>NC_022013.1:38264428-38267530 GCF_000317375.1 Microtus ochrogaster | reverse complement strand
AAACTGGACTCTCTGAACATAGCGGACAAAGAGGACTACTGAGAACTCAAGAACAATGGCAATGGGTTTCTGATCCTACTGCACGTACTGGCTTTGTAGGAGCCTAGGCAGTTTGGATGCTCAACTTACTAGACCTGGAAGGAGGTGGGGGTTCCTTGGACTTCCCACATGTCAGGGAACCCTGATTGCTCTTTGGGCTGAGGAGGGAAGGGGACTTGATTGGGGGAGGGGGAGGGAAATGGGAGGCATTGGCGGGGAAGAGACAGAAATCTTTAATAAATAAATAATAATAATAACAAAAAGAAATCCTCAAAACAACCTTTAGGAATAGAAAAAATATCTAAAATTGTTCTAAACATTAGTTTAATATAACATTTGAACCTATGTGTTTTAACTTGTATATCTTTCCAAACTTAATTTCAATTTTTCAAAAGCAAATTAGTAATAATGTATACAAGTAAAATTATTATTTTCCACTGAATAGTCTATAAACTTTCTCTGTTTTATTTCACTATTTCCTTAAAAATGCTCTTGATAAAAGTGGCAATTGTGAGAAATATGTACACAATAACCAGTGATGCTTATCTAGTTCAGGCAATATTAAAATTTATAAATTGGTAAGTCAATAACCTCCCCATTATTTCTTGAAGTTCCATTTTAAGTAGATTAAGACTCCAAAGAAAACCTAAGATAATTAGTTATTACAGATCTCAAGTACTAAACACTAAGTATCAGTTTTTTTGACTTTGCATTAACTTTATATTAGTAAATAAAACTGTGAAATTTACTTTGTTGGTATATTTTTATATCTTGTCCCTATTAAAATTCCTCTCTCAGATGTTCTTTAAGATATGTCTTCCTCCATTGAACAGCCATATATTGTTTTATCTTCTAAGTCAATTGGTGGAATAGATTTTATCATCACATTGTTACTGTAAATGCGGTATTCAGACTCAGGAACACATGTACATGAAATACTTACCATAGTAGTTTAGATAATAAGCTGTAAAATATGCAAAGTCATCAAGAATTTGACCTTAACTGTAAATCACAGAACAAGAAATGAGCACATCTGGCAGGAAGAATTATTGGAATTCTCATAAAAGAATCCCACCTTTGAAGTGGATCATGGATTTAAGAGCATGGGTTTGGTAGCTCCTGATGGCAGTGAAGCTCATGGTGCTAATGGTGACTTTTTGAAATACAAAGTTCAAAATTTCAAAGGTTCAAAGTTCAGAGAGGTGATTGACAGAGGAGCAAAAGAGAATTAGCATTTGTCAAAATAAAATGGGAGCTCCCCAAGCTGAAACCTGACACTGAAGGCATCTGCTAGTAAGCAAAATGACATGACCCAAAGTGTCCCTTTTTCAAACATATAAGTTTTTCAAAAAGAAGTCTCAGAATGGTTCAGTGGGAGCATTCATGATCTTTTAAAAGCAACAAATTTAATTTAGATTCCCTCTTGGTTAATTAAAGAACTGGCAATAAATAAACTCAATCATAGTATGAAGGGGACACCTGGATGTCTTAAGAGTTGACAAACATGATTACTCACATTAGAAAGGAACCAGCAGCCTCCTAATGCCTTCTGAGGGAGTCCAGATAGACTCCCAAAGTGAGGGATACACCATAGTTTTACCATAGTAAAAGTCTCATCAGGTGCACTTAAGAGCCAACAGAACAATTGTTCATCCTTTCGAACATTCTTCTAAGAGAGGCTTATCTCTGTAACAATTTAAACTGGCACCTGGGGTATGAGAAATGATTTCTTTTTAAGGTGCAGTTGTGTTAACTTGAATAGGAAGTAGATGTCATCGAAGATTAGCTTGTAAGACTATCTTCCTTTTTGTTACTAGTCCTTTCAATGCATTTTCTTTCATATTTTATTAAACATGAGCCTGGAGTAAAATACGTTTTGATCATTGCTTACGCATTTGAACACCTCAGCTCAGTTCATCTTCTCCCTAAGATTCCAATCAGAGTTTTTCCTCACGTGATGGCAAAGTGGAATTGACATTGAAGACACAGAAGCTGTTGTCTCATTTGCATGCCGGTTTCCAGTACCAGAAGAAAATGGTCAGAAATGAGAGCACTGCCTTATTCTTTTTTGGAGACAAAAGTTTCCTTTTGGAGTCTTTGTCCTACAGACAGTAATGTGGTTCATCTTTGTGTTTTTACTAGTTTACTTTGAGTAGACTTGAGAGTGCCTCTTAACAATCTAGCACAATTTATTTTTTTCTTTGTACTGCTGGAATTGAACACAATCCTTTGAGTTCAGTAGGAATGATTCTATCATTCAGCCACACTTTCAGCCATTAAATGGCTGCATTTAATTTTTTAAATGATTTATATATTTTAATTGCCCCAAGAGATTTACCCACATGAGTGCAAGTATGTTTTGTGTGTGTCCCTGGTTGACACAAAGGCCAGAAGAAGGTTCTCAATACCTGGACCTGAAGTGACAGATGGTTGTGAGCTGTCATGTAGGTCGTGGAAACTAAATGCAGGTCCCGTCAAAGCAGGACATGCTCTTCACTACTGAGCTGTCTTTCCAGTTCTGAGATCCTGCTTTTAAATGAATTATTTATTTATATGGAACCTACATTTGTATTTATAGAAACAAGGATAACAGAAGGAAGGCTAAGATGAGGTTTATTTATTTTATTTTATTTTATTTTAATACAAACCCAAATTAATGTGTAATTATCTATAAGGACAATGTGGATTCTTTCTTTGCTAAACTATGAAAGAAAAAAAATGACAGGATTTCAAAATGGATCTTTTGAATAAGAACTTAAATTGTGATGGTATAATGAATTCAGATTTATGAATGTATGCATTAAGTTTCCTTAATGCAATTTGCCTTCACACTGTACATCAAGAACAACAAAGCTTTGAATTACAAATTTTCATTGATTATGCAGGTAGCATGATCTTCAGAAGGTGTACTTAACTGGACATCTTCATTGTACAGTTTAAAGGTTTTAAATATTAAATTCAGTGATCTCATTTAATATATCAAAGCCTAATGTTTCAGATCTTGGAAAAACAAAGAAAATTTCCTCAAATCAGCCAGAGGAGAGAAAGTGAGATAGAGAGAGA
>NC_022013.1:38263581-38264328 GCF_000317375.1 Microtus ochrogaster | reverse complement strand
CATTGAAACCATCTGGTCCTGGGCTTTTTTTGGTAGGGAGGTTTTTGATAACAGCTTCTAATTCTTCACGACTAACAGGTCTATTTAGATTGCTCACCTGTTCCTGGTTTAACTTTGGTATATGGGATTTATCTAAAAACATGTCCATTTCTTTTACATTTTCCAGTTTTGTGGCATACAGGCTTTTTTAGTAAGATCTAATTATTCTCTGAATTTTCTCTGTGTCTGTGTTTATGTCCCCTTTTCATTTCTGATCCTATTGATTTGCATATTATCTCTCTGTCGTTTGATTAGTTTGGATAGGGGTTTATCAATCTTGTTGATTTTCTCCAGGAACCAGCTTTTGGTTTCATTGATTGTTTGTATTGTTTTCTGTGTTTCTATTTTGTTGATTTCTGCCCTTAGTTTGATTATTTCCAGTCTTCTAATCCTCCTAGGTGAGTCTGCTTCTTTTTTTCTAGAGCTACCAGATGGGCTGTTAAGTCTCCAATGTGTGCTTTTTCTGTTTTTTTTAAGTGGGCACTTAGTGCTATGAACTTTCCTCTCAGAGCTGCTTTCATAGTGTCCCATAAGTTTGAGTAGGTTCTTTCTTTATTTTCATTGAATTGAAGGAATACTTTAATTTCTTTCTTATCTCTTCCTTGATCCAGTTGTGACTCAGTAGTTGACTGTTCAGTTTCCATGAGTTTGTAGGCTTTCTGGGGGTAGCATTGTTGTTGAATTCTAACTTTAATCCATGGTGATCTG
>NC_022013.1:38262516-38263481 GCF_000317375.1 Microtus ochrogaster | reverse complement strand
ATTGTTACCCAGTGACATAAAGAACAGAGTTATTAAGAAATCTGTCTTTTATATTAGATCCTAAAATATTAACAGCTTTGTGCTCAATGTGTGGGAATTTGTTAAATATGCCTATAACAGCTGGCATCAAGTACTTTTCTCAAGACAGTCTCTGCCACAAATGTCTATTTAAAATTATTTGGTGGCAAATTTCTCACTGTCATATTTCAAAATTCAAGTAGTTTTCTGATCTGAGGTTATTTTTTTTTAAGGTTGATAACATATTTGAATTTAAGTTCTTGGGGAAAAATGCAAGACCAAAAAAGAAGAAATGGGACAAAAGGTATTTTGTTTAAATCTGAATTTATTTTTAAAATGAGGATGCTAGGAATGTAATGGGTCAATTGTGAGAAGTATGAATAATAAAATCAACTTTAAACATGCCTTTCTGTAATTCATATTTTATGTACATATACATGAGATGAATTACACTCACAATATAGAATTAAATATAGTGACTTCCATTTCTTTAGCTTTATAAATCTTGAAGGCAAGGCAATCAAAAGATCCCACCATAAGTATGAATTTAGGACTATAGACATCTGAGTTCAGTTGTTCCCCCATTTACATGATCTTGGCAATTTTCTTAATTTGAACTATTGCTGTTCTCCTCTGAATATAAAGAATAATTAAAACACTTCATGTAAAGCACTAAACCACTTCTGTGGACATATTTAGCTCTGAATAAGAGTCATTTCACCCCTCGCAGTCCTGAGTTCCTTGCTTGTGCTCCCTCTCCTTCTGCTCCTTATTTGGACCTTGAGATTTCTGTCCTGTGCTCCAATTTGGGTCTCTGTCTCTGTCTCCTTTCATCGCCTGATCATCACCCAAACACTGAGACAATGGGGATGTTCTATCGGGAACTCACCAAGGCCAGCTGGCCTGGGTCTGAAAAAGCATGGGATAAAACCGGACTTGCTGAACGT
>NC_022013.1:38261233-38262416 GCF_000317375.1 Microtus ochrogaster | reverse complement strand
GTTCTATAGATGTCTGTTAAGTCCATTTGCTTCATTACCTCCATTAATTCTCTTATTTCTCTGTTAGGTTTCTGTCTGATTGACCTGTCCATTGTTGAGAGAGGAGTGTTGAAGTCTCCTACTCTTAGTGTGTGTGGTTTGAGTGCAGCCTTGAGTTTTAGTAATGTGTCTTTTACGTATGTGGGTGCTTTTATATTAGAGGCATAGATATTCAGGATTGAGACTTCATCCTGATGAATTGTTCCTGTTATGATTATAAAATGTCCCTCTCCATCTCTTCTGATTGATTTTAGTTTGAAGTCAACTTTGTTAGAAATTAGTATGGCCACACCTGCTTGTTTCTTGGTTCCATTTGCTTGATAAACCTTTTCCCATCCCTTTACTCTGAGTAGGTGCCTGTCTTTGTGGTTAAGGTGTGCTCCTTCTAAACAGCAGAATGTTGGATCCTGTTTTCATATCCAATCTCTTAGCCTGTACCTTTTTATAGGTGAGTTGAGTCCATTGACATTACGTGATATTAATGACCAGTGGTTGTTAACTCCCGTCACTTTTTTAGTAGTAGGGTTTGTGTGTTTCCCTTCTTTGAGTTGTGCTGGTCAAGGGTCTCTAGATGTCTGAGTTATTGTGGTCATTGTTGGACTCCTTGGTTTGTGATTTTACTTCTATTACGTTCTGTAAGGCTGGATTTGTGGCTACATATTGTTTAAATTTATCTTGGAAAATTTTGTTTTCTCCATTTATAGTGAACGAAAGCTTGGCTGGGTATAGTAGTCTGGGCTTGCATCCATGGTCTCTTCGTTTCTGCAGTACATCTATTCAGGACCTTTGGCTTTCATTGTTTCCATAGAGAAATCAGGTGGAAGTCTGACAGGTTTACCTTTATAAGTAACTTGTCCTTTTTCCTTTGCAGCTCTTAATATTCTTTCTTTATTATGTATGTTTTGTGTTTTGATTATTATATGGCGAGGAGATTTTTTTTTGGTAAAGTCTATTCGGTGTTCTGTATGTTTCTTAAACCTTCAAAGGAATATTTTTCTCTAGGTTGGGAAAGTTTTCTTCTATAATTTTATTAAATATATTTTCTGGAATGTTGAGCTGTACTTCTTCTCCTTCTTCTATCCCAATTATTCTTAGGTTTGGTCTTTTTATTGTGTCCCAGATTTCCTGAATGTTTTGTGATGAG
>NC_022013.1:38259491-38261133 GCF_000317375.1 Microtus ochrogaster | reverse complement strand
ATAAATTTAAAAAAATTATACAATAAAAAAATTAAAAATGCAAACTACTGGAAAAGGTAGAAATATTAAAAAAAGAGTCATTTCACATTTAATGTCTGATATTTCGTGATGGATCATGTAGAATGAAATGCAACCATGCTGTATAGCATAAAAAATAAGATGAGTCAACATCTTTTATTTTTACTTCCTATACTTTCATTTCTTATTGTTTAAAATGCAGTCTCATAAAGTCTAGTCTAAACTAACCTCAGTCAGTGATGTAACCAAGGACAAATTGAACACAAATTTCCTGGCCACCTATTATACATACTGGGATCACTGATCTTTTCCACTCCTGCCTGATTAAGAAAACCCAGTGAAGAAATTAGGGAGAAGTAATGTATTAAAGGTTAATTTATATTTTATCATTTTATCTTTCCCAAGGCCAACAGAAAAAAAAATCTACCTATTTTTTGATAGTTTTTATTCTGAAAAATATATACTGATGTTTGCTATACTAAAACTATAAGGTGAACACTAGATACAAATTAATATTTTTCTTGTAAAAATAGTATCATTACAACTAATATTAAATGTGATTTACCAATAATAATGAGGCAAAAAAATAAGACTTTTCTTGATTCCGTTTGGAAATCATTTAAAAATAAGGGTTAGTTATAAAAATAATGTTATAGCTTTGGTGCTACTGAAAATCAACTAAAAAATAATCATATCACATTAATATCTATGGTGTCAACTCTTATGCGCCACTTAATTTCCATTCCAATGACGAGTTTCCCTAAAGGTCTGTTTAAAATAAGCCTTTAAATTCACACATTGCTTTGGGTGACAGAAGTACTCTGTGAAATAACTTAAACTTCCTTAAGATCTCAAATGACTGGCTGACTGATAAGGAAGATGTAAAAGGTCTGAACACCTAAGTACAGCAAGGGATATTTTTGAAGGGACATTTTGGACAGCAATTTTGGTAATCAGTCATGACAGCTCCCTTCCCTGCATCTGCTCCACTGCCCATCCCTTCATTTCTTTTTTTTTTCTTTTATCTTTTTTTCTTTTTTTTTATTTTTTTTTTATTGAGAAAAGGAAAAAAAAGTTTCAGCCTCCTCCCAGCCTCCCATTTCCCTCCCCCAACTCCTCTCCCCCTCCCTCTCCAGTGCAAAGAGCAGTCAGGGTTACCCGCCCTGTGGAAAGTCCAAGGTCCTCCCCCCACCGTCCATGTCTAGGAAGGTGAGCATCCAAGCTGGCTAGGCTCGCACAAAGCCAGAACATGAAGTAGGATCAAAACCCCTTGCCATAGTCCTTGGCTTCTCATCAGCCCTCATTGCTCGCCATGTTCAGAGAGTCCGATTTTATCCCATGCTTTTTCAGTCATAGTCCAGCTGGCCTTGGTGAGCTCCCAATAGATCAGCCCCACTGTCTCAGTTGGAGGGTGCACCCATCGTGGTCCTGACTTCCTTGCTAATCTTCTCCCTTCTTCCGCTCCTCATTGGGACCTTGGGAGCTCAGTCCAGTGCTCCAATGTGGGTCTCTGTCTCTATCTCCATCCATCATCAGATGAAGGTTCTATGGTGATATGCAAGATATTCGTCAGTATTGCTATAGGATAGGGTCATTTCAGGTTCCCTATTCTCAGCTGCCCAAG
>NC_022013.1:38258143-38259094 GCF_000317375.1 Microtus ochrogaster | reverse complement strand
ATAATACTGCTATGAACATAGTTGAACAAATGCTTTTGTCATATGATAGGGCATCTCTTGAGTATATTCCCAAGAGTGGTATTGCTGGGTCTAGAGGTAGGTTGATCCCGAATTTCCTGAGAAACTGAAACACTGATTTCCAAAGTGTTTGCACAAGATTACATTCCCACCAGAAATGGATGAGGGTACCCCTTCCTCCACAGCCTCTCCAGCAAAGGCTATCTTTGGTGTTTTTTATTTTAGCAATTCTGACAGGTGTAAGATGATATCTCAAAGTTGTTTTGATTTGCATTTCCCTGATTGCTAAGGAGGTTGAGCATGACCTTAAGTGTCCTTTGGCAATTTGATCTTCTTCTGTTGAGAATTCTCTCTTCAGTTCAGTGTCCCAGTTTTTAATTGGGTTAATTAGCATTTTAAAGTCTAGTTTCTTGAGTTCTCTCTATATTTTGGAGATCAGACCTTTGTCTGTTGAGCGGTTGGTGAAGATCCTGTCCCAGTCAGTAGATTGCCTTTCTGTCTTAGTGACAGTGTCCTTGGCTTTACAGAAGCTTCTCAGTTTTAGTAGGTCCCATTTATTCAATGTTGCCCTTAATGTCTGTGCTGCTGGGGTTACACATAGGAAGCGATCTCCTGTGCCCATCTGTTGTAGGGTACTTCCCACTTTCTCTTCTATCAGATTCACTGTGTTCGGACTGATATTGAGGTCTTCAATCCATTTGGACTTGAGTTTTTTGCATGGTGATAGAGGTGGGTCTATTTTCATTCTTCTACCGGTTGACATCCAGTTATGCCAGCACCATTTGTTGAAGATGCTTCCTTTCTTCCATTGTATACGTTTAGCTCCTTTATCAAAAATGAGGTGTTCATAGGTTGTGGGTTAAAATCCTGGTCTTCTATATGATTCAATTGGTCGACTTCTCTGTTTTTATGCCAGTACCACACTGTTTTCAT
>NC_022013.1:38243971-38254420 GCF_000317375.1 Microtus ochrogaster | reverse complement strand
TGTCATGTTGCCTTTCAGGTTGTTGGAGGAATTCTTGCCTTGGCGCCTTCCCATCTCTTTCTTTAAATGGAGCCAGGAGAGGCCTGGTGTCTTGGTTCAGTCTTTGCTGTGATTGACTCTCTGGGTGTATCTCTTCAGTGTAGAAGCAGGAACTGTCCAGTCCAGATGGAACTCCTCAGCACCGTCTAGATTGAACTCCTCAGCAGCTAAACATGGACGCCTGGTAGTCCAATGACCCATGGATAAAAGGGAAAATTGGGGGGCAGGGCGGGGACGAGTAGAACACAGGACACCCTGCCGCAAAAGCTGAAGGTGCACGTGCTCCCTTTCTGGGGTCCCTGAGGCCTGCCAGGTAAGCAGCCACTCACAGCTCTGGGTGGGCAGCCCCAGTGTAGGAGCAGAAAGCTGTTCCCGAGCAAAGGACCCAGCAGAAAATGCAGGCTTGGGTGGGGACGTCATGTGCAAGAAATTCAGCCCTGCAGAAGGAGCTGGGGGAGGGGAGTCTGTGCTCTCTTCTGGGACAATCGGCCCCTCGATAGCACACACTCACCCGTCCAGATGGAACTCCTCAGCAGCTAAACATGGACGCCTGGTAGTCCAATGACCCGCGGACAAAAGGCCATCCCTTCATTTTTGTAACATTAATTCTGAGTGTCCTTCAACATACACATCCCACAAACTAGTTTGTTTTTCTTTACTTCTGGGAAATGCCAATTAAGAAAATAGTAACAGTGAAAATAATAATAATGGTATATTCTACAGATGCTACTAAACTTATGGTATGGTGAAGCTGCATAAACTAATTAAACACCGATAACACTGATACAAATATTGACAACTAATGAAAAGATCCTCATGCAACTGAAAACACCATCAGTAAGACAGAATGGCAGCCTACAGAATGGGAAAAGATCTTCACCAATCCCACATGTGACACAGGACTGATTTCCAAACTACATAAGAAACTCAAGAAATTAGATACTCCAAAATAGTCCAATTAAAAAATGGTGCTTAGATTTAAACAAGGTATTCTCAATGGAAAAAAATCTCAAATGACTGAGAAACATTTAAAGAAACCTTCAAGATACTCCCCCATCAGAGAAATGCTAGTCAAAATGACTCTGAGATTCCATCTTATGCAAGTAAGAATGGTTAAGATCAAAACCACAGTGATAGCATAGGCTGAAAAGAATGGAAAGCAACGGGAACACTCATACATTGATGGTGGGAGTGAAAACTTGCATGGCAACTTTGAATGTAAGTGTTTTTTGTTTTCCTCACAAAACTGGTAATCAGTCTATCACAAGACCCTGATGTGCTACTCTTGGGCATACAAACAAAGGATACTTAATGATATCACAAGGACATTTGCTCAACTTTGTTCATTACAGCTTTATTTGTAATAGAAGAACCTGGGAACAACCTAGATGTCACTGAACTAATGAATGGGTAAAGAAAATGTGGTCCATTTACACAATGGAGTATTACTCACCTGTTAAAAACAATGAAATTATTGAATTTGAAGACAGCTGGAGGCAAATAGAATAGATCATCATGAGAGAGATAACCCAGACCCAGAAAGACAAACATGGTATGTAGTCACTTATAAGTGGATATAAATGTAAAGGAGAATTATGCTACAATGCACAGATCCAGAGAGACTAGGTAACGAGGACTCAAGTAGGAACACTTGGATTTCTCTGAAAATGGGAAATATAAGATCTCATGGGTGGATTGTCAGAATATGTGGATTGGAGGATAAGGGATTGGGTTGGGGGATGAATGGAATGGGAGAGTACTGAGAGAGATGACTGGAAATGGGGTTGTCATTTATGGGTGAAATAGAAAACTCATGCAAAGGAAACTCCCAGTAATCTGCAATGAAGACACTAGCTAAGACTCCTAGCAAAAGCTGATTGGTATCCTGACCTGAGTATTTCCTGTGACCAGAAAGACTTCCAGGGGAAGAATTGGGACACCAACCCAGTCACTTAACCTTCTACCTACAGACTGTCCTGCTTAAGGGATATGCTGGGGTGAGGGTGGCACAGATATTTGGGGTGTGGTCATCCAAAGACTGATCAAGCCTGAGAATTGAGACACAAGCGTGAGCCAATCTTTTACACTGACTGGAGTCAGGACCCAGAGACTGGGTGGCCCAGAGACCTAGTATAAAACCAAACATGGTGGAGAAAAAAAAATAATGTTAACCTCAATAATTCCTAGAAATATTCTGCTATAATCATAAACTGGTGCCTACCCCAATCGAGATAAGAGGTACTTAATTCAGTAACTGATAGGAATGGATCCAGAGATCCACAGTCAAACATTATGCTGAGCTCAGGAAATCTTGCTGAAGAGAGGAAGGAAGGATTGTAGGAACCAGAGGGGTCAAGAACATCACAAGAAAAACCACAGAGTTCATTAACCTGGGCTCATGGGACTAATGTACACCCTCTAGATATATGTGATCAAGCTAGATACAGCTTCATCTTTTGTAGAACTCATAAAACTGAGAGCAGGGATTGTCCCTAAATTAACAGGTTTGGTAACCTATTCCTCGTACTGTGTTGCCTTGCCCAGCCTTAGTACAGGGGAAGGTTCTTAGTACTACTGTAACCTGATGTTTTCTTGATCTCCATGGGAATCCTATCCTTCTCTAAATATAAGTGGAAGAGGAATGGAGTGGGATGGGCACAGAAGATTGTGAAGGAAAAAAATGTGGAGAGGAAGGAATGAAATTAAGGTCAGGATGTAAACTAATTTTTAAAAAAATTAATAAAATATATGCATATTCTAATGGAAGAAAATAATAAAATATTTTACAATACAGACTACCGTACTTTTTAAAAATCACATTTTGTCTATCTCATCTTCTAGCATACATAACTAAACAATGCACAGTATAATGTTATACATTAATTTTTATTTTGATATGTTTGATAAATTGGGAGCTTTCTGTGCCCTTTCCAAGCACTGTATGATATTACACTCTCTGAAACACTATATCATGCTACCTATAACTAGCCAAGGAAAATGCAGATGTTATTATCATAAAATTCTCTACATAGTCTCACCAAAACCATTCCTCTATAAACAGATTCCATTTGTACAACTGAAAATAGTCTAAAGAAAGACAAGAGTGATATATTTATGATTTGTAAAAGAGGCTTCTAATGCACTCATTTTAAAAGGTTTTTACATGCACAGGGGGTGGGGAGAGAGTAAGGAAGGTAAGAAAGGAAGGCAGGAAACAGAGGGTGCCATCAATAACCAAAAATGTTACTGATTACAATGATGTGTTTGTTTTCAATGAATTTTTTGTACAAAAATCACATACTCCAGATAATACTCTTGCATTTATGCACATACTTTTATGATGGTCTTGCACCTTGCTGATGAGTAAAGAATAATGAGATTGTTTAAATTATAGTTTTTTTCTATGGCACAGTTTTGACATGTGAAGATTACATATTTAAGAGCAGTGTTCAAAAAATGGAAAGAATACCAGCAACCAATTCCTTTTATTTTCATCCTGTATCAAGATTTAAATAATACAAAGAAATTTTCTTGCTCAAATATTTTCTGAATAAAAAATAAACTTAATTCTATTTGCAGTCTTATGAAGCTGAACACCCTTTCATTTCTTTCCTTTCTGTATCAAACACACATATAAACACTAATTTCTATATAGATATATTCAAATGTATACATAAGAATATATAGACAAATACAGAGAAATGCATATGGGTTCACACATATATACACTAGTATACACATATTCATATTATATTGATATATACTAATATACATTATCATACACATAAACATATATAAATACTAAAACAGGTACTCATAGTGATATACAAACACATTCACACTTACACATACACTCACAGATGCACAACTAAAATACAAATACATACATATGTACATATAGGTACACAAACACACATATAGACAAATATGCACAATAAAGCACATGTATCTTTTCATGCATTTCTCCATGAATATATACACATAAAGACACACTCATAAGCATTTTCCAACACATATATACACCTATTCAAAAGTACATATAAAGAAGCATACATATACACATAATTGTATACCTACAGATATACACACATAAATATACATATTCAAACAATGACATACACAAAACCATACACACAAGCACTCATGTATAAATACACAGATATTCATATAGACCCAATCACATATAAACATAGAATTCTGAATGAATTCCAGATTTGTACTATTTAATACTTTAATGACTTTATGTCTGTCATATTCTATTCTATTAAAATAAAATATAATATAACTTTAATACATGCATATTTTTCATTTTGACATATAATCTCACAATATGAACCAAGGATAACATAGAAAATATAATCTTCCTTACTGAACAAATTACAGTGGTATTATATATTATAGGTATGGTTCACTATATCTTGCGATTTTAAGACTTCTTTTTTGTTGTTTATTTTTGAGATTTCAATTTAATTAGAACATTTCTCCCTTTTCTTTCATCCCTATTAACTGTTCTGTATTCCTTCCATACTGTCCTTCAAATCTGTGGCATTTTTTTCATTAATTGTTAATGAATGTATATATATATATATATATATATATATATATATTATAGACATAAGAATTTCTAAATATAACCTATCAAGTCCATAAAATAGTTCTTGTATATGTGTTTTCTAGGATGAACAATTGTCTCCTAATAACACCAGAAGCGATACTCCTAAAATTTAATATATTTTAAAGTTTGTTTTTGTTATGAAAATAATCCAACATAAAATTCCTTCATACTACTCTCCAATAAAAGAAATCTATAGACTTCGATTCTAAAACATTTAGAAGATTTTTCTAAAGAAGCAAATAAAATTTTGGAATGGAATCCATATCCACCACTGATGGATGACAAGAACCTGAGAGTAGATAGCCCAGGGATCCAAATCATAGTCATCTATGAAAAGAAAAAAAATAGTAGTGATAAAAGGACTACTAATGAGAGTCTTGATCAGCCATCATCAGAAAAGCTTCCTTTTGCAGAAGATAGAAGCAAATACAGAGAACCACAGCCAGAAAAGATGCAGAGAGTGAAATATCTTGGAACACTCAACACTAAACAAGATGTCTTCTTCAAATCCATCCCCTTATAGTTCAGAGAATCCCTTGGAAGGGAAGACATAAAGAGGGTAGGAGGCAGAGTGGATAGAAGATATCAAAAAAGCCCAAAAGCCTCTAAATGACTCTTTTGCTGCTTCTTCTTCTCCTCTTCCTTCTTCTTGTTTTTGTTTTGTCCCAATTTGATATGATAGCTATTGTTTTATCTTATTATATTTCATTTTGTTTTATGTTTCTTAAAAAAATAAATGAATGAATTAATGAATGAAAACCTATCCACTAGGGTAAATGTACAACCAAACTGTCATTTATACCCACTAGGAGAGGGAAAAATCAATTTTCTTCAATGGCATGACATTGGTCTTATCAACCACTCCAGTGCAGACATCATGTTCAGGAGTAGTTGGTCAGAATTATTCTGATTGGAACTTGACAGTTTTCGGTGGTGTATGTGTGTGTGTGTTTTGTGTGTGTGTGTGTGTGTGTGTGTGTGTGTGCATTAATTTTGTTACAGTTTGGAGGACTCTTTGTTTAGCCATTTTCTTTTTTTTTCTTTTTTCTTTTTTTTGTTTTGAGGGTTTATTTTTATATTATTTTTGTTTCTATTTTGAGAAAGGACTTTAAATTGTCAGAGTAGGGAACATGACAAGATCTGAAATACTTGAGTGGGAAATGAATAGGATCAAAATAAACTTTAAACTGAAAATTGTTTTAAATAACAAGAATATAATAAAATTGCAAAAGAATAAAATGTATGAGGTTTTATTTGTCTGATGCATCAAGAACTTACTGAGTATAGACTAATAAACAAAGAAAAGAAGAATTTTGGCCTTTTTTTTAAAATGTGACTTCAGGAACAGAAAAGAAAAATTAAATAAATATAAATATAATGCGTCTTAGTTAGGGTTTACTTTTACTGTGAAGAGACACCATCACCATGGCAACCCTTATAAAGAAAACACTTCACTGGGATGTCTCACTTGCAGTTCCAGAGTCAGTCCATCATGTTGGGGAACATGGTAGCAAGTAGGTAGACATGATGCTGGAAAAATAGCTCAGTCCTATGTCTTGCAGACAAGAGGAACTTGACTGACTAACTGGGCAATATGCTGAGCACAAGAAACCTCAAAGCCTGCATCCCCAGTGACACACTTTCTCCAACAAAGACACACCTCTGAATAACGCCATGCCCTATGAGATTATGAGAGGCAAGTGCATTAACACATCATGTAGTTAAAAGGATCTGCCTTATAAGGTTGATGCCTTTCAAAAATCCCTAGTAAATAAGTTACTATTGAAAATAAACATTTTTGATTTTCTATAAAAGTATTTGTCATAAGAAAACATATGATACTCCAAAGACAGCAAGTTCATGCATATTGCTTATAAATCTGTTTTTAGAATTATACTATCCATTAATTGTGTCCAGCATGGTGCTGTGGAATATTATTTTAATTAAGCAATTTGTTTATTCTGGATATATTACTTTAACTGTATAAAGATGTGTTGCATTTGTTTCACCTTGCCTGCCTAAGGCATCTGGCTGGTCTAACAAACAGCTGAATGGACAATAGCTAGGCAGAGAAAGGAAAGGGGGCTGTCAGGCTGAGAGAATAATAGGAGGAGAAATCTAGGCTAAAGGTGAAAAAGAAGGAAGAGAAGAGAATGAAGGAGGGAAAAGAAAGTACAGGGGCAAGAAGTCCTGCCGTCACCAGTCAGCAATGGAAGGAAGATATACAGAAGGAAGAAAGCTACAATGGGCCAAGGCAAAAGTAAGGAGAAACAGGTTAATTTAAGTTAAAAGAACTAGTGAGAAACTGCCTAAGCTAGGCCAAGCATTCAAAACAAGTAAGAAGTTGCCATGTCATGATTTGTGAACTGGTTGGTGGATAAGGAAAAAGCCTGGTACAGAATGGCTCTTACATTTACAAAGTCTACTATAAAGTTTCACATAGGTCATGTCTAGAGTGATTGACTCTACATCTTACTGCCGTGCATCAAGAGGTGGAAGATGAAATCTCCTAAAGAAGAAGAAAATTATAGTATCATTAAGGAGTAAATAGAATGGGAAGACTAAATGGGAAAGAAGAAGGTAGGACAGAGTAAATGGGAAATCTGGAGGGGACCAAAAACCTGAAACACTTTAGAAAAGCCATATGAAAACCTAATACTGAAGAATCTTTCATATCTATCTATCTATCTATCTATCTATCTATCTATCTATCTATCTATCTATCTATCATCTATCTATCATCTATCTATCTATCTATCTATCTATCTATCTATCTATCTATCTATCTATCTATCTATCTATCTCTATGTATGCATAATGTATTTTTATTTTTCCATGTTCTATGCATTTGTATACTTTTAATCATTTAGTATGTTGACTTTTGCTTTGGTATCTTTTCTACACATAATACCCACAAGACTTGGGGATAATCTTGGATAATCTTTGAATATTTATCCTCCTGCTCAGGGTTGTGTGGTTGTTCATGTTCCATGTGTTTTCATGGCAGATACTGTTTTTTTTTTCCTTCACAGGATACTAACACTTTGGATATTGCATAAACTTACAGGATAAAAAATGTGTTCTTTGTTTATTTGTTTGTTTGTTTGTTTGTTTTTGCTTGCTTAATGGCTTTGACTTCACAGTCATCTTGTTCCTCTTGTTTTGGCCTCCCAAGTGCTGGAATTACACATATATACCACCATACCTTAACACTTAATATCTCTAACCAGTTCATTCATCGAGAAGTTACAGTAAGTAGCACCTAGGTACTAGTCGATAAAGAATAATACAGACTTGATATAAAAATTTAATAGATAAAAAGCACGTATTACAGACTTGATATAAAAACTTAGGAAGTAAACATAATATGCTTAGTATAGATCCTGCCACAAAGCAATTGCTTCTGAAAGATTTGAACACTTAGGAGAATGGCAAACATTCCATTAGCAATTGCCAGGTTCTTTGAATGGCAGTCAAACCTTCTCAGGCAGTAATTCAGGTGTCTGTCTCTCATAAAAGGCAACTGATACTTCCTGATTTGCAAGGACATCTAGAAGACTGTTATTAGCAATTTTGTTTATTAACTTTTCTTTCTTTAATAAAACACATTGATTTAGCCTGGTGGTGGTGGCACTCAGGAGGCAGAGGCAGGCAGGTCTCTTAAGTTTGAGGGCAACTTGGTCTACAAGATCTAGTTCCAGGACAAGCTCCAAAGATACAAAAAAACACTGCCTCATAAAACAGCATCTATGATTCACTCCATGGCTCTGATACTAGCATGCTTGGTGCTACTTACTCTGTGTGGATGGGTTCTTTGCTGGACCCTGGTTAATCTTTTCTGAAGCCATTCGGTCCTCAATTTCCTCTTCCTTGGTTATCCGTTTGGTGTTCATGTTTTTTCTCTGCTGTTTCCACCAAGATAGAGCCTGTCTTCCCACAAACTACGTGTTTAAGCACCAGGCTAGGTACTTCAAATGTGGGCAGTTCGGCCAAATCCAAAGATTTCCTCTCCTTATTGCTGGAGTATGTGAAAGAATAGTTTAATAATGGCACACTCATCCCCACCCACTGCTGCCCCCTATCTCCCAATCTCTTTTGCAATGAAGTAGAATGCTTTAAAGCAGATTTCAACTACAAAATCATGGGAGTTGCTTTCAACTCTCTCTTCATTGCCTACTATGTTGCACTTCTCCCGCTGTGCTTTGGGAAGAGCACCCAGTATTAGGACATGCACTGGTGATGTTAGCACCTCTTTAAGATGTGGAACATTTCTTTTGTCATGCTCACCATGGACTGAGTGCCAGCTGCACTGAAGAGACTTATGAGAAGAAAGTTTTCCCCAGACTCTGGGGGAGCATTTGGGAATCCTCGGGCTGGAAGCACTTCATGGTCCTAATATATACTGCTTGTGTCTGAAATAGAGATAAACCTATGCATAGATTGTCTTCAGGTACCCTGTGATAAGCCACAGATGCTACCATCAAAAATGAATGTGATTTGCTACTTAAATAAACGGCTCACCTGGGCAAGTGGCAGAAGTTGGAACATGGGTTCTACAGCAATGCTTCACAGCACATTTGGACAGAAAACACAATATGGCCTCAAGGGGTGGCACAGCAGATGTTTATATAGAATCATGGAAACTTACAACATGGCAATGCCTTCAGATGTATCCCATGCCCACTCTTATTTCTTATTTCATTGCCCATTAATGCTGTTGAACCTGAATATCCTTTTTGAGGGCAGTGTCATCTTCTACCGAATGTATTCCTTGCTGTAGTCAGAGAAGTGGAACAACACACTCTCCATGGTGCTCATTCTTTTCGGAAATTACTATGATCTATTTAATTCCTCTGGGACTGAATATTCTTAGGCAGGGCATACTCCTACCCTCTCAACGGTTATGAACTCAAGGCAAATTAGGCTGCCTCTCAACACGAGGGAGAACTCAGATAAAATTATTTTCATACAATCTATTTTTGCGATTTTTATAAATATTTAAGATATTTTATATTTTGTATACTATTACGTTTTGAAGGTTGTTAATGGCAAGGGTAAATGTACCCATAATAAAAAAAAACATTTTGAGTGAGGTAACTCAGTCCCAGAAAGACAAATATATTATGTACTTAAGTGACTTTTAGACATAAAGCACAGAAAAACCAGCCAACAGTCTACAAGCCCGAATAACCTAGATAATAAAGAGGACCCTAAGAGAGACATATATAGATCTGTATAGGAATTAGAAAAATACAAGATCTCCTGAGTAAATTGGGAGTGTGAGGGTCATGGGAGAGGGTGGAAGGGGAAAGAGGAGGAAGAGGGGACTGGAAAAAATGTATAGCAAAATAAAAATTAAACAAAGATAAAAAAATCTGTGTTCTTATAAATTTCTACTGGATATATGTGGGAGATTTCCAACTGCTGCACACACCTGTCAGTATTTTGGATTATAAATCTTTCCTTTATTAATTTGTAATATTTGTATTTAGTGCTAAGTTGCATTACATTGTGTGTTTTACTTATATTTCCTACTAAACAATAACACAAAAAGTATATAAAATACCCAGTATACATGCTGTTTAAATTCCTGCTTTGTTTTTTTTAACTAATTTTCTTCAAAGAGTATACTTTTGTTGAACTATAGCATGGTTTATTTAATTAACTACAACATAAACATAAACATGTGAACACAGACACATACAGACACCCAGATACAGACAAACACACACACACACACACACACACACACACACACACACACACACACAAAACAGGCATAGAGGAGCACAGTT
>NC_022013.1:38223632-38243871 GCF_000317375.1 Microtus ochrogaster | reverse complement strand
ATACAATAATAAACACAAACATATATTTCATTTCAATAAGCAGCATTCCCTTATAATTTGGAATTTTGTTGTTGTTTGGAAATTTTGTTGTTGTTTATTCATTTTGCTCTTGTTTTGTGATATGATCTTGAATTCACAGAATGTCAGATTGAACTCTTGAAATCTATCTAACAATACTCCTAATCACTACATTTCAAATGAACAGCACTTTAAGCAGTCAGCTCCAATATCATTGCATAACACTGAAACTCATTACACATTATTTCACAATAGTGGCTACAGAGAAGTCAAGTGATTTGGTTGAATCATTCATACGTACTTAAATTAACTGAACAAGTAGATGCTTCATCCATATATCACAGAATAATAAAATGTGCTGTCTTTAGCTCTGGCTTGACCAGGAAAGGTTGAAATAATAAAACATTAAACAATTGTTGTTGTTCAACAAAGTACAGAATACAAACCCAAGGTTGAGTACGAGGAGATGCTAAATCCATAGAGTTTAAAAATAGGTCTCTGTGCTGTTGTTTGGGCATTTTTACCCTGCTACACATCTCCAAATATCCGTGGAGTAATGTTTGAACAGCAATCCTTTGGTTTTTGTTATGAAGGAACACCTGTTTATCTTTTTCATAATTCATAGCCAGCTGCATCACACAATCAATTTTTGTAGAAGCTCACTGCTGAGTAAGCCCACTATGATATAATGGAATCGTATAAAAACTGTTTTCTAGCTACACACAATTTGCAATATACATCTCCTGCTGATTGGGGAAGTCTACTATTTTGTATTCATTTGTTTCTAGCCAGAAAAGGGTCACAGTATTTGTAAAAATAGTCTAAGTGGATGGCTAAATGATTGTAAATTAAACATTAAGTTGAAGAAAATACAAGTTTTAGAAACATAATCTAAAATGTCCAAGTGATTTCTCCATACTAGAAATAGTTTCAAATCATACTTCTCAGGACTGTTCTCTAAATCATCTTAATAGAAAGCTTTCTTAATCAGCCAACATAGTAGAACAGCTTTTGTATTGGGCATAATTAGCCATAAACAGTATTTGACATGATTATATTCTCAGGTAGTTAATCTTTCTAATTTTCCTAATTGTTTGTCATAAAGCAACTGATGAAATAATTACATTTTATGTTCAAGCATATTGAAAATATAAATATCAATAAAATTGGTTTAATGTTTTTAACATTGTTTAAAGACTAAATTTATGATAAAAATCCATGAATTCTTAAGATAAGAAGGTTGTAATGAATAACCTAAGGAGATATTAAAAATTCAGCAACATTACAATTTTGGATTAAATATGCACAATGCAAATATCTCACAAGATATTTGTTACTTATGAAGCTAACTCTATTTTAGTTAATTTTTGTATCACTTTATGTAAACAATGTTTTCTATTAAACTAATGGTGAAAATTTACAAATAAAAATAAGAGAATTGATAAAAGGTCCCCCATAAACTTTAGTTTAATTACATAAATATTAATGTAAGTATTTTAAAGTTCACAACTTACCGCTTGATTTGTTTCCAAGAGCATTTCTATTATTTGTAAAAACCATTTTATTTTAATGAATTCCCATAAAGCTGATGTACCTTTTTAACATATGTATGTTAAACATATGTTAAACATGTATATTAACAATTTTGATGTTTTGACTGCTGAAAGCATGAAGACACTTAAAGGGTATTAGCACACTCCTCACTTTCAATTTCCTCCTGGCCCTTTTCTGTTTTTGATATTCACTTCCCTTAATGTCATAAAACTTAGAAAATAGAACAAGGCCTGTTTATATTTTTAAAGTATCTAATATATCATTATCAGCTATAAGTACTGTGTTGCATGGTGAATCACCAGATCTTATTTATCTTGTGTAATTTTGCACTCTTTAAGATCACATCCTTACTCCCTTAACTCCAATATCCAGGAGGATAAATACATAATTTTCTTTGGGTTCACCTTCTTATGTAGCTTCTCTAGGATCACGAACTATAGGCTCAATGTCCTTTGTTTACGGCTAGAATTCACTTATGAGTGAGGATATACCATATTCCTCTTTTTGGGTCTGGGATATCTCACTCAGTAAAGTGTTAGTAGACAAGATCACCGGGTAAAAGTTGAGAGCAGGGGGTGGGGGTGGGTTGGGGAGAAGGTGATACGGGGAGAGAGAAGGGAGAAGGGGAGGATTAGGGAAAGCTTGGGGGAATGGGATGGTTGAGATGGAGGAAGGGTGGATATGGGAGCAGGGAAGAAGAAATCTTAACTAAGGCAGAGCTAGTTCCGGGACAGGAACCAAAAGCTACGGAGAAACCCTGTCTCGAAAAATCCCCCCCAAAAAAAGAAAAAAAAAATGAAACTAAGGCAGCCATTTTGGGGTTGGCAAGAGACTTGGCTCTAAAGAGGTTCTCAGGTGTCCAAGGGGATTTCCCCAGCAATGTCCGTAGGCAGCAGAGGAGAGGGTGCCTGAACTGGCCTTCTCCCATAGCCACACTGATGAATATCTTACATATCACCATAGAACCTTCATCTGGTGATGGATGGAGATAGAGACAGAGACCCACATTGGAGCACTGGACTGAACTCCCAAGGCCCAGATGAAGAGCTGAAGGAAGGAGAACATGAGCTAGTAAGTCAGGACCTCGAGCGTCCACCCATGGAGACAGTGGGACTGATCTAATGGGAGCTCACCAAGGCCAGCTGAACTGGGACTGAGGGAGGATATGATCAAACCAGACTCTCTGAATGTGGCTGACAATGAGGGTGGACTGAGAAGCCAATGATAATGACAGTGGATTTTGATTCTACTGCATATACTGACTTTTTGGGAGCCTGGTCTTTTTGGATGCACACCTTCCTAGACCTGGATGGAGGAGAGGGCCTTGAACTTCCCACAGGGCAGGGTATCCTGACTTCTCTTAGGACTGGAGAGGGAGGTGGAGGGGGGGGGAGTGGGAAGGAAATGGGAGGATGGGAGGAGGTAGAAATTTTTAATAAATAAATAAAATAAAAAAGAAAAAACAAAACAAAACAAAACAAAAACCCTGCCCTTCTATTCAATGCATTCATGAAGTGGATTAGACTCAAATATATGTGGCATCATGGATTTTATTTTTTGGTGAAGTCCACTGAACTCATTCATGGGATCGCAAATTTTGCAATGTTTTTCCTGCCTCTTATTCGATGTTTTCTGAGACTCAGGTACAGGGGTGTTTTTGTAGTTGTTGTCGCTGGAATTGGGCTCTACAACTCTGCATTTTGACTGGTTGTGATTTTGTTTATATCAAATTGTGATGATATACTGTTTGTGATCTAACAAATAAAGCTTGCCTGAAGATCAGATTGCAGAGTTAAACCACTAGTCAGCCAAAGATTAAAGCCAACAACTTTGATCCCAGAACTCTGGAGGCAGAGGCGGATGGATCTCTGTGAGTTCAATGCCACCCTGGGCTCCACTAGATTGATATAATTATGAATAGAAACAGAGCCAGGTAGTGGAGGCTCACACTATTAATACCTGTACTTGGGAGACATATACCTTTAATTCCAGCACTAGGTACGTAGAAACAGAAAGGAATATGACTGGGGTGGTCACAGAGAGGAATATAAGGCAGAAGGAGACTGGAGCTCAAAGCATTCAGTCTGAGGATTCATAGGGAAAGAATATCCCATTCGTTCTGAGGATTCAGTAGAGGTAAGAATTAATAGCCGGTTGTTCTGCTTCTCTGATCTTTCAACATTAACCCCTATATCAAACTCTGGATTGTCATTATTAAGACCAATTAGAATTTGTGCTGCATTATACCCACAAATGTGGCTATATAACATTCTTAAAATTTGTATTTTCTCTTTCCCTTTTATTAAACATACATTTCCGTTTTATACAATATAAACTGAAGGTGACTTATGCATTAAAACCTAAGCTTACATCAAATTTATATTCTCATCATTGTATGTCTTTACATTTTCCCATGAAAACCAATTAATTCATATGTATGTTAATGCATTTCAACATATATACATATGTTATATTTGGTATCAGAAGTTTGAGGTGGTGTCTCATTGTGGTTTGATCTATATTTATTTGACAACTAACAATTTCTAGTCAATTTTGTCTTTCTAAAATGTCTACTTGTGTTCTTGGTCTATTTTCTCATCAGTTTTTTTAATGTTCTTAATCATTTGTAAACATTGCCTTTATTTCTGAGATATTACCATAGTGTTAACTTTATAATTTTCAATGAATTCTCTCAATATACACACTGAGAGGTGTGCATTGTCTGAGTTGTATTCCTGCTCTTTTGATAAATATTCAAAAAAAAAAACCAACAACAACAACTAAATGGAAAATGGCTGATTTTGTCCCAGTGTTCCATGTAACAATCTATCACATCACATCCATGATTAGAGCGTAGAAATGAACGAATGCTTGTGCTTAGTTATCTTCCTCTTTTTATAAAAGCTAGGTTCTATCTGGGGATGTTGCTACACACAGTGAGGGAGTCTTCCCACATGAGCTAATGTAATCTCTGTCTTCTTTATTAGTTATGTCTGGAGGTCATCTCCCATGTGATCTATTACTCCTAAAGTTAATCATTTATAGTTATTATCACACACACACACACACACACACACACACACACACACATATATATATATATTTAGTTCATTATTACCTTTGCTCCAAGAGCTTTAAAAATTAAATGCTACTAATTTATTTTATATTTGTTGAATGTCCTAAGGAAAACACTGTTTGTGGCCAATTCTAGTGAGTTTTTCTCCAAATCCCTCTGTCTCTCTGTCTTTCTGTCTCTCTATCTCTCCATCTCTCTCTATCTATCTACCTATCTTTCTCTCTCTCTCCCTCTCCTCTTTCTCTCTGTGTTTACTTATCTTTACATGTGCTCAATGTAGTCTTCATGTGTGTAAATGCATATGTTTGTGTAAGTGCATATGTATGTGAGTTGCTATAAGTCAAAGGTCAATGTTGAATAGCCATCTGTAGTATCCTTATTATGTTTACATTATCTTTAATTTTTTGAGATTATGACATAATAAAATTGTTTGTCTGTTCTCTTGCTCTTCCAAAGCTTCCCTATATACCTTATAGCTCTGTCTAAATTCATGACTTCCTTTTTTGTTAATTGTCATTACATGCACACAAATTATACATGTGTGTGTATTTTTATGTATATACATATATTTTTTATGATTGCATAGATGCAGTCTATTCATTCTGTGTAATGTTATATGTATGCATATTTAATGGACTAACCATTTGCTATTGAATAACCATTTGGTATGTTCTTTCCTGAGGAAGATTATTTCTTCTGGTCCCAGCATTCTCTAGTTGCCTGCAGTTCCTTTTGAAGCAAACAGAAATCATTACAGAAAAGCACAAATAATTAGATTGGCAAGTAGCAGAGCTTAGTTTTCATGGATCTATCTCCAAAAATCTCCTACCCTTAAAGATTAAGAATCAATAAGGAAGAGAGATTGAAAATATGGTAAGAGCTAGTGGAGTAGGGGATAAGTGCGAGAGTGTGGTCCCTAGTTATGTCACAAACTATGCACATAAATTCAACCAACATGACTGCCAAAACTGGAGCTGAAAAAGAACAACAGAGATGTTAAGGTTGAAAAGAGAAAGCCAACACAGCTTCAAATTTCAACCTCTTCTAATCGTTTATGGACTGTAGAGTTAATAAATGGAACTAGAGCTTATGGATTTGGTTAGATTTTTTGTTCACTAACTTCTTGATCAGTTCATATTATATAAAAATAGTAAATTAAAATATTATTGAAAAATATTCTAGAAATTAAGATGATAAAATATACTCTAATTTTCATTAGCTCTATTAATTTATTTGGTATTAATTAAAATGTGTTAACAGGTAGATAATTCATTTTTGTTTATTTTTTATTGTTTTTGTTCATTTTACAGATTAACCACAGTTCCCCCCCTCTCCCTTTCTCCTGCCAAGTCATGGGTGGGGAACTATGCCCTGCCCCCATCCACTCCTCTGAGAGGGTAAGACCTAACATGGAGATCCAACTAAGCCTGGAAATCATCAAGTTGAGGCAGACCAAATCAGAGCATCAAGCCAGAGCAAGGTATCCCACCATATAGAATGAGCTACAAAAAGCCCATTTATGCAGCAGGGATAAATTCTGGTCCCAATGCCAGGGGTCCCACAAGAAGACCAAGCCACACAGCAGTAACCCAGATGCAGAAAGCTTAGTTTAGTCCCATGTAGGCTCCCCAGCTGTCAGTTCATAGTTCATGAGCTCCCCCTTGCTTGGTTCAGTTGTTAGTGACACATTTAACAGTAACCTTAATATTGCTTTCTATTATGGCATTGTTATTTAAATTTTCCCTTATACTTTGGAGGTAATTAATTTTCTTAGGATTGAGATAATTCTGATTTTTAATTGAAGTAGTAAAAACAGAAACAACTTTTAAAATCTATAGAAAAAATAATCTTCATGAGTTTATACTACCTTATACTACCTGGAAAAAGCTTATGCAACCTGATAAAACAGTAAAATGTTTATTACCACCTCTAGTTGAAATACAAGCAACTAAAAATATACAAGAGCTAGCCAATAAGCTCTTAATGAGAAGGAAGATTTGAATGATCCATAAAGTGATATTTGATATAAGTATGGTACAACAAGAAAGACATCAAATGAGCAATAATAGAAACTGTGTGGTTAAAAGGTAAAGATAAATTTGTATCAAACATATCTTCTTATTTATAGATTCAGACTTCGAAAGTCTGAAATGTCATGTAGAACCTGAACTGACTTGTCCTTTCATAGTTAAAGATGTAGTGACTACTATATATCTTTTTTCTTTTACTTGTAGACATCAATAAGGAAGTGTCATTTGGACACATAACCTGTAGTTCAGTGATATTTGAAGCAATAACCAAGACAGTTTACTGAGGTGCTAATGGCAAAGTAGTATATAGAATATAGATACCCATATTTAGTGAGGCAAAGCCCAGCAGCAGGAGACTTCATCTCCCTAAAACTTGATGTGATTTCAAAGCTATATATGTTAATCTTTAGAAATTTTTACTTACTTGTATTAATTTGTTGTTGTCCAAATATAGCAGAACCTATATGAAGTATAATCAAAATAAGAAGGAACTAATAAATTCAGTGTAAAAATGCATAAAATCTGGTGGGATTAACAGCTCATTAGATACTTTGAAAGATACAAGTATTAACATTTTTTCTAACTGCAAATATTAAATGAATTTTAAGTTTTGAAACTAATTTTAAAATAGCTTTACATTCATCGATCATGTGTAATATGAGTTTTGTTTTTCTGTTTTGACAAAATTCAACACCCCTTTATGATAAAGGCTTTGGAGAGGTTAGGGATATAAGGATCATACCTAAATACAATAAAAGCAATATATAGCAAGCCAACAGCTAATATCAAATTAAATGGAGAGAAACTCAAAACCATTCCACTAAAATCAGGAACAAGACAAGGCTGTCCACTCTCACCAAATCTCTTCAACATAGTGCTTGAAGTTTTAGCAATAGCAATAAGACAACATAAGGAGATCAAGGGGATTCGAATCAGAAAGGAAGAAGTCAAACTTTCATTATTTGCAGATGATATGATAGTGTACATTAGTGACCCCCAAAACTCCACCTACAGCTGATAAATAACTTCAGTGATGTGGCAGGTTACAAGATAAACTCAAAAAAAAAATTCGCCCTCCTATACACAAAGATAGAGAAGCAGAGAGGGAATTCAGAGAAACTTCACCTTTCATGATAGCCACAAATAGCATAAAGTATTTTGGGATTACCTTAACTAAGAAAGTGAAAGATCTATTTGACAAGAACAATAAGTCTTTGAAGAAAGAAATTGAAGAGGACACCAGAAAATGGAAAGATCTCCCATGCTCTTGGATGGGTAGAATCAACATAGTAAAAATGGCAATTCTACCAAAGGCAATCTATAAATTCAATGAATCCCCATTAAAATCCCAACAAAATTCTTCACAGACCTTGAGAGAACAATAATCAACTTTATATGGAAAAAAAACAGGATACCCAAAACAATTTTATACAATAAAGGAACTTCCGGAGGCATTGCCATCCCTGAATTCAAACTCCTTTTCATTCATAATTATTTCATTTTGAATATTACATTCTAAATTGTGAGCATAGATATTATTAAGAAAAGGTGAAGTATGTCTGTTAATTAATATTTTCAGGTTTCTGGAAAATGTGTACAATATACTTTAATTTTTATTTTTCAATTCAAAATACCAATTTTCATTATAAAGAATATCATAGACTATAAATCTTATATTCTAAATTTAACTCACAAAATCAACTATTCTAATGCAATATATTATCCTGTGAAAAATATGAGTACTATAAATCCAAATATGTAGCCTCATATATTTTATCCCCACTAAATCTGTGTTGTCTGTAATGCCATAAAGTAAGACTGTAATCATCAAGAAGGATGCTTTCTCACTATCTCATAACTATGTGATTTTGAACAAATTCTTTCAGCCCTTCAGGCTGATTTTTCTCATTTTGAAAACGACAGTTATATTAGCAAAAACTCCTCAGAGTCGTGAAAATTAAGTGACACTTTATGTAAAATAACAAGCAAAGACAATTCAACTTTGTTAGATGTGTATTTCAAAATGTAGTTAAATGAAATAAGTTGAAAACAATTTACTCAAGACACGATGAAAACAACATGTATTTTATTTTTTACATACAGAAGATTAAATCTTGAGTTTCACATTGCTAGGCAATCTCTCTGTTGCCAAACTACACCCTTAGTCTATTCATTCAAAATGCATCCATTAATTTCAAAACCAGATGCAGGAAAACACACTATTCATTTGTCCACAAGTGAAGGTCATCTGTCACCAAAAGGGGAGGTTAGACATTCATATACTGTTTATAAAATAAAACGTCAAAACTCAAAGAAGACATTTTGACAATTTTGTCTAACAAGTAAATAAACTTCCATGAACATTAATATTGAACCTTTAGCCATACTAGATAAGATTATCAAATAGAGTTAAAAAATGATTTATTTTAAAATTAGTCATCTAAAGTCCAGTACAAATAAAATATTTTATTATGGCTTCACCAGGAGAACTTTGGAATCACCACCTGATTTCAAAGAATTTACAATAGGGTAATGAAACAGAAACATAAGCAATCATTAGAAAACTGTTAAAAATATTGAACTATTAGAGAGCAAGGACTTTTACAAAAGTGACTGTTAATACTAGACTGACAAGCGACGATAGAGTGTACTGGGGAAAGTGGGGTGGAAAAACTAACATAAATCATCAAGGGAGCATGGGCAGTTTCAAGGCTATGTACACCTGTGTATCTCTGCAAGCTGATGCTTTTACTCTTAGTGTGTAGAAATGAAATATCAGGAGTTGAGGACACTCCATTGTATCTACTGAAAGTTAATGATTATATAATATTATTTTAAAATCTCATTGATAATTCAGAACTTATTTATAATTTCACTACTTGTTTTGGGACAGTTTGTGTCACTGAAGGGTCCATTTCAAGATGTTATAGTGATATATAAGTCTATACATTTACATATATACATGTAATAACAGTTAATAAAAACAGATGTCTTAATTTTGAAGGAAAGTATGTATGGGGGGATATATGGAAGGCTTGGCCAAAGGTAAGAAAACGGAGATATGTTGTAGTAATTAAATTACAATCTCAAAAATGTAAAACCACAAAAGGTGTAGATGAAAGGATGAAAGGCTGTAAATAATAAATTATTTTGTGCTATAATGGTGGTATAAGACAAGGTTTGAGCAGATTAATGATATCTAACAGTTGGTAAGATAACGCATTAATTTAGAAATGCCTATTTTCACCCATAGATTTGTAAGTCTCGTAAAGCTAAAAAGTGATAGTACATCAGCAGAAGTATGTCTTTTAAGAACTTGTTCATGTTCTCGAATCATGAAAGCACTGTCTCACTGACTGTTCTCCAGCCCCCATAAGAAAGAAAGACTTCCTACTATCCCATACTTAGTAAAGGTACATCACTTACCAATGGTAAATATGATATTAAAACATTTGGAGAATATATACCCAAACCATAGCACATAGATTCACAGTTGTTATATTTTGATTTTTTTCTGGAAATTTTAAACATTGCCTTATATGATTGCAATGTCTGAAAGTTCAGTGGTCTGGCCCCTGGAAATTAAATATCCAAGAAGGCTAATGGTGTAGATACAGTAAAATTCAGACCTAGAAAGCACGGCTTTCATGTGTTACACCACCTGATCTAGCTTAAACCTCAGTAGAAGTTTCAATGACAGATGACCAATACTAAAAATGATGTCTTGGAGCAGATCTTGTAGGCCAAATATGCTTTTTTCTATCTTCTTGTTGTAGTCTATAGTTCAGTGGATTAGGAGATACACAGTTACATATTATGACTTGCTTCTTCACTCAATTTATAATTCAAATGATAATCTTTTCTATAACCCTCATAGATTAACCATACACACTGTATTCTGAGTAGTTATGCTTTATTACTCTAATAAAATTGCCATATAATACCATTTTTTGCTTTTTAAATTACAGAAAAAACAGAAAATTTTTGGAACAAATCTCTGACTGTGACTTATCACTTGACTACGTGTAAAGTATACAAAAAAATCTCAATAAATTAAAAACAAACCAGTAAGAGATGTTTTTTTTAATAGACTAACTTTATTTGCTTTCTCTCCCTTGTCCTTTTTTAAAATAAAATAAACCTTGTCTTCAAATCATTAAGTCTGGTAAAGAAGATAGCCGTTCAGAAAGTGATGAGGAAGGAAGTGAGACAAAGGATTGATGTATACCTGAGAAAGGTGAATGAGGAAAACTCCCTTAGCATCTACCCTTCAATGATGTCAGAGACTGGGCAGTAAATACAAACAGTGAGAGTCAATGTAGAAGAGAGAATCTACTGTGCCCTAATGTAAGAATAGAGATTCCAAGTCCAGCAAAGAGGAGAATTATGGGAATTTATAAATGCTTTCTTCATGTTAGGACATAAATATTTGTGTGAAAAGATACTTTCATGAATGAAATGTCCTCAAAGATTATAACTGATTGAATTTACCATTACTCATGAATATAAGCTATGATAACGTTTGATCCCAATATAACAAAATACATCACAGAGACAAATTAATTTTGAGTGTATCTACAACATATATTCAAGACTACTCAGTAGTCTTTTACAGTATATTAGTTCATGTATGTTGTAATATATACCCAAAGTACCTATGTTTACTCAATAATAAATTTTAGCATGATTTAGTGAATCTTTCAAGAGGTCATGTACTGAAATTTATCTTCCATTATGAAGTGTTAGGGGATATAAATTAAATAAAACTATGGTGTTTAGAAAGAACTAGTATAAAAGAGATTTTCAAAATACCTTTATTGCTTGCATACACATACACATACATACAATACACTCTATATTTTCAAATGGAATAGTCAATGCCACCTAAGGAACCTGAAAATGTCTCTCATTACATTTCCATATTAGTATATTGACAGTATGTAAATTAGAAATAAGTACATTTCTCCACTTTTTGAAAATACTCAGTCATGGGTAGTTTGTTGTAATAATGCAAAACAGAGTAGCATGTTCACCAGATCTGTGCTTTAGCCTAAAAAATGATCTCTATTTATAGAGAAAAAGCTTACTAACCCATTTCCCAAATCAGTTTTGGTAGGCATAGTTCATCTCTGTGCAGGATTTAATTTTACTAATGCAAAAGCTATAAAATGTTTCATTTCCTAAATTATAAATTACATAGGAAAATAAGGATGAACATGCCAAAATACTTCAAAATTTAATGATCTTACTGGCTATTAACATGCTTAACTTGAGTAGGATAATTTAGTTCCGTACATATAATTATTCCAGTATAATGTGGTTCCCAGTAATATAAAATGACTGTATATCAATGGTTGCTTGCAAAAAGTAGAACATTATCCAGGAGAGTAATCAAACTAAAATAGAATTGTCATAACCACTCGAGATAGTAAAATAAATTTAGAACACCTGCTGTGCAACTTACAGATTACAAATACTAGGTTAATAAAATGAATTGAATACTTATTTCTTCATAAAACATGAGCATAGATATTTGTAGACTTTTTTGTATTTATAAAACTTGGAAGAAATCAAGATTCCTATTGGAACCTAATATCTCAATAGACTATGATTCACCCTGACAATAAAGCTTTATTTATAGGTGTAAAAATGAGCTATCATGTCATAAATACCTTATATAAATAGCTTAAATGAATAATACTGATAAAAGGAATCCTTGGATAGAAACATAGTTCATTATTCCAACTTATTTGAGATTCTAGAAAAGCGAGGTAAAAGAAAGGTTTTTCAAGTGGCAGAAGCACATATTAAGAATAAAGTATTTCCAAATGTGTGAAAAATATAATACATGGTAAATTATCTAAACTCACAGAATGAATATGGGGGATTTGTGATGCATCATGTAGTTCATAAATCTTAACACTGTGGGGTAGAAAGAGGCTTATACTTATTAATCCTACTGCCCTTCAATATTTCTTCCACTAATTCATTTTTATAAAACATATGTGAACCTCTCTTTTCCAACTTCACTGGTTTTTTTTTTTTTATCCTTTTTATAACCATGACTGTTCAGGTATATTTGTGATCCAAATAAGATATTTTCTTAAAAGTCAAATGCATAATATAAGACATGAAATCCAGAAGAAAATGAATACTGTTTTTTACCTTGTCTGATGAGAACGTACAAGCATAAAAAATTCATGATTGAAAATGAGAAGTTAATGACTAAATTGCCTGAGGAAAAAGAAGTAATTTGACAGATAAGAAATTTATTGTGTTTTCAAAAAGAAAGCCCTTATTACAATCAATTATGTTTTTACAAGTACCTTGAATTTTGTGAATTGAGAAACAATATCTTATTGCTGTCATAAAATATTAAACAGTATATAAAAGATACAAAATTAACTTCATCGTCAATATGAAGAGACTTTAATTCCCTCAGGAAACACTCCCTGCCTGTACTGAAGCACACAGAAATCAGGGGCAGGAGAAAGAAATTTTATATAGTGTAATTCATTGAAATTTGCCTTAGATGTTTAAAGTTTCTGGTATTAAATAGTGTTCAAATTATTAACTAAAACTATCTTTTATAAAAATTCTGTATGAGAAATACCAATGTTCATTCTGTACAATGATGAAAAATGAATATCCAAATCAGAGCAAAGACGGTTGTTGAAGTTGTTTATCTGAAACAACAAAAACAAGGGAGCAAACAAAGAAGAAAGGCAGAGGGACTGGTCCCAACTGGTCTTAATATACTGCTATTTTACCAGGTGTGTAGTCTGCAAAGAAGTTTGTGCTATATTGGCATGACGTAATTGAAGGTCATCATGCTAGAGTGTGGCTGAGCCGCACAGCTGCACGTGCTCTGAATGAGAAGCTACAGTTGTTCCACATTATACAAAGAGTCATTTCTTTGCTAAGAAATGATTAGTAATAAAATTATTGCTTAAAACCAAAGGAATGACTTTGGTTTTAAGCAATAATTTTATTACTAATCATAACTTCCCTGTTCTATTCTGTTTTTAAGGTAGATATAATTTTGTGTGTACATATGAATACAACATATCCATATTATAATAATTTAAATATATATGAGTACAATATATAGTAAAATTATAATAATTTAAATATATATGAGTACAATATATAGTAATCATATATTATAATATTATTACAAAATTATAAGCATATACACACAAACCTATACACACACATACATACATACATAAATACATACATACATAAATACATACATTCAGGAAGATGAATCCCAGTTAAGATTATACCCTGATATATTTTGAGACTTTACAAAATGACAACAAAAATACCAAACATAACTCTAACACAAATTCTAATTTGTCTTAATAATACAAATCCAGAGTCAGATATAAGAGTTAAAAGCTGAAGATCAGACAAACTAAACAGGCAGCCACTTAAGTTCTTACCTCTACCAATCCTCAGACTGAATGGACTGAGTTCCTGTCTCCTCCTGGCCTATATTCCTCTCTCCACCCAGCCCAGCCACATCCCTTCCTTTCTCCACCTTCCTAGTGATGGGATTAAAGGTGTATGACTCCCAAGTACTGGGATTACAGATGTGAACCATCACTGCCTGTTTCTGTTTTTCTTTAAGACTAGATAAATCTAGTGTAGTCCAGGGTGGCCATGAACTCAGAGATCAGTCTGCCTCTACCTCCCAAGTGTTGGGATTAAAGATGTGTGCCACCACTGTCTAGCCTCTGTGACTACGTAGCAGTTTAACTCTGTGCTCTGATCTTCAGGCAAGCTTTATTTGTTAGATCAAAAACAAAATATCATACACATAGCAAGGCAGGAATGCAAAGAAATGGATACCGTTCTTAGTAATTTGAAAAATATGTAAATGAATGCATCTATGACTAAGAGAACTTTGATCTATTCTGTGACTGCAACATCACTTGTAATAGCCATGTGATGTCATCAATCTAAATGTATCAATCATATGCTCAGTTAAATTATATATATATGTGTATATACGTCTGTGTATATGAATATATACTCTAATTACTAATTTTCTCCTTTAAATATTAAAGAAAGTCTATCAGTTTCCTATGGTATTAAAGAAAAAACATATTGAATTAATGTCAAGTATCAAAAATATTCTGAATGATATATTTGTTTGTCAGGAAAATAGTCAATATTTTACTATTACTTAAACTAGGAGTAAATGATAACTATAAGAGGTGGAGTATGAGAAGATTTCAGAGTGGTATGTGTCAAGGGACATAAAATTATAGCTAGGGAGAAGATTAGGGGGTAGAACTTGAAGGAATGTTATGGTCAAGTTTGGGGAAGTACAGAGAGGGAGAGCAAGTATCTTGACTGAGGGAGCCACTAAGAGACTAGCGAGAAACCTGGCACTAGGGCAATTCTCAGGAATCCACAAAAATGACCCCAGCTAAGAACCCAAACAATTGTGTAGAGGGTGCCTGACAGTCCATGCTCTGTAATCAGATTGATGAATATCCTAAATGTCACCCTAGAACCTTCATCCAACAACTTATAGAAGCAGATACAGAGATCCACAGTGAAGCACTGGACTGAGCTCCAAAGTCCACTCCAGGAGAGCAATGAGTGATAATATGAGCAAAGGGGTCAAGACTGTGATGGGGAAACAAACTGAAATAGCTTTCTGAGTTAATGGGAGTTTACTGAGTCTGGCCTCACAGCGGGGGAACCAGGATAGGACCAAACTAGACCTATGCAAATATGGGTGACAATTCCATGGCTGGGATAGACTGTTGGATCACTGACAGTGAGACCAGGATTTATCCCTACTGCTTGTTCTGGCTTTTTGGAACTCATTGTCTTTGGAGAGATACCTTGTTCAGCCTAGATATAGTGGGAGGTCCTTGCTTCTGTCTCAAAGTGACTTGCTGGACATTGTTGATGTCCCATGGGAAGCATTGCCCTCTCTGAGGAGTGGATGGAGGTGGGTTTAGGGGGAAGGTGGTGTTAGCAGGATGAGGGGAAGGAGTAGGAACTAGGATTGGGATATAAAAATGAGAAAAGATAGATTTTTTTAATAATTGATTATTTAATTAATAAAATATTATAACTAGAAGGAATTGATATAAGACATTTACGAGACAGTATGGAATCCAAAGTGCAAAATGCTGCATAACAAAAAGTAGGTAAAACAGTATAAGTGTTCTCACCACAAAAATGATAATTGGTACAATGTGCATGTTAAAAAAAGTTTAATTTACATGCTAGAAAACCTTTCTATCAAAACATCATTCTTCCTCACAGTCAAAGTATGCATAACTTTAAGTATCAATTATAACAAGTTTAAAATAGTTGTATCTGGTTGTGTTGATTATTTTAAACTGTCAAATTGATACAACGTAGAATTAACTAGCGAGCAAGTCTTATGGGATAATCGGTGTCAACTCAATAATCTGGATAGGTCTATGAAGAATTGTCTTGATTTCTAGTTGTTATGGAAGAAACATCCTGGCTGTAGCCTACATTGTTTTATGGGATAGCGCGTAAAGTGTATAATAGTAAAGATAGCTAGCTGAGAATAAGCAACAAGCAAGAGAGGATGCTGTTATTTTTCTCTTTGCTCTTGACTATGGATGTGATATGATTAACTGGTGGTTTTTGTTTCAAATTCACTCAAATAACAAACTGAACACTATAATTATGAGCTAAACCAAAGCTTGTCCTTCCTTAATATGATTTTGGCCAGAGTTCATCACAGCAACAGAAATGAAAGTATAACAAAAATTGGTATCAAAGAATTTGGATTGCTTCTAATATAAACTTGATTGTTTATTATAGGAGGAATGTAGAATCTTAGTAACTTGTGCCTGGAAATGTCATTGACTGTTATCAGTCAAGACGAATGTTCGTACGAAAGCTGGGAAGACAATAATACTGAGAAAAATATGGACTCTGGAGGCAGACCTCACTATTTCATAAGGGAACACATGTTTTAATAGAAACTGCTCCAATGAATTTGGGTTCTTTGGGCTATGAATATGTGTCAATCAGATTGGGCTGAGGAAGCAGAGATGATTGGAAATGAGATCAAAATCACTGAGGTGAAACCTGAGCACTTTTGAGACAATAAGCAAATTTTTGTCATGATCTGTACACAGAGCTATGATTCAAGAGACTAGGCTTTATCATAAAAGAATATGACAATGTAAATATTCCTAAATTGGACAGAACTTGAAGGAATGAAAGAATCATGTAGTATTATAGGCTTAGTGTATTTTATCAGGGTGAGATTCCCTGCAGAGAATCCCAGAAAGGTCATTGGGTAATGAAAAAAATTTCAGATACAATGGAGGCACCAAGGTATTGGCGATGTCATGACTTAGAGGTTTTCATTAAGAACTGCAGGTTTAGGAATGGCTAGTCTAAAAGGGAAGCTGTCTGTGATGGTGAAGGTAGAACTGGAGAAGTGGGGCTGCTTATGCCCATTACAGACCAGATATGATTCCAAATACCAAACTCTGAGTTATGAATATGTGCTAATCATAATATTTCCCAAGCCTAGAACTGCCCCCTTAGAAAATTCGAGATCGGATACCAACTATGTAATTCTCTGTCAGTAGGCTGTGTTTCAGTTAAGGCCCTCCTAAAAATGTTCAAAAAATTTTGAAAGGAGAAAGCTTGCCCTTATTAGTATTATTTATACTAATTTATACTAATAAGTAGATAATATTATTTTTGTCATTGAATGTAAATGGCTCTATTTCTTGGCAGAGAAATTTAAGTACTAGATAGAGTACTATTTTCTAGTCTACAACTCTAATGTTCTCCTCTACGTGTAGAGCATTTACCACATTGTGAATGTCTCCATAGTGGTTCAAACTTTGCAGCCTCCTCCAGTCTTGAATTATTAGCATTTATTATCATCATTTCTGTTTCTGAAGTCCAGTCTTGCCTGTGCAGGCCCTTTTCTCCAGGTTCCCACTCATTGTGGTCTTCCTTTAGATTGGTGCACCTTTTCTGGAATGTTTACTCATATGGTGTAGTAGAAAATAATCTTTGTTCTTGTGTTGCTAAGAACTAGTTAACACATTCTTTGAACATAATAATTGCTATAATCTAGCATTGTAGTTTCCCTTTTAGTTACTAAACTCAGACTCAAAACATCGTTTTGCTTTGTATGTTTTCTTTGTGTATGTGCCTGTGGAGATAAGAACATTACTTATTAATTAATTAATTAATTCATTAAGGAGCTACTAAGTACAAGCCTCGGCACTCTCTCAGGATTCAGCATAGGACTTCTACAACAAGTTTGTGAATAAGATCTGAGGGGGTAAAACAAACTGATTGACTTAGGCACATTTTTCCTGCATGTTTCTTTATTCCTTAGGGGAATATGAGCATAAGTGCATAGGGCATAAGGGCAAGACATAAGGATTAGGGTAATAAAGGGTAAGGGGCAAAATATAAGGTTAAGGGCAGGGCATCAGACATAAGGCATAAAAGGGGGTGATCTCCACAAAGCTTTCAGTTTATATAGGCATACAGACAAGTTAAGAATCCCATAGGCAGTAACAATGGTATCAAGACCGCATTTTCATAGAGTCACAAGAAAGCGAACGATCTGGCAAAGAGGCACTTTATTTCTGAGTGGTCATGGCTGTGAAGTTGCCGTGCAGGTGGAGACACAGCATTGGTGTACTGACCTGTGGACTTGATTTGTATTAACATCTAGCTGGTGGAGTTCAAAGGAATCTCTTCTGGGAAACTTGCTTTTGAGTCCAGCAGGGTGCCCAAGTGAGAATTTTTCTCTCTGAAACTAGTTTTACTGACTCAGGCATTTTTCCTATGTAAATAGTTAATTTCCTAGGCTATGATCCTTTATTAGTTGAATCCAAGGTAAAGGATATGACAGAATATTAGTAGCCTGTTAAATCAGAGCAGAAGACCAATAGATAATACCTTCCAGAGTCTGCTGTTAGAGCAGACATATTGCCTCCTGGATGAGGCTCCTTTCTTACCAGTGACTACTCTCAATAAAGAAAGTTTATGGGGAACTATTTTTATGTAGATTCTGGCTATGAGAGCAAGGACTCGACTGAATACTTTTCACACATGGCTTCATGATGTGGGGAAAGGTATCTGGTTGCCCTACAGGAAAAGTCACATTTATACACTAATGGCATACTATAGAAGGGAGAAATTTCATGATTTCACAAGATTTCTATAGAACTGATGGTGACTTACCCAAAGGACAAACATCCCCTACATCTGTACAGAATTGGTTCTGCAGGTGGAGTGTATGTCTACACTTACCATGGGTAACCCAATAGATACGTCAGCTCTACATTTACTCTATAACACTTGTGGGATCATCACAATTAATTATCGTTTGAAGTTGCATGATGTCTTTAAATACATGACTTCTTACTGTCTGAAAAAAATCCTTTTTGCAAACTTAAAATCAAAACTAAAAAAAAACATATTTATTGTTCTCTTCCCATTATATCCTATAATGTATTTTTGTAAACCTTTAAAAACAAAACTTAGAAAAATAATAGAAACAACACATCAAAATTAATCAGAACCAAAGTCTACACAGCTTAATAAATTTATATTAGTTGGAATTGGCATTTGAATAGGAGACATGCTTAGTATATATTACATTTAAGTAGATTATCCATAAGTAAAAGCAAAAGAATTTTAAAAGATCAAAAGCTAAATAGAAAACAAAAAGACTTCAGAAAGTCTCCCTCTGCTATGTCTATATTTATATAATAAATTATTATAAATTAGTAATTTGACTAATGGGGTTTAAATTAAGTATAAGCATTCCAGGAAGTATTAGTCATGCAAGAAGAAATTTAGTGATGATACCTAGAACCCAGTTACCTATATTTATAGGAAGACTGAGAAAATACAGTTACATATTTGTAAAAGCAATGAGGATCTTATTTTCATTTGAGGGATCAAGAGGCACTAGATGAAACATTAAATAAAAGATACTTTATAGAAGTTCTATGCATAACAATGCATAAACAATAAAACAAAAGTTTATCTCTTTCTCTACCTTGTAGAGAAACAAAACAAATTAAAACCCAGAAAAGTTTTTTTCTTAATTTTTTGTTCAAATGGCCATGGCTAGAAATATAGGATTCCAACATCAGGAAATATGGTTTAGAACTTTTGCCCTCTACAATGACAGTGATTTATAATAAATATGTTCTTGATGAGTTGATAATGACACGAAAAATTTGTACAATTGTTAGAGGGGAAACTAGTCATTCTAACACAGATCCCCTCTATTGATTTATGTAGTGACTTTAGAAGAATTCTGTAGTGTCATGAATATTAAAATAAGGGACTCTATGGTTCCTGCTCCTAATTATCACAGAATTATACTTTTATGTAGAAATAGGAGCTGTGGGCTGTGTCCCGCCACCCAGCTAGCTTTACCCGAAATAATTACACGGACACTGTGTTCATTTAATCACCGCTTGGCCCTTTAGCTCTAGCCCTTACTGGCTAATTCTGATATCCCGATCAACCCATCTCTAATAATCTGTGAGCACCG
>NC_022013.1:38216827-38223532 GCF_000317375.1 Microtus ochrogaster | reverse complement strand
CAGCATTCTGCTCTGTTTACTCCTCCCTCCTGTTTCAACCTATCAGGGCAAGCAGCTTCTTTATTTAATTAACCAATGACCTTCCTCCATCACTTTTATACAGATGTGAAATTTTAACTAGTTTACATTCTTCTAAACTGGGAAGCAAATTGGCTGTTTCAGTAGATACTTGGATTCTAAGTGTCATTTCTGCAATTAGAATTTGATGATACCATATAACATTGGCAAATATATCATCACTTAAAATCCTAGAAATTGGTTTTAAAAGTGATTAAACAAGTGGTTTTGGATCAAATTATTTAGTTTTATTTTGCAAAGTTAAGAAAAATTCTAAAAGGTACTTATAGTAGCTGGGCATTAAGACAATTACCAGAAATCTCAACACCTGGAAAACTGAAAGAAAAGTGACTTCAAGGTTAGCCAGGACTCCTAGGGAGACTGTGTCACTAGAAGAATAAAAGAGGATGCTTACTTTCCTAGACCTGGTTGGAGGGGAGAGGACTTGGGACTTCCCACAGGGCAGGGAACCCTGACTGCTCTTTGCACTGCAGAGGGAGGGGGAGAGGGAGTGGGGGTGTGGGAGAGAAATGGAAGGAGGTGAAAATTGTTAATTAAAAAAAAAGAAAAGAAAAGAAAGGAAAAAAGAATAAAAGAGGAGTAGGGGTGTTCTTGAATAACATATTTATTTATTTTCTATGATTAATATTTTGTCCTAGAAGGGTCTGTAGTTCTAGCAGTCACTCTAAAATCAAATTATGTTTTCCTACCTGTTTTTGACTTTTAATTGCATAATCCCAAAGTCAATAAAATTCATGGTTAAGAGTTCAGTTGCTGTGATCTGCGTAGGTAACCAAACAAAGTGCTCTGTTTGTTGTTTTCTGTTGAGCAAGGATTGTTAACTAGGTAAGTTACTCTCTGGCACAGCTCTATAAAGGGGACTTTCCAGTATTACTTTTGGTTAGAATTTCACAAATTCTAATATTAATGACTAAAGATTCAGATTTGATGAAATTCACTGAATGTTTTTGATTATGGCAAGTATTTATTTTTTGTCACATACAGAAAAATTATTCCCTAAAGTTAAATGGTCTCCTTATAATTTTCTTTTTATGAATTCAATTTAACTTAAATCACATTTTGATTCTATCCCTTTAAATGCTGACAACTCAGATGTATTTCATCCAAAAGCTAGACATGTGATAACATAAACCGGACATACTTGATCCCAGAATCTTTTTCCATTAACTTAACCAACTTACTGCACATATTGTGCTTGACCTATCGCCAGCAATCCTCACTTATGGGGTCTGCATGCTTTCATCTACACGGTGTTCTTATCGACATGCTCTACAGGCTTCCTTACATAAGACACAGGGAAACTTGGATGATGGTAACTCAGGGGAGAGAAACCCTTTGGCAGTGTCTTTCTGTCTGATTTGCTTCAAGGTGAGCATTTCCATTAGAACCAACAGTAATATTTTCAGCTATGAGATCAATTCCAAGCTTCCCAACATTGTGCTTCTTATACTGTGGGAATCTGAATGTTACAGAATATGATGACCAAGAAAAATCAGCAACAGGAAAAAGATTTCTGAGCATACAATAACCAAAAATTAATTCGTAATTAAAGCATAATGCATTTTAATTGCCTGCAGCAGCACTTATTATAGGTGCTGCCTGCAAGTTCACAGCAACAGTGGTTCAGAGTTCACAAACTGTGCATTCTGTCCCATCACACAACACACACACTGGAATGCAGCAATTCTGATTTGAGGCTATTTTGTGTCATTTAAGTATTTGTATTGAACAAATAAGGTCCCTCTTCCATAAACATTAGAGCTTAATTTTGGAAGATGAAAATTTAATATTTCCTAAAACCATTCCTCAGCACATAAGTAGTATATTGTTATGTCTTTAGATTGGTTTTGTTAGAATGTTTGATTTGAGAACAATTATTTGAATTGTTGACTTGTTTCTTAAAACTTTCTTTCTAGAAATAGTCATAATTTAATAGTGAATGGAGTACCTTAATATAAAGTAAGCAACTTTCACAGGCATTCATGAACAAATTCCACTTAAGTGATATAGAAGAAACTTGAAGAATTTGTGATTAATATACCATTTATAGTAACAAAAAGAGGAGATATCTACATTACTCAAAGTGAATTTTGATTTAAAATTAGGATAAAATTCCCCAGAATTTCATAAATTCACTAAACATTCTCATGCCACAACAAACTCACGCTTCTCTGTTTAAAATTAACCTTTTTTATTATTATTGAAAAACAATTTCAAAAGAGTGGTTTGTCAACAGAATTACAACTTGGTAGTTAGGATGTTTGCTGTATAGCACTAACTTGGTGACAGTTTCCTATTTAAATATTTTGAATTTAAGAACTTGGAGGCAGAGATGAATTTTTGTTGGAAGTGGTTTGCTCTTTAATTGACTTTGAGAATGACAAGAAAATGTAGTGCCCCAAGGCTATCGAAGATTGGGGGAAAACTTTTGAAGCATAGGATGAGACTCTGGACTGAGATAGGGGATGAAATTTACCGTAGGATTATGTAAATCAAAAATTGGAATGAAGTAGAGAAAAAGCAATGTAAATTCTAATAAGATTTTCAAAATGAAGTTGTAAATATTAGTGGTACAAAAATTGGTAAGAGAAGCTGTTTTGAGGTGAAAGCACAGTGAATTCACTAGCAAATAGGATGAGATGAAAAGGATAAGGCACTGCTACAGATCTCTATGAGGAGAGGAACAAGAGCTTGCCATTTGTTAACATTTTACTAGCTTTTCCTGGGTATTCAGTTTTTAAAAGGATTATCCATTACAGCATCTATAAAATTATCATGGTCTTTAAATCAATCATAGAAGAAGGTAATTGGTTATGCCTCAAATTAATCAATTATTTTGAAATGACAATATCTATTTAGATGGTTAATTTTACAATATTTTCTTTAGTAGTAGGTAACTGCTTTGATAGTACAACTAATAGTTGGAGAAATTCCTTCCAAAATACTTAAAAATGATAAAAACTGGATGTTTTATTTGCACTATATAAAAAGTAAGTCCTTTACTATATGCCATTCATAACCATACCCTATTGACAATTTATTCATAAAAACAACTACACACTACATAATTTTATATGGCCTTTCTCATTACAGTGTGGTTATTTTTGAAATTCAATTTGAATTAACATAATTCTAACTGACATTTAGACTGGCAGGACTTTACAGAAGGTATGTTTTTTTACAATGTTAATATTACCTGAAAATTGTAAGAATATATTACTATTAAGTCAATGATTGGATATGAAAACACATTCAATTAAATTTCGAACCAAAATACCAACCAGATTTCAAGATAATTAAATTTAAATTAGATGGATTTATATTCCAAATATCAGTTAACATTTGTGAAGCCAGTTATACTTGCTTATAAATGGATACTCCTATAAGACAAGATATGTTTTCATGCAAATTTGGTTATTTAAATGTGTCCTATGACAGCTGTATCAAATGATATTAGCTACATGTATTCAAAGGTATGTTGTATTTCTTTATAAAACCTAAAGTAAACAACTCGAATACCATTAAGCATGGCTGAATTATAGGATACATTGTGTATTAACAGTAGTTAGCTGATTTCATTTTATGCAAGTATCAACATATACTCCTAGTTATCCAAACTGTGTCACCAACCACATATTGAAGTCAATCAATATATATTAATGAATCACATAATGGAAATTTGTTTATTAAAGAATTCAGCAATGAATATTGTTCTCTTAAAGTTGTCATCTATGGTGGAAGTTGAGTTAGTAGTTAGCATGAGTTGATCCTCTTACAGAGGACCCAATTTCAGTTCCCCAAACCTACATGGTGGCTCAAAACTATTCAAAATTCCAATTTTGGACTCTGACAACATCTGACCTCTACAGACATACATGTGATGAATATACATATATGTATATAAAATAGATAAATAAATTTTTTAAAAAAAATCTCAGTCTACTAATAACATAAAATTTCTTGAGTATGTACAACCCATGATATTCACACAATGACAAGATTATGTAGTAACATATTACTCACAATATTCAATTATTTGGTAGGCCATTATATATACAACACAACCTATTGTTCCCAGTATAATTATGAACAAAAAAATCATAATAGATTTTAACTTTACAAAACTTCACTGTTATGTATAAACATTTGTACTTCGTGTCTAACTTAATCTGGGTCAGTGTAGTTTCTGTGAGTTCGATACAATAAAGTGATGTTTGTCTTAAAAACATCATGCATATTAAATTCAGAACACACACGCACATACGTTTATATAATGACCTTGGTTGTGTTGTGATCCTCTAACTTCAGCCTTCTGGGTACTAGGAAGACAGGTTTGAGTTATTAGACCCAATAATGTATTCTTTAACAGTACACATTTTTGTATAATTAGATGGATTTAATAATAAAACATACACTACATCAAATATCCAGTTACCATGTATTAGGTAGAGAAATGTACAAAATTATTTGTGACATATTTTTTTATGACTGACACCATGAAGTTTCAGCTCATACCAGAGTCTCTATAAACATGAACTATGCATTTCACAATAACGACAATAGCTTTGATAATTATTGTGTTTTTGAAGCAGTAATTAGCTTTGTCATTTATAAGGAAAAATCAACAATGGAGAAAAGGTTTATTTTGGCTCTGTTTCAGATGTTTCAATTAACAATAACTTGTCCCATATTATTAATCTATGCTGAGAAAGGACTCCATTGAAGGGGGATGTAGTAGAATAAAATTTCACCATTAGTGACCATAGTGATGATCTGACAGTAGAGAGGATTAGGGAAGAGTTCAATGTTAAAGATACACCTTCCTTTAAAAATACTTTATTTTTAATTATGTGTAGTGGAAGAGTTATGTGCACTTGACTGCAGGTCCCTGTGGAGGTCAGACGAGAAGTCAACTGTCCTGAAACTAGAGTTCATGTTATTGAGGGCTACCTAATGTGTATAATGGGAATAAACCTTGGTTCTCTTGTAGATGAGCATGTGCGTTTCACTAATAAGCCATCTCTACAGCAACAAAAAAGGTGTATCTTCCTAGATATGTCTCCAATGACGTGTTTCCCTCAATTAGTCCTGACCTTCTAGTTTACATTAATTTTCAATTGTATTAAGAATGCATTGAGGGACTAATTAATTCCTTGATTAAATAAGAGACCTCAGAACTCAATCACTTCTCAAAGTGCATCTATGGGTAACCAACCCTTAAACATGTAGGCTTTGAGAGTTATTTAATATTCAAACAATAACATTAGGTAATGAGAATTTTTCAGCTTCAAAATATTCATCTTTGTAGACCACTGTTGAAAATGTGTTTGTCACTGACCAATAGGTATTTTGCGCTCCATAACTCTAATTAATTCAATTTTTAACATGAGTAATGTGTGTAAGACTTACAGCATAAAATTATGTTTATGTGTGGAGGGTAGGTCAATAGTGCTTTTAATTATGAAATATTGTGAAAACAAGAATCTATTAGGCTAAAATATTTCAATCCTTATCAATATACATTTAAAAATTATTTTGAACAATAAGTCATCTTTAATGAATTTTCTGATCTTTATACAGGAATACTACATCTAAATCACATCTGCCTTTTCCTCCCTACCTTCTAAATTCGTGATATATTCTTTATTAGATTTGTAGAGTTGTATGAACAAAAGCATACACACACACATACTCCGTATAGAACCCACTAATTATATTTAGCATTATTCACATGTATCTGTGTCTAATGCTAACCACCAGGAAATGGACAACTTTGGGGGTGATCGTCCTTGAACAAAATAATGCTTCTTCTCTCACATTCATTTGTCATGTTTACTCACCATCATCATTTATGACTTGCGTCATGTGGAATTATCTCTTGTTCTCATTGAAATGTCAACTGGTGTCATTATGATTTTATTGTTAAGACAACTTTATTTCTTAAATTTAGTTTTGCTAGTCAAGTATAGGGGACACTGTCTAGAGAAAACTATCCTAGTCATTTAACAGTTACAATATTTCCTGTCTCTTCTGCAATATTAACTCAGTCTTAGGTGTAAGAATTATGTTGCAGATATATCAGTCAGTTTGGGTATTCCATAGTAAATTATTGTTGTCATTTTAATCAGTTGTATATCTCTGTAATAATATCCATCTGTTTCTTATAAAGCAAGGATGAACACTTAGAATACAGTTTGAAATTATATTAGTTTAGGAACATCTAGGGTCTATGACAACACAGCCATAGACCGTTAACTAGGTTTATAGTACCATGCCTGCATTCTCTGACTGAGGTAGTCTAAAACAGTTGTTAGTTATTCTTAAGATAAAAGTGCCACAGTGGTACCCCAGGGGTTATTTCACAATGATGGCAATTGGTGTCATGTGTAGGCTTTCTAGTTGAGTAGGACTATTGATTGCTGTGCTTCCCGTGGCAGTTAGTTTGTTGAGAAACTTTTGTTCCTTTGAGAAACTGTTTTCAGAGAGGAGGTTTCCAAGTCAATTCTGCTCAACTCCTTCCAGTCCTGTATCCAACGTGTGTGTGTGTGTGTGTGTGTGTGTGTGTGTGTGTGTGTGTGTGAGAGAGAGAGAGAGAGAGAGAGAGAGAGAGAGAGAGAGAGAGAGAGA
>NC_022013.1:38206699-38216727 GCF_000317375.1 Microtus ochrogaster | reverse complement strand
TGTGTGTGTGTGTGTGTGTGTGTGTGTGTGTGTGTGTGTGAGAGAGAGAGAGAGAGAGAGAGAGAGAGAGAGAGAGAGAGAGAGAGAGAGCTATCTTTATTTTAAATTTTTATAAAACAACTAAGGCAATGGAAATGTCCATATTGTCTTGGGAAACTGTGTTTCTCTGACAAACAATCCAAAGGAATATTTCTATGCTGGGGAGTGAGGTTATTTGTTAAATAGTGCATGGTTCTTCTTAGATGTAAGACCATTCTATATGTGGTAACTCCATTATACCTATGTAGACAATGACATATGAATACACATATGTGTCTTAAGTTAACTCATAAAATATGCTTCTCTGTGGTCTTTTGAGGAATTCTTAGATTATTTTGTTTGTTTTCTGTTTTACTCTCTTCTTCCCTCTCAATCCCTCCTCACTTCTCTATATTTTACTTATTCCTGTATTCTCTTTGTAGTTTCTAAATCCTACTCATCCATCCCGGAACACTTTCTTCCTCCCTCCCAGTATGGATCTTTTCTACTTTCTTAACTTGTATTTATAAGTCATTGCTGAAACTAATTCAGAATTGATCATCCCACTTGTCCATACCTCAAACTTCATTGTTACACTTATTAAAAAGAAAAAAAAGGAAATAATATGAAGAAGAAAATATAAAATGAAACAAAAAGTAAAAAAGAAGAAAGAAGGAAGATAAAGAGGGAGAGAAGAAGGAAGGGGAGGAGGGAAAGAAGGAATGGAAGGAGGAAGTGAGTTGTTCCTAGACAGAAAGGGGAGATACAGTTTATTCTTCCTGCACATCCACATACAGTGATCTGATCGCTAGCATTGATTTCCTTTTTTAAAGATGCATATGTATGTTTACAGCAGTTCAGTGACTGCAATAGTACTTTCTACCTAGCAAAGAACATGGCTATGAGAGGGATCATAGATAAATAGAGTTCAGACAATAAAGAACGTTACAAAAATAGACAAAAATATAAAAAAAGAACAAATAAAAAAGAATGATTGTACTGAAAACATTGGGCACACAGATCCTATAATTAAGAGGGTACAGTGAAATACGAAACTTCTCGAAGACACAACTGAGACATTGTGGGGGGATATTTGCCCAGACACAAAGGGCCTGGGGAGCCAATGGGCCTAAACTTGTCTAAACTGGACTAAACAACCTATATGAGCATGTGACATGTTTACATCCCACAAATGAGCCAAACTAGGTCTGCGAAGGGACCCCAGCAACAACTGCCATTTCACGAGACAAGAAACCTTAACTAGTCAGCAGCCAGCACAAAAGAGGACCCGGTGACAGTGCTGCTGCTTCCCCTTCCCCAGCCAAGTAGAGGGTAAGTAAGTCTTTCCCTATTCTGAAAAATAAAAAAAAAAAAAAAATGAGCTTGCTAACCCACAGCCTGTTTCCTGGAGTCTGAGACCCTTTTACCTGGTGCCTACTTGTCTCCTCCCTCAAGGGTTCTTTATTTCTGCCTGTTTCTGCCAAGGCTGCTTGTGATGTGAATAGCTGTTTGCAGTTTCACTTTGATCTGCTGGTCCTGTTGTGTTCCCCGTTCGCTCCCCTGCAGTCTATTAAGGCCTCCTCCCGTTATGGTACACCTGGTGAATAGTCACTTATATGTTGTTGGTGTGCTACTGGGTAAGTGCTGAGACCTTCTCCTCCTCCCCTGCTGTTGGTATTGGTTCATTTTTTATCTGTGAATTGGGATGAATACTCTGCCTGAACTTGTTCACCCTGGTGCTACCATATAATGTCTGAACCCTGCTCCAGGAGGAAAACCTCAGGCTGACCCTCCAAACATCAACCCTGTCCAGAGACACCCTGTAAGCATGCGACTGTGGCCTAATGACACACAGAAGTTCCCCCACTAAGCATGAGACACAAGGGTTTGACACACTTTCTGTATGTCTAGTTCTGATTTAGTCATGAGAAAGCTTCCCACCAGTATAAGGACTATCATGTTGGTGCCTTCCAATCTCATTGAATCAGCTAACGGTTTCAGGCCAAAACTACTGACCTGGAAAAGTTTTGGACAAAGACAGCTATGTTAGCGCCATGGATTACCCCCCCCAAAAACATTTGGGAGCTTTATCTCTGGATGCGCATTTTGTTTCTGGCCAGGAAAAGAGAAGTAGTCTCAGGAGTGACGGCCCAGTTATCTTTCACTCCTATATTGATGGTAATAATCGCCAATTTAAAATCTTCCTCTGCAGAGGAGGTGAGCAACGCCACTAAATAAGCATTGCCAGGAGCAATGCAATGCTGATGTATCTCTCATCACCTCGATGCCATCTGTCTGATATTTCCTCAAAACTCGATAATTAAGAGGAGGCTGATGAAAAAGTAAAAATCAAACAGAAGGAAAAGGAGGAAAGGAAGGCAAGGGAACTTGAAAGGGAAAAAGATAGATAAAAGAGGAAAGTATAGGTGACCCGAGGTCTAAGTCTGTAACTCCCTCCACCTCTCCTGTGCTGTGATGGCCACACCTTCCCTCAATAACCATGGAGAGATTTACCATGCTGTCTACCCCTTGCAGCAAATATCCCACCAACTCCTCTACCCATCTGAGACATGATGCCCCAGGGTCTAACCATGTATTTTCCAGGAAATGTAGATACTAATGCTGCCATTCAGCTATGGATACCTAATTCATTGGCCAATTTCTTCCCTATCTGCAAAGCTGCCAATGAATCTTGTCCCAACTCACTATACTTCGAACATTTGTTGCAACAATGGGCAATGCATTTACAAAACTATTATTATTGGTATCATCTAGTGAAGATTGTCTTGGAGCCTGCAGTCTTTTCTTTTTTCTATTTATTTATTTATTTATTTATTTATTTATTTATTTATTTATTTAAGATTTCCGTCTCTTCCGAGCCACCGCCCCTCATTTCCCTCCCCCTCCCCCAATCAAGTTCCCCTCCCTCCTCAGCCCGAAGAGCAATCAGGGTTCTTCTTTTCTTTTCTTCATTCTTTTTTCTTTTTGTTTCCAGCACAAACGCATTTTTTTTTTACAGTTCAACAGGAAACATTTATTAGCTGAACAGATTCAACTGATGCCCTAGGATTGCATGAGGATTTGTGCTTTTTGTGTGTGTTTTTTTCATTTTTTTATTTAATTTTTTAAAAAAGAGATCAATGTATCTATTTTCATTTTACACACCAATCCCGGTTCCACTCCCTCCTCTCCTCCCATTCTTCCCTAACACCCCACCACTCATTGCTCAATCTAGATATAGTAGAGAGGTCCTTGGTCCTTCCTCAAAGCAATGTGCCTTACCATCTTTGAGGTATTTCTTAACTGTTATTCTGCCTATGATGACCAAGCCAAATCACAGGGACATTTTAATATACAATTAATAATCCTATAACTTATGACATACTCAAGGGCCGCAGGCAGTATGTCAACCCTCTTACTTGGGCCCAAATTGGACAGCAAGTTTACTTCCAAGAGGTCTCTGACCTAACCTTTAAGGCCCTTAAGGCTTGCATTCTATGTGACTTCACTGCTCACATTCATAACCTAGTGCAGCAGCCAGGGAAGCTGTTTACATACATACTCAGGTTAACCAGGCAGTGGAATGGAGAGTGGATACAGGCCCCACCAGAGAAATGCTAATCAAAATACTCACTTGGAAAGGGCTTATGGCTCCTACCTGTAAGGTGGTGGCAGCTGTTCACAATGAGGACATACATAAATGGATAATTGCCACCAGGGGCTTGGACACTGACGATGGCCCTACAGCAGCCCTTGGGACTTCTTTGGATGCCGTTCTTGCCGATCGTCAATGTAACTTGGCTGAAAGGGAAGCACCACTAGATAGAACATGTTCGCATGTACTCACTCATAAGTAGTTTTTAAACATAAAGCAAACATGCCCACAAATCACAATCCCAGAGAACCTACAAAACAATGAAGACCCTATAGAGACATACATAGATTTAATAAACATGGCTAGTAGAAAAAGACAAGATTTCCTGAGTAAAATGGAAACATGGGGACTTTGGGAGAGGATTAAAGGAGAAGGGGGAGGCAGAGAGGGGAGCAGAGAAAAATATAGAGCTCAATAAAAATCAATAATAATAATAATAAGAAGAAGAAGAACATGTTTGGGATGTGGCAATCCAGGACACTTAAGAAGAGACCGTTTTGGGGCCAACCCTAAAACCAGGATTTCACTGGGCCAAAGACTGGCATTCTCAACCTCATGATGATGGAGCCCCTTTGAACACAGACAAGGTGCTTCTTAGCCTCTCCAGTAAGAGAAGAAACAAGCAATCCTAAGGTTTTTTGGACTTTGCCAATTTTTCCACACTTGTCAATGATACCATATTCCTGAATGGGTCACCTATCAAAGGGTCAGTAGATGCAGGTGTGCATACCACTGTATTTTTTTCCACTACCCACATTGGAAATTAAAACCAGGCCGACTGATTAGTGGCATGGGGTGGGGGGGGGGGAACAACAGGACTCAAAAATGACCTCCTGTCCTGCACACTGAAAAGATTTGTATTGAAATAGAGGTGCAAATTCAATCTATTGTTGTCAATGTACCCATAACCTGTGGGGAAGGAATATCCTGGAGAACATGGGTATTGTCCTCAGAACAGATGACCATGCCTTCCTTGACAACATCATAGTCCATGAGAAGGAGGGAATGGTGGACCACAGCCCTGCTGGTGACCCACACCCCCAATTATAAGAGCCACTGTTCTCCCAAGATCCCTAGGCATTCCATCCCCAAGTCCTATTGCCATTCAATGGCTCTTGGACCAAGACATCTGGATGGAACTGTGGCTTATTTAATGAGCGAATACTGTCCATATTAAAATCTTGGTGACTGAATAGCCCAAATTTGGGTAGCATAGAATCACCCATTAGCAGACATAATACCCCCTATCTTCATAATACTAAAAAAGCCTGGAAAATATCACCTGTTACAGGTCCTCAGGGCAATTAATGACCAAATGGAAAAACGCGATCAATGCACACATGTTTCCCACACCATAGAACCACTTCGACCTTTCACCATATAATTATCTGGAAGACTGCTTCTTTCAAATCTCTTTTACCCCACAGGACAGGGACAGCTTTGCCTTTAAAGTTTGGGAACCCAACACACATAGACCAGCCCAGAGATATCAATGGATTGTCCTACCCCAAGGAATGAAAAATATTTTCTTGATATGTCAGCTTTATGTTGCCCAAACCTTAATAAATGTCCCAAAAAGTGTTTTTCTAGTCCCTTACATGGATGACTTGCTGACTCACCTTAATAAAAAAATACTTGCAAAACGTGGCTGATCTGCTGCTCTGGGATTTAGCCTCTCTAAAGATAATGGTGTTAACAGAAAAAGTTCAAAGGATGCCACCCTTCTCCATTTTAGGATTTTCTATTACTAAAGATATTCAGCCTCTTACCTTTAAACTTAAAGAATAAATATTCTCACACACTGAGTTACAACAATTATGTTTATGATTAATTGACTCAAACAATTCCTGCACATCCATGGACTAGAGATGTGACACTTATTTTCTCTCCTCAAAGTTCCAATGTGCCCCTCCAAAAAGGTGACCCTTTTTCAGAAAGCAAAACTTTTTCTACAAAAAATACTTACTTTATTATTAACATCCAAGCTTCAGTGCCATAAACCAGGACAGTGTTTCCTGGTACTGGTTCTTTGTATGCCAAAAGGATTCTTGGGCACATTATGATAGAAAGGCCCCTTGATGTAGGTTCATCTAGCCCATTCTGATATATAAAAAGTAGCCTCCAAATTTCACCAGATATTTCAATTCAGGCTCAAGATGTGAAAGCTTTCCCAGAGAACATATGAAAGAGAACCAGATAAATTAATATATCCCTTTCCCTTAAATAGAAACCCAGGCATTGTGGGTAGATACCATCTCCTTTCAGGAGATGGTCTCTGGGTTTATAGAATCAATAAGTAAGCACTTTCCAAAGAACAAAATCCTAACTGAACCCCCTTCTCTCCTGATTGAGATTTCAGTTTACCCATACCATCATCTAGGCCCATCCCCTATTTGATTCTGGCTATCTCAGACACAAACAAATCCAAATATGGGGCATTAATAAAAAGACAGAATAAGAAAGATATAACATGTTATACAGACCTTTAGACCTTTACTGGGTCTTTACAACCAGAGGAATTAATTTAATTTAAGTATTGGCACCCTTAAAACTATTGGTTGAGTTGGGTGGTGGTGCATGCCTTTAATTCCAGCACTCTGGGGGCAAAGTCAGGGAGTCAGGTGAATCTCTGTGAGTTCAAGGCCAAGCTGGTCTACAAGAGCTAGCTCCCCAGGGCAGAAAGGCTGTTACCTAGAGAAACTCTGTCTTGAAAAAAAAAAAACGAAATGAAATTTTGGTTGAATGCCAAAATTAGCCTGTTATCATATTCTCTGACATCAATATACTGTACATGTAGCCTATTTTCTCACTTTCTTAAGAATTAAAGATTCCTTAAACTCAATTTCCAGTACAATGTTGTTATTACAATATGTGTTAAACAAAGAAGTCATTTATGGTATTTGTCTCACATTCGGTTGTATATCAAATTACCAGAAATCTTGCCCATGGGGAATGAAAAGACAGATGCTATAATAACGAAAGTGTGTATTGACTTATTAGAACAAGTTAGGATGTTGCCTCAACAATTTCACCTCTCTCCTCAAAAGCTACATAAGCTCCTTCCCAAATTAAATTACCAGTTTACCAATTCAAACACCTGTCCAGGTCTTCTGCAAGCTGTTGCACCACTCAACCCTCTGTGTACTCTCCAGATGGTGGTGGTTAACCTCTATAGTGGCCTGCTGCCTAACATCATTTGGCAAATGGATGTCACTCACCATGTGCCTTTTGGCTACCTCAGATATGTATATGATGTAATTGATACTTGCTCTGGCTTTACCTATGCCCTTTAATTACCAGGGAAAAAGGCAGCTTATGCCTTAAAATCAGCAATATTAATAATGGGAGTACCATGGATCATAAAAACTGATAATGGCCCTACATACACATCACAGCAGTTTAATGACTTCATGGGTTCTTTGAAGATTATACACACTGCATGTAACTCCTACATTACCCAAGGTCAAGCCATTATTGAACATGCAAACCACACAATTAAGAAACGCTTGACCTGGGTAATCTATCCTAAAGCAAAACAGGCCACAAACTTTGTCTTGGTGGAAGTACTCTTCCATATAAATTTCTCAATTTTGATGAGGCAGAGTTGAGCCTGGCATAAAAACATTGATATTTTTTGCCACAGTATGTACCCCTGCCTCTGGTGATATGAAGCGACTCCATCACTCTACAAGTACAAGTCCTGGCCCCATTTCTGACTTGAGGGCAAGAATATGTATGTATCTTTCCACAGGGTGCCACCACACTAATATAGGTATCCTCAAGAGATGTTCGATCTGCCATGGACCAAACAGCTCCAAAAAAAAGAGGAGGAAGAGACCCAGGAAATTAAAGTAGATAGTCTATTTTCTGCTCCTAATTCGTTCCATCCTAGTAGAGGATTTGTGGGTCCTTTCCTGCTTCCCCCTGTTCTTTTACTCATAGCTGTTGAATCCCCTGCATACTCTGTTCTAGTCTCTTCCAATGTAAGTCTGGGATTGCCCTTCATGGATCTAGTCACCACAACACAAAAACTGGTAGGCACCCAGTCCATGAATAGAAATCACTTCACTGTAATTTTTTCCATTAAACCCTGTGTGTAATTGTGCCTTTTAATTAAAAGACAACTATTGAGACAGTTCCATATGGACATACTATTCAATCATAGTTTAAAATGTATTCATTGCATTTGGTTTGTGTTTATTTTATGTGCATATGTTAGTGTGTTTGCGTGTACATGCATGTATATATGTGAAGAGCAGAAGACAACTCAATGAAATTGGTTCTCTCTTTCCACACCATATGGGTCCTGATACTCTAACTCAGGTTGTTTGGCTTGGCAGCAAGTGCCTTTTGGCACTGAGGTTATTCATTAGCTTTCAGCCACCTTTTAAAAGAATCAATTGCTTACTAAATTCAAACATCAATAAATATCATGAGTTAAAAAAGAGACACTAACGATATATAAAAGGTAATCATCCTACTAAGGTTTTTCATTATTCACTATGGTGTTTCAGAACTGAGATCATCCTTCTTACAGAGCAGTTTTCCTATATTCTACCTCTCCAACATCCTTCTATAAGAATTATATTTGAGGGGCTGGAGAGATGGCTCAGTGGTTAAGAGCATTGCCTGCTCTTCCAATGGTCCTGAGTTCAATTCCCAGCAACCACATGGTGACTCACAACCATCTGTAAAGAGGTCTGGCGCCCTCTTCTGGCCTTCAGGCATACAGACAGAATATTGTATACATAATAAATAAATAAAAATTAAAAAAAATAATTATATTTGAATGACTTATTGACTAATTTCTATTATAACATTTCCCCTTTTATTTCTTATCTAGGAGTCAGGACCCAATAATTGTCTTTTAATTAAAAATAATATTTATTTTATGATTTGTGATAAGTTGATACAACAATAAAAAGGAAAATAAAGTTAAATATTTATAATCTTTAATTTTTGTTGCTGTTGTTATTGTTTTGTTAATTTTAATTTTTTAGTTTTACATAACAAGCACAGTTTCAATCTAGAATTCTTTAGCTCCCTCAAGCTTGGGTAAACTGTTTCTGTGGGTTCCCCCATCATGATCTTGACCCCCTCCCTTTGCTCATGTAATCCCCCCTCCCTCTCTTCAATAGGAATCTTTGGAGCTACATTTGGTGCTTGGCTGTAGATCTCTGCATCTGCTTCCATCAGTTACTGGATAAGGTTCTATGATGACAATTACAAGGAATATTACTTGACAGTAAAAATAATGACATCATAAAGTTTGTAGACAAATGGATGGGACAAAAAATTATCCTGAGTAAGATAATCCAAACCCAGAAAGACAAACATGGTGTGTGCTCACTCATAAGTGGATATTAGATGTAAAACAAAGGATAACCAGGCTACAAAACATAGACCCACAGAAGCTAGGAAATAAGGAGGACCCTCTGAGGGATGCATGGATCTTCTTGGAAGCAGAAACAGAGGAGATCTCCTGTATAAACTGGGGATGAGTAGAGAATAGAGGAGATGGGGAAGGGAACAAGAGGGATCAAAATGGTCGATTTGAGGGAGGGATTTGAGGGAGGTTGATTTGAGAGAGAGAGCAATGAAAAAGATAACTTGAGATAGGGGCCTATTATGAGGTTAGCAAGAAACTGCTTCTAGGGAAATTCCCAGATATCTACAATAACCCCAGCTAAAACACTTAGATATAGTGGAGAGGGTAACTGAACAGACTTTCTCCTGTAAACATATTTACAGGTTTAAATTGATTTAAATTTAATATTCATTGGGGGAGCCTAGGCAGTTTGGATGCTCACCTTACTAGACCTGGATAGAGGTGGGCAGTGCTTGGACTTCCCACAGGTCAGGGAACCCTGATTGCTCTTTGAGCAGATGAGGGAGGGGGACTTGATCGAGGGAGTGGGGGAAATGGGAGGCGGTGGCGGGGAGGAGGCAGAAATCCTTAATAAATAAATAAATTGATTGGGCTACCGGGCAGGACTGTTTAGGTGCTGAGGAATCCCATCTGGACGGGTGAGTGTGTGCTATCCAGGGGCGGATTGTCCAGGAAGAGAGCACAAACCCCCCTCCCCCAGCTCCTTCTGCAGGGCTGTCTTTCTTACACACGCCCCCCCCTCCCCAAGTCTTCGTTTTCTGCAAGGTCCTTTGCTCAGGAACAGTTTTCTGCTCCTACACTAAGGCTACCCACCCAGAGCTGTGAGAGCCTTCCTACGAGACAGGCCTCAAGGATCTCCAGTAAGGGAGCACATGCACCTTCAGCCTGTGCGGCAGGGTGTCCTGTGTTCTACTCGTCCCCACCCTGCCCCCCAAGTTCCCCCTTTTATCCTCGGGTCATTGGTCT
>NC_022013.1:38191009-38200325 GCF_000317375.1 Microtus ochrogaster | reverse complement strand
TAAATAAATAAATAAATAAATAAATTTAAAAAAAAAAGAAGGAATTTAGGAATACATGGCTTTGCAGAAACCAGGGAATTAGTCTTGAAGATATACTGACCTGCAGAAACAGCTTCGATGTGTTTGACAGATGACTATTGTTGGAAATCTTCCCAGAATACTCTGCTGACCTTAATTACATAATTGAAATTGTGTATGAATTAATGCCTACTCTTTTATAGAGTGCTTTGAAAATATGTAGATTTAGGGGTAAAATTGTGTTGGTGACCATTATTTATTCTATAACATACATAGGAATACATGTACACCAGGAAATAAATAACATTACTACTGAAATATGTAGATTACCCTAGGAAAGGGAAAACAGTTTAAGGAGTTTGCAGAATCTCATTCTGGAAGAATCAGAGCTGCAACAGCTGTTAGATGTATTTGAAGTATTTAAGAGTTAAATGTGTTTATCCTACACAGACAGTAACTGAGGGTCCTTAACTATTCAGGCCCTCATTCTTTACTTCTTCCATTTATCTAGACACCTGCTAAATATGTCATAATAGGGGAAGCTACATAAGTCAGAAACAAAAATCACAAGTAAGATTTTAGAGGGGGCTCCATTAGAATTATAGAAGAAAATAAATGAATCTAGAACAAGGTTATACCAAAATGTAAGGTTTCTTATTGAACCCTTCTTAAGAGTGGAGTACTGTTACTTAGTATAGAGAAATTTATAATATAGCACCAGTCTATCATGTGCAATATAATTTATAAGAAATATTGGCTTTGAAATCAAGCAGACCCTTTCAAAAATTTTGATTCCTTTGACTAGTAATTTAACAATATTCTATGCCGAGAACTATTTGCATTTGTGAACACTTACTATAAGTACACTGATAGGGTCAGCAAGATGGATTGGTAAGTTAAAACTTTCACTACATGAGTCTAACAATCTGAATTCAATCCTTAGCACGTCCCTAAAAATAGGAGACTCTTCTCTGACCTGAGTAGATCAGCCATGGTGCATATTTGCACACACTGACACTCTACCAATTATCATTTTAAAAATATAATGCTTATAATATGACACTTCAGTGCTACCTTTAGATATAACTAATGCAGATAAACTCCAATTAATTATCTACTTTGAATATATATTCCTTAAAATATGAAATAATTAATTCCTTTACAAGTTGAGAATGTAAATACGAAAACAGTAATGGAAATCAGGAGGTAACTAATTTACATATTGGCTTTCTTCTGCAAAAATCTCTAACAGGAAATAATGATACCAGTTTAATTTCTGGCTATAAAATATCTTATACTTTACTGCCTTTAATACTATAATTTGTTTTGCATAATATGGTTACTTGTGCTTTCATTCCAGTTGCTATAATTGAGAAAAATTTATTATTTTATATGCTTATGTTAAAAGGATTGGAATATAAACTTTTAAAGTACAAATGTCAGCCTGTTCAAGCTGCTGTAAAAAAATGCCACATAGTGGGTAGTTTGTATACAACATTAGATTAGTGGGAGGCCCAGGACAGGGTATAAATACATTCAGTGCATGCTGAGAACTTACTTTGTGCTTCAAAACCAAAATGATCTGGCCATGTTTTTACAGGGGAAAAATGAACAAGACCTTTCAGGCCTGTATCATGAGGTCAAGAAGGTCACTGATGACTTCTCTATCATGAAATACCTAAAATTTACTAATTAAAACTGTACTATTTTGAATAAATTTCAACTGATATCATTTGGGGTTGTGGATGTGGAATAAACATGCAGACTGTACTCATAGACATGTTTGTTTTTTGTGCTTAAATTGGTTTTAAAAAGTAATTGTTTGTGATCATGAATTTCAAAAAAATAATGACAGATATGTCATTTGAGATATATGAATGATATTCAGCACTTAATTTAATAATGATGGTCTTTTTGAGTTGTGATATGATCCTTCAATGTTATATCTGTGATATAAAATATGATGCCTGAATAATAAAAATGTGTAAAATCTTAAAAACAGTGATTGTGTTATTTTGCTTTGAAATGGGGCTTACTTTTAATATACTTAGACATTGTTGAATTAATATTAGGATAATGAAAAGATACCATAAATCATATGTGTCTGTAAAATAAAATAATATTTGGTAAGTGACATGTTCAGTTTATTGAGGTATAAGCCACATGACATGATATTCATTGATGGGAGACATCGGGAAAAGGATGAAGAAAGAAATGTCCTGAAGGCTGTCCTTTGATTACATGTGTGCTAAAGCATGCATACACATCACTCCTAAAATAAATAATAATGAAATACATTATTAAATAATAAAATGACTTCAATAATCTAGGTCTGCAAAATTTTCTCTAGCAATAGAAATCATAATGAAAATAAATACAAACCCATACCAGTGTTCAGAGAATTTTACTGTTTTAATAAATGTTTTATTAGAAAAATTTTGATTTTATGCCAACCTTTATTAGATATAAAATTGTTCAAGTTCTTTGCCTTTGAAATTTCTTCATCTTCCTGCACAATTTTTTTTTTTAGTTTATTCTTAGAAATGTAAAAGTACTCAGTCTACTCTTATCAAATTCAGGTTATTCCTTTTTGATTGAGCTTATTAATCTTGGATAACAGGTTGCATAGCAATATGTATTTTAATTTAGTTTGCCCCAAGTAAATTGTTAAATTGCATATTAGAATATTTTCTTGTTTCATTTCTGTTGTATCATAAAATACTCTGACAAAAAGCCACGTAGAGAAGAAAGTATTTATTTTACCTCACAAAAATCTTGAAGCTGCTAATCACATCACATCCACACTCCAATGCAGAGATAATCAAATTTAATCATGTTACTGCTTTCACAATGTTTATTCATACACATTCTTGACTCGAATTGAGGAAGTGCATGATATTATCAACTTTTATGCTGGCACCATAGCAGTTAGCATTATCAAGTTAATCACCCACAGAGATCCTCGTGGATCAAAGTAATCTTTGAATATCCATCACTGAGACTCTTTTCTCCTATGGTTCTAATTATATCAGGTTAACAAAAATCAGATGTGCAATGCCTATTAATATTTTAAAATTGCTCATGTGCTATTATCATAAGAAATGTATGGTACATGATATTCAATTGTATCAGATTCATGTAGGTATGACATAGGAATGCGTGACTAGTGGTGTAAAATTTAGATTCACATTAGTTTAAAAATATTAGTGAAAAGTCAAATCCATAAAGATTTCACGCTTAAAATTTTGAATAGTAGTACAATGTTTCTATCCATACTATAATTTTGAGAAAAATAATTGTAAAAAATTATGGGCCACATGAAGACTGTATATTACAAACATGAAGTTCACAAATCATTTCATAAGATACCTGCACAATGTTTCAGACTTCTAGTATCTGGCAGTAATAAATCCAAAAGACATGCCAGGTGTGCAGGAGAATACAATACTGCAACCAAAAAAAATTCAGAAAGATATTCAAATCATTTGACATACTAGAAAATCCAGGTTTTAAAAATTATGTGCACATTTATCTATGAATTTTCTAGAAATAATAAACATTAATTCTAAATAAAATACACATGAGTCATAATCTGATTTATTATGTTTTGCAGCACAATGTAATTATTAGAACTGAATGAAAAATAAAATTCCGTTATAAATCTAGATCAAGAAATGGAGACAAACTCAAGATCTATAATGTAGACCAAATGATTTAATGGAAAAATAAGTAACTGAGTGTCACATCACTTATTCATCAATGGAACTGTGTGTATGTACCCAGTTATCTTTTGTGTTTAGCAATTAAGCTAATAGTACTGGGATGACTGATGTCTTCTATAGGTACAGTACAAAAACATATACATACATACAGAGAGAGAGAGAGAGACTGAGACATAGACAGACAGAGAGTAAGGGAGACAGACACAGAGATGCAGAGACAGAAAGAAAGACAAAGAGAGAAAGGTATGGAAACAGAGACACAGAGAGAGACAAAGACAGAGGGAAAAAAATACAAGCATCCTTGAACACTTGCATTCTTCTTCAAAGGCAGGCATAGAATTTCAGGTTGTAATAGAGTAAAAGAAAATAAAGCAAACAACTAATAAAAAGAAAAAAAAAGCAGAACACTATGATTTCAGAGTGAGTACTGAGGATTTCGATAAGCTGTGTCCAGAGTGGGCCTCTTAGGATCTGTAACTACATACCTTAATAAGGAGAAAGTTCTTCCACCAATTTTTACACCATATCTTCTGAAGCATCATGTATATTTTCAGTTTTTGGCATCATGCTGAACTTCTCAGATTTTATAGTGAGATTAAATTTCCATTCCAAAACATCTCAGGCTTCTTTTGGCAAAATATTCCTGCTGTCTCTATAAAATGTGTGCTACCAACCCCTATCAAGTCTAATTTAAATAAGGTTACTGAAAACCCATCACAATATTGTATTAGAAAGTATCACTGTATTGGTATTCATATATCACAAAAGGTGGTATCCACTCTCAACAGCAGACACAAATCATGTCATTGTACCACTAGAAACTGGTATAATTGCTTTAAATACCAAATACGTGCGAAACAGCGCTCTGCTAATGACATTCTTTATCTCTTTTCTTTCTCCCCACAATACCTTATATTTATTTGTGTTTCATGTAGTATAAATTATAGAAAACTTTTCAACATACAAGAAAACAGAATTTAAATGCATTGTATTCTCTGGCATCACATTTCTAGTATATATTGTCTACAGGAATACACTCTTTCAGGTCCCGTCAGTGAAGAATGTCTCCCTGTGTGGTATAGTTTCTAAGGAGGAACTGCATTGCTAGCTCTGTCTTTCCCCTTTCCCACGTCCAGAACTTTTTAGACTAGTACAATCAGCTTTGCACACTTCACTCTCGGTTTCTGTCGTATTCTTCGCCTTTGAAGAATTTATGAGCTTACACTGGTAATAGATGACTAATCCAAATTAATTTTATTTTAATAATTGCTGATCAGAAAGTATATTGCCATCTACAGGCAGCTGTTATCTTCCTTGTGATATGACATATAGGCAGGATTTAAGTATTAAAAAATGCAAAATATGGGGTAAGGAAAGAATAGTGTTCTTCCTATTATAGTAAATAAACTATAAGATTTCTTTTACTACAACTCAAGACATGTCTCCACAGTTAAAAGTACTCTTTGTTCTTCTGGCAAATCTAGTTTGGTTCCCAAAACCTATGTATCACAATTCCACAGGCAAATTCCACCTAAAGGGGATCAGACATCTTTAAGTGTCCTCAACCTACATGGCACATGCACATATTCAGACACACATATATGCACAAAAATAACAATTTCCAAGTCAAATATTTTTAAAGTTTTATATAAAATCATTATTAATGATTAGACAAGAAATATAAATAATCCCCGAGACCTGAAAATGCACAATATGTAGAGCGTGAGAGACTTTATACTACATGGTCCTAATTAGGACATCTTCATCGACCTCTCCACTGAAGGTTTAGGAAAGTATGTAGAAGAGCATATGGAAAGAATATAAGAGCCAGAGTCGACAGACACCTCCAAGTAAACAGTGCTTTTCAGGTATCACAAGCCTGAGGCACATATGAATGCATAGACTGTGGCACCATGCACAGTTCATGCACAGATTCAAGAAAGATAGGTCATAGTACTGAGAGGAGAATGGGGACATTGGGGTTTATTTATTTATGAGACACAGATAACAAAGTTGTGTCGGAAGAGATGAAAAAATTGGGAAGTTCTGAGGGTTAAATTGGAGGTGTTGCAGGGAAGGAAATGTACATGATAATAGCATATGGAAAAGATTTTTATTACAGGTTTGGGAAGAGTGAATGTAAAATAAATACTCTATTGTTTATCATCACTTTCATTTGGTATAAGAACTAAAAGTTACAAAATTGTCTTGGACATTTTAAGAATACTTGTTTCCAGTTATGCAATCCCTGTCATTGTTTATTTCATTTTTTAAAGTCTTCCTTGGTAAAAGATTAGTCTGGAAGCAGGTTAGCCCTGAAGTCTTAGTAATTCTCCTGTTGCAGTCTCCTACAGGCTGACATTAGTGTAATCTATTGTGTCTGGCCCTTCTTTTCCTAAAGAATCAGAATTACAAACATTCCAAATTATATGAATAAATTTTCAATATTTAATTAAAATTATGTAATGTGGAATTATGTACAGTGATCAAAACACTATAATTCTCACAAGATAGTATTTATTTCTCCTATGTCCAATAAATTCCACATGTCTTTGTTAATATTTTTCTCTCAGTTTCCTAAGATTATCTCCTTTTTCAGATTCTGAAATAAGTACATATTTAAACATATACACATAAATTTTAAAGTGTGCTTCTTCAGTTTAGCCACAGTGCTATATATTGTACAGATACATATTAATATAATTTATATTTATTTTTCAGAATAAATTATAAAAAAATCACATTAAAGATGGAAGTTTCATAACTTCCATAAAATTGGGATGCTTTATAAATTTTCCACAAATACAAAATCACAGTTCCCTTTGGACAGTTTCTATTACTATCACCTAATTTATAATGCATCAGTTATAAACCTTACCTTCTCACCCTCTGATCTTAGAGAGGAATGAGTAGAAATTCATAACCTTAATTCTTATAGAGCTCTTCCATCCTGAGGAACCAATCTTAAGGCTTCAGTAGGGGAAATGTTTATCACCAAGTAAACCATCTCTTCATCCCGCCTGTTAGAGAGATTTGAGGCAACGTTTATTGAATTCTTGAGGGTTTTATTCCTCAAGCTATTACTCCGAAAATACAGGCAAGGAAAGGGCAGAGCCTATAAGACTTAATGTGCCTATGCATGTAAGTGTTTACTAAAGCTAGGAATGATGTGCTATGCCAGTATGATGCTGTCTGGTAGCTTATGTTTCCTTTTTCCTCAATGGCCTCTAGTGGTTCAAAATGACTTGAGTACCACTTATTGATCTTGCACAAGTAAACTCATACTTCTGAAAGTTTTTATTAAAGTCATGTAATACAGAATCATTAATATAATAGGTATGAGACACTAAATAAACTCATGTATTCAAATTTATTTTAGGCTAGCTAATCTGATGGGTGTTCCTGCTGCTACACTTTCAGCATACTTAACTGCCATCAAGGTAATTTGTATGTGATTTATTTTTTGTTCTTCCTTCTGATTTGATGAGATACATCTGAACATCATCAAGCTAACTCAGAAACAAGTAATCAAATGTGCTTTTCAGCATTCTTTTCTGTGATAATCTCCAAATATACCACAAAGAATTGTGGAAAATTGGTGTAGGGGGTCCTTCTGTCTATGTGTTGCTTTCATTGGTTAAATAAAGAAACTGCCTTGGCCTTTTAATAGGGCAGCAGCTTAGGTAGGCAGAGTAGACCAAACTGAATGCTGGAAAGAAGGGCAGAGTGGCAAGATGCCATGGTTCTCCTGCCCAAGACGAACACTGGTTAGACTCATGCCGGTAAGCCACAGTCAAGTGGCTTTACACATTAATGGAGATGGGTTAAACTAATATGTGAGAGTTAATCAATAAGAGGCTAGAGATAATGGGCCAGACAGTAATTTAATTAATATAGTTTCAGTGTGATTATTTCGGGTGTAAGCTAGTTGGGTGGGAGGAAAAGCAGGTCCGCTCCTCATACAACAGAAAATCCAGAGGTAAGAAAATAATCTTACTTCAGATCAGTTCCTACTTTTGACCTACTATAGATGAATAGTCTAGTGAATTAGTCTATTGAATTAGTCTAATGGAATGAAATAATTGGCTAATTATTATATCAGAAAGAGATCAAGTAATTTATTAAAAGCAAGTAAACAGACTTCTATTACACCTAGTTTACCTTTATTATCACTAGGTTCTACAGCAAACAGTTCTGTAGCCAAAGAGGAAAAAAAGAGAAAAAAGCCAGGCATTAGATAATATGCCTGTTATTAACCACTTATACCAAAGAGAAGAGAGGATTTGACTCAGTGAGCGAATTTTAATAAAAAATTAATTGTCAACCCTGTACCATGAGAGCAACATTTACTGTGACAAATTATGACATGGAACCTAATAAGGCAAAATGGCCAGGACCTCCTTTATATGTCTTAATGAAATAGCTCACACAAAGTATAAAGCCTCCAGAATTAGAACAAATGATGAATATAGTATGAAGTTTCTAGCAAGCATAGTATAACAAAAACTTGTTTTTTGATAGAATTGAACGAACAAAAAGGTCTCTTGGAAAAGCCTCATTAGATTTGTTTTGCTTAAGTTTTATTTGTCAAGAATAAAAGGTTGAAGGAGTTTTTCAGCATAGGCCACAGGTTACCAAATGTTGCAGTATTAGCAATGTTTTATATCTTATTACTGTTGCTAATACTATGAGAAATTTACAGGTGTCAACATGGAAGTGTTGATAATGATTTATCCATGATTTTTCTCTAAAGTCTTTAGTCCTGCATATCTCATCAAATACTATATGTAATTAGTCTAATGTATATTACATCAGTGAAAGTTAGATGTGCAAAAGTTATATTTAGCATGTTATTTTGTTTCTTCATTAAATTATTTTTTGTCATTAACCTACAGAAATACCTTAGTAAAGCGTAAAAATGTTTCATTTAATTCAACAAAAATCTTATTTAACAGCTTTCCCCCACTGAATAGTAAATTATAAGATAGAAAACAAAAGTTCTATAGAAGACCTAGCAAAATATAATTTGTGTGGCTTATATCAAATTGTCTGATCGTATACTAAGTATCTGATTACATTAGAAATGTTGGATATTATTGCAAGAAAGGCAGTTTGTAATGATAGAAGTTAGTTCTTGCCTCTTCAAACTTAATTTTCCCTCACTCTTCTCTTCCCTGTGCCCTCTCTCCCCATCTCCTCTCTATCCCAAATCCACTCCTTTTCTGTTGTCCAGAAAATTTCAGAACTCTCATGGATATCAACTCAACTTTCGTCCCAAATAGTAGTAAGATGACACATCTCCCTTCATATTAGTGCTAGACCAGGCCACCCGGTAGGATGGAAAGTGTTCCAAAAGCAGGAAAAAGAGTCAGAGGCCATACCTGCTCCCATTGTTAGCAGTCTCATGTAGTAAGGAGGGACTCGTTTGTTCCAGGCACCCAGCAGCTCAGACCCCGAAATTATCACACAGAAACTGTATTAATTGCCTGGCAGTGGTGGCACACGCCTTTAATCCCAGCACTCGGGAGGCAGAGGCAGGTGGATCTCTGTGAGTTCGAGGCCAGCCTGGTCTACAG
>NC_022013.1:38185819-38190909 GCF_000317375.1 Microtus ochrogaster | reverse complement strand
AAAGAAAGAAAGAAAGAAAAGAAAGAAATTGTATTAACTCACTGTTTGTCTCTAGCTTCTTATTGGCTAGCTCTTAAATCTTAATTTCACCCATTTCTATCAATCTGTGTATTGCCATGAGGCTGTGGCTTACCAGGAAAGGTTCTGTCATCTATCTCTGGAGGGGCTACAAGGCTTTCTCTCTCACTCCACCTCCTTTCTCCCAACATTCCATTCAGTTTTCCCTGCCTACCTCTATTCTTTTGCCCAATCAGGCCAAGCCAATGTTCTTTATTAATTAACCAATCATATTCACAGCATACAAAAGAGAATCCCACATCAGTCCCACAAAAAGACAAAGCTATACAACCATAACATCTGTAAACAGGGCATATTTCAGATCTTTTTGTGGTGTCCTTGACTCTAATCCTCCCCCTCTTCCACAGGATTTCCCTGTTCTGCCTAATGTTTGGCTGTGAGTCTTGCATCTGTTTCCAACAGGGGCTGGAGGAAACCTCTCTGGTGTCATTTGGTCTAAGCACCAATCTAGGAATCTAGGAATCATTTCACTGACTATTTTGTGGGGTGGAGGCAGTCCTGTTTGTTTCTATCATAGGACTCTGGGCTATTCAGCCTCTGGTTCAAGAGTGGGCTTTCTCTTGTGACTTGAGTCTGAAGCTGAACCAGTCACTGGCTGGCTACTCCCAAAATTTTTGCACCACCTTTTACCTCCAAACATTTTGAAGGCAGCACACTCTTAATCATTTTATCCCTTTTTGTAAATTCTCTGCAGATTACATGATCAAATGAACAGATGGCATATGCAGTTCATAAGGTTCCTAGTGAAAGCATTTGCTTTTAGACATTAGTCATTCCCAATATAGGAAATCAGAGTTCTGAGACATGAGTCATTTAAAACAAATATAAAACATTCTGAGAAAACAATTCTTTAGTAACTACAGAATTTATTCATGGAATTATATATAATTGGCAAGAGGAAAATACTTTTTCTCTTGAATATGCCTATAATCCTACTATTTGGGAGAGTTAATTAAAGCTTGAGTGTTTGAAGATTGTCTGAGTCATTTAGTGAAAAACAGCCATCCTTATTTTATTAGTTTTACAATTAATATTTTTACCATATTTTTTTCTTTTACCTTACTCCTTCTACATCCTTCCTACCCATACAATTTCATGGTCTCTTTCTCTTTCTCTCCCTCTAAAAAGAATAAAATGAAATCCAGAAGATAAAAACAAAGGTCAAAACAAAAAGCATATGTTGAACCAGCCCTGCATCTCTGGGATGAAGCCTACTTGATCATGATGGATAATTTTTCTAATGTGTTCTTGGATTCGGTTTGCCAGTATTTTATTGAGAATTTTTGTGTCGATATTCATGAGTGAGATAGGCCTGTAATTCTCTTTCTTGGTTGGGTCTTTGTGTGGTTTTGGTATCAGGGTAACTGTAGCTTCATAAAAGGAATTTGGCAATGACTCTTGTTTCTATATTGTGGAATACATTAAGGAGTATAGGTATTAGCTCTTCTTGGAAGTTCTAGGCAGTTTGGATGCTCAACTTACTAGCCCTGGATGGAGGTGGGGGTTCCTTGGACTTCCCACAGGTCAGGGAACCCTAAGTGCTCTTTGGGCTGAGGAGGGAGGGGGACTTGATTGGGGGAGGGGGAGGGAAATGGGAGGCGGTGGCGGGGAAGAGACGGAAATCTTTAATAAATAAATAAATTAAAAAAAACAAAAAACAAAAAGCAATATAACAAAAATACCAAAACATCAACAAAAGTGTACACACACACACACAAATGCATAGAGGAAAAAAATACAAATTTCATTTTGATGGCCAATTAATTCTGAATATGGGACCTGCCATAATTTATGGTTGATATTCCTAGTGATAATAATTTGAGAAAAGTGATTTTCCCTTTCCCAGAATATTTCAATTGAAAATAGTTACTTGGTTAGGGTTCAGAATTTGTGTCCACATCCCATTCTTCATAATGCAATTTTTGTCTGCTTTGAACTTGTTCAATTCTTGTGATTGGCTGTCACAGTATTTCTGAGTTCACATGTGTATTATTGTAAAATAAATGATGAATAAATAACAAAGAAAATCTTTCAGCAAATATTTTCTTGTGTTTTCAAATATAGTAAATACTTTGTACTGTTGCCTGAATTCTAGGGATGAAATTGAGCTTTTATCAGGAACCCAACAATTTCTATTAAGCTACCTGCTTCTGGATAATGGAGTTCTGTATCTCAATTTCTATTTTATCTTAGTAATAAAAACCTGGAGTCAGATATCAGGTAAATGATGGAAGATCAGAGAGTCAAAAAAGCAATCCCTGGTCACCTCTTACATTACCAATTTCTGAGCCATAAAGGGGCCAAGATCCATTCTGTCCTCAAGAATCCTCAGAATGAATCCTCGGACTAAATCATTACACTGAATGTTCCAAGCTCCTGTCTCCTCCCACCTTATGTTGCTCTCTGTGCCCAGCCATATCCCTTCCTGTTTCCACCACCCTAGTGTTGGTTTTAAAGCATGTGACACCTAAATACAGGGATTAAAGGTGTGAGCCACTACCACCTAGCTCTCTTTATCTTTGAGACTGGTTCAGTCTCCTGGAGGCCAGAGTAACCTTGAACTCACAGAGACCCAGCAGTCTCTGCCTTCCAAGTGCTGGGGTAAAAGGTGTGTGCCACCATTGTCTGGCTTCTGTGGCTAACTAGTGGCTAACTCCACACTCTGATCTTCAAGAAAGCTTTGCTTGTTTAAATACAAATGAAATGTCAACATGGGATTATTATGAAAGAATTGTACTGTCCTGTATCCACAAGTCATGTTGAAAATGTCATATCCAAACTTGTGTGTTAGCACAGTAACAGATAGCATACTGTCTAAGATCACAACAATGATTTTTGTTAGTGCACTGGGCAAACCAAGCCAAACTAGGAGCAATGTGATTCTGTATTTAAAGACTACTGAGAACTCAAGAACAATGGCAATGGGTTTTTGATCCTACTGCACATACTGGCTTTGGGGGAGCCTAGGCAGTTTGGATGCTCAACTTACTAAACCTGGATGGAGGTGGGCGGTCCTTGGACTTCCCACAGGTCAGGGAACCCTGATTGCTCTTCAAGCTGATGAGGGAGAGGGACTTGATGGGGGAGGGGGAGGGAAATGGGAGGCGGTGGCGGGGAGGAGGCAGAAATTCTTAATAAATAAATAAATAAAAATAAATAAATAAATACAGAGAAGAGTTTGGGAGTTTTCACTTATTTATATAGTTTATTTATGTAGATATGTGTATGTGTTCATGTTCATGTATATGTGTGCAGCATTTTTGTTGTGTATATGTGTATTTAAATCAAATTAAATCATGCTGTCAAATTTTAATTTGTGCCTAGTATAGCCCTCTAGTATAATATAGCTCTGGGAAATGGAAAATAACTTTGATATGTAGTTTTTATTGATTTCCATGCTATACATGTCACCACAATGAGAGCAACATGGTGTTACCAAAAATACACTTGAGAAGACATGACTAGGTTTGCTTCTGAAATCTCTGAATATCTGATTTCATGAACTAGGGCGCTTGGCAGTTTGTAAATTTACCTCAGGCAGTAGCTATACCAATCACAGTGAAGAGACAATTTTTCCATTTTATTAGAGTTTAGAGGACTCTCTCCAAAATCCCAGAATACATTTCAAAGATGTCTTCATTGAAGATATAGATAATACATAACAAAATTAGCTGTGACCCAAGAGACATATTAGATACCTCACACATGTTTACTAGTTGTAAATGCATGGAACAGTGAATTATTTATTTATAGCTAAAATCTAAAAACTAGTATTTTGAGGGCATTATTGGATCCGAGCTTTTGTATCTTCAAGGCTTTATAATTTTTTTTAAACAATTTAATTTTATTGTTCATATAAATATAGTTGCATATAGGTGTATATAAAAATAGGATTAGTTATAATGAAAGTATAAAATATACATTTTATTATACTTTAGCTCACTATGATTTCTACTCTGCACAAAATATAATGTTTTTTTATTTTATTTTTAGATATGTGTAATATGAATACCACATAAAAATGGGGAAAATTTTTAATGATACTGATAATTTCCATGTTCATACTTAGAGACATGGTAAATGATATGCATGAATTAAGAGTAGGTTATAATTTGGATAAGAAAAACCAACTAATACAAATATATTAATAATTCATAATCACAAGAAAATGATGCATAGAACACTTTAGATGGTGCTTTTTGAAAATTCTAAAATTGTTCTAAGTATCTACAAATATGACTGATTCCTTACACAGCACCCATCAGCAAAGACTTATTTATTGTGATGAATTTATCATAAATTAATATGACACAGTTTGTTTTATTGTCTGTGTAAAATCATAGAGTGCCCATTTAGTAGTTTACGTCACATTGTCATTAATCACATTTGAGAAGTTTAAAAAACATTAAAACATAATCGTCAATAAAAATGTCATCATAGGTTTATATTCCATAGTAAGTGGAACACAGACAGATATTTAAATATCCTATATGAAATTATGATACTTGGTTTGACATTCCGAGCCATAGGAGCTGTGAACTTATAAAATCCACTACCAGGTTTAAGAATTCTTCAATCAATCAACAGTACAGGGCAGCCGAAGTAACTCCATAAGCTATTGTGATTGCACATGGGAGATTCTCAGAATCTGAAAGTCTTTTACTATTGCTAAAAACATCATATACTTTGGGCACAAGGAACAGAAGAACAAAGCTGGATCCAACTTGAAAGAAGCCTTCCTGTTATCTACCATTCAGAATTCTATAAATTACTATGTCAACAACCAAAGGAAAGAGGGAAGTGTTCAATATTCTGCTACAGCTTTAGTGACAATGAGTTATAACAATGAATAGCATGGTATTAAGTGTTCTATAGTAGTACTCATAACTTGGTTGTAACCTGCAATTTTCTATTTTTCACGTCAACATTTTTTTTAATTGAGAAAAGGAAGAAAAAAAAAACAAACAAGTTTCCGCCTCCTCCCAGCCTCCCATTTCCCTCCCCCTCCTCCC
>NC_022013.1:38175268-38185064 GCF_000317375.1 Microtus ochrogaster | reverse complement strand
GAGACCCACACTGGAGCACTGGACTGAGCTCTCAAGGTCCCAATGAGGAGCAGAAGGAGGGAGAACATGAGCAAAGAAGTCGGGACCACGAGGGGTAACCTGCAATTTTCTAATGGAGTTAAGGGATTCTCATTAGGAAATCATGTATGGTGCTACAAACCCAGCTAATTACATATGCAATGCAGTCATGAGTCTTAGAAGAGAACACCATACTTCCTAATTATCTTCTAAAACTATTCCTGAAATCCTTCAATAAATATATCTCTCACCCATCATTAAACAAGATTTAATTTATAGCAAATAGCAACCATTACACAAAACTACAACAGGTTATAATTCAAAGATCAATGAACTAGGTGAAACCCATCTTCATTATATCTACTAAACAAATACTGCATCCAAGACTCAGGAAACATCATGGAAGGAAAAGGTACCCCAAACATTATAAGAGCAAATATGTTGTGAGATTGTGATTCCTAGAAATGAAATGGGAGCTTTTCACTCATGATACCTCAACAACATCATTGCCTACACAATACCTGAGCAATGATATAATGTGGAATTCCTCTCTGTATGCTGCGAATATTTTATTACCATTGGTAAACAAAGAAGCCTGCCTTGGCCTATGGCAGGGAAGAATATAGCTAAGAGGGAAAACTAAGCTGAATGCAAGGAGAAAGAAGGCAGAATCAGGCAGATGCCATGTAGCCATCCAAGAAGCAAGGCATGAAATAACAAAGCACAAGTCTTGTGATAAAGTATAAAATAATAGAAATGTATTAACTTAAGAAGTAAAAGCTAGCTAGGATACTATTCCTGAGCCATTGAGCAAAGAGTGTAGTAAGTAATATAATTTTTATGCGGTTATTTGGGTCTGGGTGACCAAGAAATGAAAGCATACCACCATAAATACCCATTTACAATGATAGTATTAACATACATGATAATGTAGAAGAGGGAACTCTTGGCAGAATCTACCCTAGACAAAGAAAGACAGGAAACTAATGACAGGTGAACGAGTAATTAGCCACTCACAGGGATGACTTCCGTAACTGCTTATCCAATACAATGTGTTCAGCCCATAAATCTCATACACAGAAGCAGTCAGTGAGTTCAAAAATGAGTATTTACATAGGTATACATTTACATGTTAACTTTAATATTAAAGAGGTTATCAATTTTGGAAGGATGGAGGGAGGGACAGGAGAGGGTTTGGAGGGAAGAAACATGTGACAAGCTGTAGGAATGGTAGGTAGAAAGGGTTGGGAGAAATTTCAAAAAGTTGAAGAAAAAGAATTGTTACTTTCCTTTCTCCATTATTACTGTCTTGAGAAATTATCAATGTGATCTGCCTGTGTTAGGGTGTGAGCTATGAATTGGGTTCTTATGATAGAGAGAACTGAGAAGAGTGGGGGTGACTACAGTCAGGACTAGAATTTTTTGGCCTTAGCAGTTAGTTATGCCCTTGTGGGCTATGGGCAAAGGGCAGAGCTTGCATTTGATAACAACCTCCTCCAGATTTTAAAAACTGTAATACTTTTAAAAAAGAATATGCCAAAGTAAATATTATTGGATCTGTGAGTATACAGGCATCTCCTAGGTAATGCAGAAGCCATCATACAGTATGGAAAATCTGAACTTTAGCAAAACAGTGACTCAATATTTAAAAAAATTAACTAAAATATTCAAAAACAAAATAATTTAAAAAATAAAATCATTTCAAAGCCCAAATTATCATTTTAAAATACATTGAAGCTGAAAATGATGAAACATAATTCCAAAGCCCGAGAACATTGCCAAAATTTATGTCAAACAAAAGAAAATGAAAATATTATTTATTACATTCAAGTATGGAATTTCTTTGTTAATTGTAATCTAGTAAATGTCAGAGAATTCTTTGTGGTAATTTCCAGACAGTAGTCACTTTAAAACAGCCATAATCTGCTGGGCAGTGGTGATGTACCAACTTTACTTTCAGCACTTGGGAGGCAGAGGCAGGCAGATCACTATGAGTTCAAGGCCAAACTTGTCTACAAAGGCTAGTTCCAGGACAGCTCCGGCTTTTACACAAAGAAACCCTGTCTCAAAAAACAAAAAAACAACAACAACAACAACAAAAAAGCGGTCATAAACTGTACTCTACTTGCTGCTTCTTGTTAGTTTTTCTGGAGAAATATAAATGTTTTGGGAGAAGTCACTGAAATCGTGTACATATAATGAACTTTATTGAAAACTGCAATATATTTTAGACAAGAAAAATATACTATTTTTTTAGGTTGAAGTCAAAAGACAGTGAAAATCTATTATGTGTTTCACTTCACATAGTTCTCAGTGGTGGAAACTCCTCTCATATTTCTCAAGTTTTGCTTTGTAATTAAAGCCCACACAAACCTAAAATGAAAACCAAAGCTATGGAATGAAAGTGCTCATATATATGAGTTTGTATAAGTATTTGTGTTTCTGTTATATGTGGTTGCTTGGATTATTATTTTAGTGTGGAGTCACAATAAGTGTCTGCCTAAGGCAGAGTACAAACATTACAATTCGATTTTCAGTAGTAAATAGTCTGTTGTTTAAAAATATATGATGCTATTTCTAAAACTATGGACTGTTTAGGAAATGAGAATCAAATGAAACAAACAAACCATTATAACTATGGGCTTTCATAACTCTGATAATGAATCACTCTTTTATTTGTGTTATGTGTCTCAATTTCTTTTTATTTTCCCATTGCCTTCATCCATCTACATTCACATGCATTAAGGAAGAAATTGAATGGAAATGCTCAGTGCATATATATTACAATTGCTTCTAATCATTTAGCTTTCTTTATACTTATGCTCAAACATCTACTTGAAATGTTCTAAGTGTCATCATTTGTTAATAATATCTTTGTCATATTAATGACTCTATATTCTTATTTGTCCAACAGGTCATTTCAAGTTATTAACAGGGTTGCTCACCTTCCATGAACAAGAAAATTGAACCAATATTGATTCAATTCAGTGGGCATGTTTATTGTTTTAAATGATTTCATTATATTCTTTATTACTTTTTTATATTTTGCCGAATTTTTATGTTACCTCCCTCATTTGCGTTTGTATACATAACCAGACCTTTTGTCCCTATGTAGTGCTCATTTAAGCTAGAAAATTGCTCTCATCTTTACATCAACAATTTATGCTATGCAAGGGATATACTTTGTGAAACTTATTTGTTTTTTTGTTTTCCAAATCAAATAAATATTTATGGATTTTCACTTCATTTAGAAGCTTGGCTTGGAATTTAAAAGGGAAAAAGCCTATATAAAGAAGCCTGAAATATTCTTCTTTAATAACAATATAAAATATAACAAAAACAAGCACGTACCAAATAGGAAAAGTCAGACAAACAGAAGAAAAAGATCCCAAAAGGACTCACAAGAATCATTTAGCCACTCATTCATACAATTAAGAATACATAAAATCAACCAATTAACTCGAAACAATAATCTATACACAGAGGACCTGGTATGGACCCATGCATTCTCTGTGAGTGTTGTCTCAGTCTGTGAGTTCATATGAGCTTTGTTTATTTTGATTAGAGGGACTTGTTTTCTTGGTGTCCTCCATTCCCTTTGACTCTTACACTCTTTCTGACTCCACTTCTGTGGTCCCCTGGCCCATGAGGGTAGGGATTTGATGGAGACATACTACTGAGGACATCGTGTTATGTTTTTTGACTCCTGTGTGTGCCATTTTTGCTGCTTGAATGCACAAACCATAAACTTTTTTTTTTTTGGTTTTTGTTTCTACAGAATAACTTCAGTATTAACTTAGAACCTAGTCTACAAAAAAAAAAAAAAAGAATTCTGCTGGTTGACAAGATGCTTTAACATATACAAATATATGTTGCCATATCTGACTGGATGATTTTGATATCTGGAACCCACATTTTATAAAGAGAGAACTGACAGCCAGAAATTGTTCACTAAATTTACTATGTGTGCCATGGCCTGCATAAAGTCACACATTCATGCATAAAAATGTAATTCAATAAACAAATACAATTTTATCTTTTACATATATACTAATTTATTGTTTTTCTTTATTCTATAATATTTATTCTATAAAGTTCACCTATTGTACTGTTACAGCCTTACCACAGCCTCTCCTCGCTCCACTCTTCCCATGCTTCTACCTCTCCTTTCCCCCAGATCCACTCCTACTTTTCCCTTCATAAAAGAACGGGTCTTCCAGGAATATCAACCAAGGACTGAATAATCTGATGCAACGAGAGTAGGCACAAACCTTCATGAACACTGGATAGTGCAGCCCAGTAAGAGGAAAAGGGTCCCAAGAGCAGGCAAAAGTGTCAGAGGTACCCCCTATCCCAGTGCTAGGAGATTCACAAGAACCTCAAGTTAATTAACCATGATATAAACTTAAAGGAATGTGAGCACACACATGCATGCTCCTTGGTTGCTGTTTTAGTCTCTGAGGCCCTATGATCTCTGTTTAGCTCGCTCTTTCTTTCCTTGTTTCTTTCTTTGTTTCTTTCTTTGTTTCTTTCTTTCTCTTTCTTTCTTTCTTTCTTTCTTTCTTTCTTTCTTTCTTTCTTTCTTTCTTTTTTCTTTCGAGACAGGGTTTCTCTGTAGCTTTTGGAGCCTATCCTGGAACTAGCTCTTGTAGACCAGGCTGGCTAAGAACTCAAAGAGAGAGTTTCTGCCTCCTGAGTTCTGGGATAAAAGGTGTGCAGCACCACAGCCTGGCTTGTTTAGCTGTTTCTGTAGGCTGTGTTCTTCTAAAAAGAGAATTGTATGATTTCCTAAATATACAGATAGATTATGATTGCTGAACTCAAAGAATTTTAAACTTAATAAAGGATAATTTATCATTCCTTCATAATATGCTAAAGCAAATAATTGAAGAATGTAAATAATCACATCAGTTATGTCATTTGAGTAATTAAAGAAAGAAGTAAATGACTGTTTATGTGTGCATATAAGCAAGTATTACATAAAATATACTGATATGTGTCAAAGTATTTTGTTTGTAACATTAGGAACTAATGTATGCATAACCAATTGCATCCTTGTATAGAAAATTCAAAGAACTCAGACAGAATATGATGAGGTAGACAAAGGCAAAAGAAATTATAAAGATGAGTAAGTCATTTGTTCATCTTATCACTAAAGGAAATTGCTTGCTATTTTGTTATAGAAATATTTACTATATTTTATATTTATAGACAAAATCACAGTGATCTTATTTCATCACAATCTATTGTGGTCACAGAATTTACTTCTGAAATATTGTTCTTAAAATTCAAAAGGAGAAAAATTTCTACATCTGATTTTAAAATCTAGTTCAGTTCTTAAATGTTAAGAATGGCATCTCTCCATCTTAATTTAACTCTAGAGTTAAATGAATAAAGACTACTATAATTTTATTACTATAAAATGTTATTGAATCATGTTACATATGAAAAATTATGCTTGAAAGCAAAATATTTATTTTAGAAACATGGATAGACTAAAATTTTATAAGGTAAAATATTAATTCTTTTCACATTAAAATATAGTTCCCATCATTTTAAATTGTAATGTTACTGCTTTAATTTTATTACATTTTGTTTAGTACTGGAAAACACACCAATTTACTTCTATTCAGAAGACGTTATGGGATAAATAATATTCAGAAAGCTTTTTGCCCATAACATTATAAATAAATTCATTCAAGAGTGGAAGCTAGTGATTGATTCAGAAACTCAATTTTAACACATTTTCTTTTGAGGTATATTATAATATAGATTTAGCCATAGAAAATAAATTACCTCCTAAAGGCATATTGCTGTTTAGATGCTAAAAATTAAATCTGGTATTGCATTTATGTTTCATGGGTTATTATTCTAACATTTTGAATGAGAGAACTGAGACAGAAGTCTGTGATATGTTTTGCCGGAAGGTCCAATGAAATTCAGCAAAGTATTCCTGCATGCTTTATATATGAAAACCATTTTGGCAGTTTTGCTTATTAAAACAAAAACATTAAATTACCAACCTTTCAAAAGATGAGTTGTAAAATTGAAAAGTGAACAATTTCTCAGTATATATAGATATGGTAATATTTCTATATTTGTAAAGCAGCAAAAGAACACTATAACAAAAAACATATCTAAAATTAAATTATTGCAATAGTTTTTCTGTTTTGATAACGTGTGATCTAACAGCCTAGTGTTGAATCATTAGAAAACTTATATTTAAAATCACAAACCAATAATAGTTTATTAGCTTGTTCCATAACTGAAACATAAATCTTTTTATATTTTAGTATTCAGGCATATATGCATACAAATTTTACCAGTGGCATTTCATGCCATTCTCTCTTTAAATAGTGTAAAAAATAGAAATAACTCTTCATATTCTTAAAATTGAAGCATACTGAAAATTTAAAGCCATTGGAAAATTTTCTAATTTGTACTATATAATTTATTTGCACATATCCATTTTATATAGAATCACAATAAGAGAACATTCATTAAATATTAAAATATCAAAAATATTAAAATATCTGATGTTTAGTTTTTAAATATTAAATACTATTTAATTAATTGAATACTTTAGTATTAAACTAGTATTACCAGTTTATTCTTATTCTTGATTATATATAATTGCTTTAAGTGCATGTCAAATATTTAGGAAATTTGTGTCTAATTTGAAAAGAGTGAAATAAGGTAGTTAGAATTAATTTATATCTTGTTTGACATAATAGTACACTGTTTACTACAAATATTATATAGCCTATGATAATTTCTCCAATATAAAAATCTACCCCAAATCATATTCTGCTTCAGATCAATTAATGTGAATATGGCCAATCATATTTTTCAATCAATAGCCAAACAAATTTAATATAACTGTTTCTATACAGGCACAAAATGTATTTTCGAGCCCTGGTGTTAAATTTTTAAATGCATGGAGCCAAACATCTCTTTTATATATTACTATTATGTTCTTGAGTTCATTATGAAATATATTAAAGTCTTCCCCTAATAGGTCCTCACTTCCTCTTACAGCCTAAGAAATTATCTACTAAAATATAGTTATCTTGTGTTTTCATCTTAAGATTTCTCAAAATATTTCCATATGTTATTTGTTATAATTAAAACCCTTACACATAAACCACGCTATGCTTTGTTTGATTTCAGTTTATTATCACATCACACTCTTCCTCAATATCAACATACAAGAATTGCATTAGTTTTTCCAATGCTAATTACAATCTGTATTGTTCTTCATATTTTTGTAAGCACTGAAAGCTACTGAACAAATTTGTTATTGTCAACGTACATGTTAATTTTTATGCCCTTCCAATTAAAGATATTTCACATATGAAAACATGCAGCAGTGTATTTTCCACCTAACAATTTTAAAAGAGCAACATGCAAATGGAATCATGTACTGTGTACAGTCTCTTGGACTAGATTTTTTTTTTGAGGACAAAAAATGTTTTCTTATTCATAAACAGTAGCCCAACTTGTTTCATTAACAAAGTCAAGTCAGAAGTAAAAAGCAAGAGAAAAACATGTTTCAGTCTTGTGAACATTTCCCATTTTCTCTAAATTTTTCCTTTTGATTTTCAAAACCAGCCAAAAATGTCAGGTGATTCCTGGGGAATTTTATTTTATTTTTTTTTTTCCTTTTAAACAATCCATGATGGTGTGCTTAACTTTCATAAATGAAGGGGTTCTCATCTTTCTTGTTTATAGGTCAAAACTAGCAGTAGGAACCTGCCAGTGTAAGGAATTCATTGATAATATGAGGTTTCATTTCACTCACAATAATTTTAAAAATTACATATTATCATAACTCTTAATAGATCTTCGTTATTTTAAGAAACTGACAAACTAACACACATAAGTGTGTTCTTTTCCATTTTACCATTTTTTCTTTTTTCTTTTATTTATTTATTTTTTATTTTTTTATTGAAAAGAAAAAAAAATTTCCGCCTCCTCCCAGCCTCCCATTTCCCTCCCCCCACGCCCGCCCCTCTCACACTCTCCCTCTTTTCTCCTCCTCCCTCTCCAGTCCGAAGAGCAATCAGGGTTCCCTGCCCTGTGGAAAGTCCAAGGTCCTCCCCCCTCCGTCCAGGATTTTTTTTTTTTTTTTTTTTTTGAGACAGCGTTTCATCTGTAGCTTTGGAGCCTGTCCTGGCACTAGCTCTTGTAGACTAGGCTGGCCTCGAACTCACAGAGATCCACCTGCCTCTGTCTCCCGAGGTGTGTGCAACCACCTCTAAATCTTAACATTTTCTTATAGTTTTATAAAATGCTTGAGGTTAAGTTCAAGATTCCCCAACTCTTTGTCTGGAAACAATTACTTAAGAAACAAGTTATGAAATGATAAGCTTTAGTACAATGTTTATGAAAATGTTTTTATATACAATTTGAGCAAATAAAAAACTGGTCTTAAAATATGTTTAATCTATATTTACATAAACAATATTAAAAGCAAAAGAAAATACCAGAAAAGATGGAAGTTAAGTGAGGCTCAAGGACTTAAAAACCAATGTACATAAAACTTATTGAGATATGGAATAGATCTCTGGAGTATGAAGTAAAAACGCTCATTTCTTTTGCAGAAAAACTACATTCAGTTCTGAGGTCACATGTGGTGCTTCCCAACCATCTGTAAATCCATCTACAGGAGATCCAATACTCTGAACATCTGTGGCCACTTCTGTAAGCATGCATGTCATACACATAGAGAGTTAGGAAGAAAACTCATACAAAAAAGAAAATAAATTTATAAAAAGGTGTAGAAAATGGAACTTGGAATAACCCGCCATCATATCAGCATCATATTTCCACAATATATATTTTCCTCATGGTGAAAAAATACTCCTTTCCTTTGGGTTAAAGAGAATTATTAAAATTTATATTGAATATCCCATATCTTTGGATTGCCAAAAAAATATTTGTAAACTTAGACTAAATGGCATAAATAGCCTATTATTCACCAAAAATAACCACCAGAACAAAAGAACACATTTAACTGCATAAGAAACCTAGAAACCTTGTGTTGAAATGTGAATTGTATCATGTTGGTTGATTTTGTTATATTGTCAGGATATTTTCTTGTGAACTACTTTTGAATTATTTTTTCAATTACTAAGAAAATAATTTTTTAAAAAAATTTACCTATTAAAATACTGTGCATGTATCTTCTTATGCTTTTTAAGTGCATTAGTTTTGTTTCATATAATTTGAGGTTGTCTTGTGTAAATTGTGGTGTTGCAATATATGTTGTTATTTACATCCCTGAGCATCACTTAACTGCCATCTTGTCTGGTATTTTTCTACTTGTAATATTGTTTATGTGAATGTTGATTAAACATGATTTTAAGACAATTATTTTCAGATACAGAATCCCTACCTTGTTTTTCTTCATTTGTCTGTGTGATTGATATTGGAGTAGATATCTTCTGCTTAACACACAGCTTGATCATATTGTTAAATTCATTTTGACAGTCCCTTTTTTGTGATAGGTATTTTCAGAGATTTAACTTTAAAGTGATTATTTATTTATGGACTTAAAGTGTCCAAAATTACTATTTATAATTGAATGGCTTGTATTTACTTTGAAACTAATTTTTGTATAAATCTACAGGTATCATAGTATGTATATATGCTACTCATCTATCAGTAGTAGTGCTCACTTTGGTGACAAGCAGAAATTTGCTTCCCTCTATCTCTTCACTTTTCATATTTCAAGTTTTCTTATGTTACTTATTTTATAAACTCAGCATATTTTTTT
>NC_022013.1:38172047-38175168 GCF_000317375.1 Microtus ochrogaster | reverse complement strand
GGTTGTGAGCCACCATGTGGTTGCTGGGAATTGAACTCAGGACCTTTGGAAGAGCAAGCAATGCTCTTAATCTCTGAGCCATCTCTCCAGCCCTAAACTCAGGATTTAAAGACAAATTTTATTAATTCCCATTAACTGTATACATGTGTGTCCTATGTGTAGTTATCTGTATATGAGTTCAAATATACTAAGAGGCCTGAAGCTTTAGGGCTCCTATACCTAGAGATATAAGCAGTTTTAATCCACTTGACATGGGTTCTGAAAAAAAATACTTTGGTCGTCTAGAAAAACAGCAAATGCTTCTAAGTGCTGAGGCCTCCCTTTAACGCCCTACTCAGCCCATTTGTATCTGGTTCACTAGCTATGTATTTCTTTTCAACGAATGAAGAATTCCAGCTAGTTTTCTTCAGTTTTCATTATTTTTTGTCTACCCTGTTAGTCATCTGGTAATTTTTTTCTAGTTATTTCTCTTTGAGTGTCTCATTTTAGATATATTTTAACTGCAGATATACCAGTGACAATTTATTTGCATCTCAGATGACATTTTTGTTTAGTTTTTATTTGCCAATAATAATTTCTTACATAATGTTTATGTGGTCTATATTGGTTTTTTTTTTTTAGTCAGCATTTTAAAATTGTTCCACTTTCTTGTGACCTACAAATCATTCTTTCCTGCTCTATACTGGAAGTTTGTTCAAAATTTTCTTTTGGCTGAAATTTCCTGTCTTTTTCTATTTAAAAAAATATTTACAAAGATTTATTGAATTAGATTTAAGACTAAACCACTTTCTCTGTCTGTTGGTCCTTGGTCTTATGGATAGGTATTTCAGTATTAAAAAAACTCATAAACATCTGGTATTTAAGCACATATATGCATTTTTACACACACACACACACACACACACACACGCACACACACACACACACACACACACATATACCTAAAATCCACATTCTGTTATGGCTTTTTCAACATTTTATTCTAATAATCATTATAGAGTTATCATATGCTAAATTAGCTCAATTTCTTAAAACCTTCAAAGCTTTTATTTTCTATAATGTTTTGTGACGATAATTGTAGTTATTATCCTTTATCATGCCTCAAACATAGATTTGTATTTTATTTAATTGGTTATTCAACAGGCAGATTGCCCATTTCAGGTATAGATAATTTGTCCAACTATAATACCATCATAAACAGTTTTACAAGTACAATATACTGTGGACCATGATAACAGTACAGTACTATACAGTCTCAGTTGTGTATCTTTAGAATGGTATGTCTCTCCAAATGATGTTATTTGCTACTGTTTACAAACAAAACTGCACTGAATCTTGATAGTTTAGGATGAAAATCAAATTTGTAATTGAGACAATGTTTATTTTTAGTTTGGGTTTCTCTGTTTCCTTGTGATTTGTTCCAGATGCAATTTCTTACATTCTTTCACAAGGAACAGAAAACCTCATACAAACAGTTCTTATAAACATTTTGTTTAGTATTAAAGATTTATTTTACTTGCAGAGCTGTTTTGTTTGAATATATGCATATCTGTGCATCACTTTTATGCAATGCCCATTTAGTCTAAAATAGGGTATCAGATCCCAATTAATAGAACTAGAGATGATTGCAAGCATTGTGTGCACTTTGTGAACTGGCTCTTGACCCTCTTGCTATTAACTGCTGAGCCATCTCTCCATCCATATTGACCTTATTTTCAAGAGAAAAAGAAGGAGCACGTATACTGGAAGAAAGCAAGAGGCTCAAGAAAGGGAGCTTGAGGGTCTCTGCTCATTTTGCATGTTCTATCTTGAGAGTTTGGAAGGTAGAGGATCTTTTATACAGGTACAGGAAACTGATGAATTTTTAAACTGATCTGCAGTTGTGTTGCACTATAATTAAATTTTGTTTTTCACCTGAAAGATTACTTGAATGAAAGACCGATTGTCACTGTATTTCCATCAACTTAAGCTGGTCTTTCTGCTTCTCATTCCATAAGGACAAATTAGAAAAAAAATTCTCATAGCTAGTCGGGACCTGGTTGTTGCCCACAAGAAAGGGACAGACAGTCTTCCAAAAAAGATTCTTGAGGCTATCTATCCCTCAAGATACATTACTACTATGTAACTTCTGTGGAAAGCCCTTTCCATATAAATCTCTAAGGACAGAAGGGGTGAATAGCTATATTCTGTAATTGCTTTCAGCTTAATTAGGAATGATGTACAAATAGATATATGGTTTCTCCTACCACTGTCTCTAAATGAGAAACATTGTCTAGGCATGGTCTAAACTGTCCATGAAATTCCTTTGCAACAGGTTAAGTAGGTACAAGGAACATTCTCTTCACTATAAATAACAGGATGATCTGGTTAATTCAGTGAAGTCATGCATCTTTGGGCTTTTTTGCTTTTTATTATTATATAGTTTATTTGTTTTTGTTCTTTTTCTAGAACAGGAATGAATATTTGATATAATACTATTCGAAATTGAATTTGCTGAACCCTGGAAAAAAATTAACTCCATAAGGTTATCGAGAAGAGTGTGTAGCAGCCAAATGTAATCAGAAGAATTAACCCCAGAAAAGTTACTTACAGAGGAAGGATTGCCAGCAATATCCAAGTCTTTTATAGTACAAACAGCTGTTACCTGCGTTTTCAAATTTATCAGCTTCCTGTCAGACACTTTAGAAATTTTTATTACTTTTTTTTCCCCATAGAAAGAACATTCTTTGTAAAAGTAAAGCCAGGGCCCTCCGTGTTCTTGTAAAGGCCATCTAGTTTGAGGTACTACCCTTGAAAAGGAAGCTAGTTGGCCTGGTATATAAGTCTCTGTGCTCTTTACCATAACAACCTTGCTATTGCTTCTTAAGGCTGTTGTGGGTTACACAGTGAACTTCCTTCATTACTAGTTCACCAGTTCAGAGTAATCCACTCATATGTATGCATGAGGGACTTGAAAAAAACTGTTAACTTACGTAGGTGGGTGTATTTGTATAATAAAAAAGTAAAGAATGGCCTGGTGATGGTGGCGCACGCCTTTAATCCCAGCACTCGGGAGGCAGAGGCAGGCAGATCTCTGTGAGTTCGAGACCAGCCTGGTCTATAGAGCTAGATCCAGGACAGG
>NC_022013.1:38167499-38171558 GCF_000317375.1 Microtus ochrogaster | reverse complement strand
GCAGTCAGGGTTCCCTGCCCTGTGGTAAGTCTGGTCCTCCCCCCCTCCGTCTATATTTAGGAAGGTGAACATCCAAACTGGCTAGGCTCCCACAAAGCCAGCACATTAAGTAGGATCAAAACCCCTGATGAGAATCCTGTCCTTTTAAACTGTCTACAAGTTCAACAAGATGGGCACCAAGAAACAAAATAGACAAAGTAATGTTAATTATTATCTATTCAGTTTGTCACCCCCCACCACCACACACACATACAAAATGATAGATTGAATGGCTTGCAAAACAGGAATTTATTTCCCATAGCTATTGAGCATAGGATAGTAATGAGTAATTTGCTTTCTGGTAAGGGTTCAATACTGGCTTTCAGATATACCTCCTTATTATGCATAGATTACAGAGACAGAGAATGAGAGGTCTCCATTCTATGACTGGTATTTTAGGAAGATACAAATCCTGTTAGATTAGATGACTTATTTTCTCTCATTATCTTATATATGTTTAATCATGTCATGTAATCTTCAAAGATGCAGATCAATAAGTGGTAGTTAGTTAGGTGATAGACAGATACGTAGATAAATACAGAGATTGATTGATTAATATAATAGTTCAATCAGTTGGTACATTGATAGATGTTAGAAAGAAAAGAAACAAATGATAGATTTTAGATAGACAATAGGTAAAGATAGCTAGACAGTTACACAGACAGACAGATAATATAAATAGATAGATTCAGATAAATAGATGATAGACAAGGAAATTTATTAGGGACATCAGAATTTTTAGCTAACATTCATGGAAGCAGTAAATTCTGAGGCATCCATTTGTATAGTAGAAAATGAGATAAGCTGGTATAGTACTAAATTCAATTGCGGAATTCTTTGAATAAGAAAGATTCTTTGTTAGATGAAAAGAGGAGCACTTTAGTCTTCCTCTGCTATATTGTTCCATTCAGGTTGCCATCTCACTGGGTATTTCTGCTCACATGGAGACTCAATCTTCTCCACACACTTTAAACCTTATAAACTGGGCTCCTAGCAAACATGTTGACATACTAGAACTCATTATTTTTCAGTTATCTACATATTCTTTAATTCAGGTCAATTAGTTTCCAAAATTAATCATCACTCACACATATTCTCATTGCTTATTGTCCTCAGATTACAGACAGGAAGTTCAACATATGAGTCTGGAAAAAATATTCTGTCCTCATTAAGTGATAGAAAAAATCTAATATGTGAAAATTATGTCTCTTTTTATTGTTTATCAGTGTGGTAAAGATTAATTCAAATGTAATTAATTTCATAGGTAGAATATATATCATAAATATTAAGTCTGAAAATTATAATTAATTTTTGAACAAGTATTTTAACAGAATTTGTTTAAAACCTAGAACTCTATTACTTTTCTCAAAGATCACTGTCTGTCATGGCTTTTGGTACAGGCCTGCAATCCCAACACACTGTAGGCTGAAGTAAGAAGATTGTAACTTCAATATCAATCTATGATACATAACAATGTACCAACACTAAAACCATAAAACAACTGCCAAAGATTGAATGTATTCCTTTATTTCCTATGATCTAGAAGTCATATTTATTATATTGATCTAAAAGGACTTTTTTGATATACAATTTACAAAGATACAATTACAATATACAAATATACTTATACAAATATAAAAATTACGTTTATTCCATTTACAAAGGGCAGCAAATGCTCATATTCATCGGCGTGATTGATGGTTCTCAGACAGGAGGAAATTGTAAAGTGGATGCTTGAGCATGAACAGAATAGAACAATATTCGTAACTATTACTCCTTGTGTAATTTATCTAAATTTATTCACTAGAAATAATCAAACTTTGATATTATCAGATAATGAGACCATTTATATTAAAGTACTGAATTATTTCTCTAAGTACAATAATGGACATTTTGCAAGATATAAGCCAAGTATTTTGAAATAAGTTATACAATGAATATTGTTAATTTTCTTTCTCAAAGATGAAAGGAAGCATTGAGATGAAAAACGGCCATGAATTTGAAGAAAAGCAAGGAGTGGAATATGGGGAAGTTTCGGGGGAGAATACAGGAAGAGAGAAATTTTGTAATTGAATGAGAATCTAAGAAAGAAAAAGTACATCATAAAACACCCATTTATTGCTCTTTATATTCTCTACTTTTGTTAAGACATTACTACTCTCCAATACTACTTACTATTTCTAAATTATTTTATTATAGCCAAAGTAATACCTTTATTGACAAATACTTTCACCATAATTATAGTTACATGAATAGCTAATTCTGTGTGAGTTTTCCACATATACAGAGTTATATTATTTGTATGTTGTAAGATTTGTATGGCCAAGTCTGTGGAAAATTCATTAGGCAGCTTAGCTATAGAACTGTTAAATAAGGGTAGACTAAAGGTAATTATGTGAAGAAATAAAGCATTCAAAGCATTACCTTTGTAGGACATCATTATTGACATTAAATGTGGCTTTAAAAAAACAATATATTTACTGACTCATGAATAAACATTATTTGTGTTAAATAAAGGCACTAACTTGATGTGTTTAATTAAAGTTTAGTAAACATTACCATTAAAATGTAAATCCCTTGAAAATATCATAGAATATAACTTTATAATAAATGCTGTGACACCAAAAATATATTACCTGATTATACAGTAATAATTGTGATTTCCTGATTTTAGATTCTATTTGTAAGTACAAATACAGTATCAGAGTTTAAATATATATCAACATAATAGAATACTTTCATACTAAATATAAAATGAGTACTTAACACCAAGAAAACAGTATTTTTTACCATTTCCTTTGTTACCAAATTCAAAAAAAGAAGCACAGGAGATGTATTTTTTTTTTCAGACAGGATGTCTCTGTACCTTTGGTGTCTGTCCTGGAACTAGCTCTTGTAGACCAGGCTGGCCTCGAACTCCCAGAGATCTGCCTGCCTCTGTCTCCCGAGTGCTGGGATTAAAGGTGTGTGCCACTACCACCCGACAAGAGATGTAATTTTTAAAAGGGTTGAGAGACATGAAAACTTAAGTTCCTTATTTTAAAAAATGTTTTAAGGTCTAAAATAATATTTTAAGGCCGGTAGTACAGGGTGTGTTAAAAAGTGATTTAAGAATAAAAAAAACTTTGGATTCACGAAGAGTGGATAGATAATAGAATATTTTATCCAAATATACAAATACAAATGGGGTGGACATTGTGAATTTAATTCTTACCTGACAAATGCTGTTATTGTATATATAGTTTTACTATGTTACATTTAAATTATTTCCTTTTAATTTAGACAAAATGGGGAAATGTTGCAGATATTTGATTGCTCAGAGAAACTCTGAGACTGTTAATAAAATTAACCATGGAAAGTGGGTGGAGCCAGTGTCTATCTGAAATAATTAGTCAAAAGAGTACAGAGTGTCTGGGAAGTTAGATAGAGACATGCACAGAAAGGAGTAGGGAAGTACTTTAAAGATTAGCAGGCAGTTTGAATTGGGATGGAACTCTCTTCCTGTGTCTCTAGCCAAAAGAAAAGTCAGCAGGTTGCTTCTTGACTTCTCTGATCTAGCATATTTTCACCCAAATATCTGAATCCCAAAGCTTTATTTTTAAACAGAACTACTTAGATAAAAACAACACCTTTTGATGGAAGCCTACATGAAGAACTTAGAAGGAAGCTTGCATTCCTTTCCTGATTGTTCTCGTCTTTTTAGCAAGTCCATTACTTAACTGGCAAACAGAGCCTGCTTCTTTGGGAGTCTAGTGTATGCTGAAAACTAAATGAGACATTCAGCCTTGTGAATTGAAAAAGTACTAGATTTTTGGGCCTTCTGTGGGCAGATAATTATTGTTGGACTAGGTGAACCAGAGACTATGTTATATTTGTACATAACATGTGTGTATGTATAAGATATGCATGTTTAATGAACATATGTGTATATATTAAAACAGACCCTATTGCATCATTTACAAATTTCTATTAGTTCACCCAAGATGAACAAATAATCCTAATTAGAATAGTATACTTTCT
>NC_022013.1:38123263-38167399 GCF_000317375.1 Microtus ochrogaster | reverse complement strand
TATATATATATATATATATATATATATATATGTATATATATTCTGTTCCACTAAAGAACCAAGACTAATAGGGATTTGCTACCAAGAGTGGTTCTAAAACAAAACAAAAAACAGTATAGGCAATTGGCCAACATTTGGTATTATTGAAGTTTCTAGTTAATGAAGCCTCTTCTAGAATATTGAAAAATAATGGAGTAATCTATTTTACAAACTCAAGGAACACATCTAATTGGTTATCTTGATTCAAACGTAGTGACAGATAAGAGATTTATTATCTTGGTATATAACACTTCCTGAAAATTGGTGGAATAACAAAGCATTTTATAATGCTGGTTCAGTGCTCCTAGCATCTATGGAAAAATTGACAAAGGAAATGAATGCACTTCATGATAAAAATTAACCAGTCTTTTGCATTTCATAATACAATGAAGGACAACAGTGATCTCAATGATAAAACTGATTAGCTACAGTTGCACAGAAATAGTCTAAACTTTTCTAAGTGTACCTGGGAAGAGAATCTTCTCTCCAGCACTAAATGAGCTCACATTACAAAAAATCAAACTGATACCCTCATTATATAATTGACTAAATTACAAAAAGAATCAAAGTTCCAGCCATGGAACATGTTGGTCTTTAAAGAAGGTGTAGAAGGAGCTGTGGGCTGCATTCCTGCCACCCAGCTCCCAGCTGCCTGGCTAGCTTATGTCCCGAAATAATTACACGGAAACTGTATTCTTTTAAACACTGCTTGGCCCATTAGCTCTAGTCTCTTACTTGACAACTCTCATATCTTGCTTTAAGCCATATCTGAGTAGCACCACGAGGTGATGGCTTACCAGGAAGACTCTAGTGTACTTCCATCTTGGGTCAGAGCTTCATCACGTCTGCACCAGAGAGGAGAGGCATGGCGATTGCCTAACTTCCCTTCTTCCCAGCATTCTGTTCTGTTTACTCCACCTACATAATTTTCTGTCCTATCAAAGGCCAAGGCAGTCTCTTTATTAACCAATGAAAGTAGAAGGCCCATCTACATCAAGTAGGGCCATTAATTGTTAAAGAATGGAATTCTCTATTTGGGATGAGGACCCCATGGAGACAGAACTTTGAGATGTCAGAATTTCAATTGTTTACTTCACCTAAGGAAGTAGTCTCCCAACAACAGGAGAAGATGTACTTACACACCCACATCTTGAATTGTTCTCTTTTCCACATTTGGCTGAGTAAATTAATCATTCACTGACTGTCTGTTGAACCAGTACTGACTTCCTTGAAGGAGACAACAGACAAGATAATGCTGATATCCTTCTGGAACCAACCATAATTGCCTCTGGACGTATAAGTGTCCTAAAGGCTAGTCTGGTGTAGGCTCACATTTCTACTTGGTATGGTAGCCAGGCTCTCAAGCCAGCCATAGTTCACACCTGATGTGGTCTCAGGCTGTGGCTACACTAACAAAATGTCAGGGTGTTGATCTGTTCCTTCTTTGTAATTTGGAGGATGCCTGAATAGAGATGCTAATTCAGCCTATATGACAAAGTTAGCATACCATATAGAGCAGGAAGAATGACAGAGCAGGCAGAGGCAGATGTGGACATGACTAAAACCATTCACCTGGTTACCTAAAATACAGAATGCTAATGAATTTCCCCCTTAGTTTACATTTTGGTATAAAGGCTGTTTGAAAAATAAACAAGAGGAATTTTCAGGATGTGAACTGAGGATTTCATGAAGGATCACTGAGAATCTCCCTCCCTATAAAGCCATGAGTTGTGTCTTTATCCCCATGCTTCCACAGAGGTCCAGAGAGATAGATTATGTTTGGGCTGGCACGGGACCCCAACAGCCAGGTTTCTTGATTGAAGATAGAAAGTGTTGTTCATAAAGAGGAGTGCTACATTATTAAAGATTTAAAAAGAAATTGCTAATTCATTCAAGATGACACCTTGAGTGTAGAGGCCCAAAGAGGTCAAAGGTCAGAGAGTTTGGGAACTTGTTTTCAGTTTGAGATTATCGTGCTTCTAACTCAAAGAAAGGTCCCACCTATTTGTAAATCAGACTTCTGCTCTTTCAAGGAGTAAACAGGTGTGTCTAGTTGCCAGACCTCTTGCTCCTGAAATAGGGAAGTAGATGGTTTCTACCTAAAACAAAAGACTAAGGAACAGAGTTGGTTCTTGTTCCCTTTATGGAAATAACTTGGGATTCCACCCAGGGAGTGATTTGCCCTCAGAGTGTTTGGTTTAGGGCATGAGTCAATGGCATGGGCGGTGAATGTACCCCATGACTTTCAATTTGTATGTTAGTGTAGTCCTTTTCTTCTACTCCTATAAAATTTCAAAATTACTGAAGTCTGGGGTATTATAACTGGCATCTGTGATATCTTATACCCTACAGTACACCTGTCTAGGCACTTCTGACTTTCAGATTCTTCATAGATAAGCCAGATGTAAATGTAATCGTTCTGCTTTTATATGTTAGTTGGCTATTTTATATTGCAGGCTTTAATATTCTTTATTTTGTGTGTTTAGTGTTTTGATTATGTTATGGTGAGAAAACTTTTTTTTCTGGTTCAATCTATTTTGCAAACTGTAAGCTTTTTGTACCATTATAGGCATGCCCTCTTTAGATTGGGATAAATTTTCTCACTGATTTTGTTTAAAATTATTTTCTGAGCCTTTGAACTTGGAATATTTTCATTCTTCTATTCCTCTCATTCATCATGTTCCTGGATGTTTTGTGTCATGAATTTTCAAGATTTAAAATTTTATATGACAGACATATGTATTTATTCTACAGTGTCTCCAATGCCTGAGGTTCTCTCTTCTAAATCTTACATTCTGTTGGTAATGTTTACATCTGTAGTTCTTGTTTGCTTTTCCAAATTTTTTGTTTTCAGAATTCCCGCAGTTTGTGTTCTCTTTATTGCTTCTACTTCCATTTTCAAGTCCTGAACAGTTTTACTAGTTTCTTTCAGAACTTCATTTGTTTTGCCTTGGCTTTCATAACATGCTAAAGGGTTTTTTTTTTTTTTTTTTGGTTTTTCGAGACAGGGTTTTTCTGTGGCTTTGGAGCCTGTCCTGGAACTAACATGCTAAAGGGATATATTGTTTTATTCCATTTTTTTCATGCCCTTTTCTTGATTTCTTTAAGTCATTTATTCATTTCCTCTTGAAGGACTTTTACCATCTTCATCAAGTTGGTATTAAGCTCATTTTGTTCTTCATTTTGTTAAATTCAGGGATTGCTGTAGTGAAGATCTGGTGAAGACATATTGCCCTGGCTGCAGCCGATTGTGTTCTTACACTGAAGGTTAAGTATCTAGATTTGGAATGATTACAGGTCAAGATGCTAAATTCTGGGTTCATTTTTGCTATGTGTGTGTTTACTCCTTGTTTTTGTTTTATCTCTGTTTTTGGCTGAAGTTGCCTGTAGTTGATAAGAGGTTCTCCACCTATGGGGCTATATTTCTGCTGGTCTGGATGGCCTCTGGTCTAGCAGGGACTTTTTACCCAAGTTGGGGCCTGGAGTTCTGGCTATGGGCATGGTCTCTGCTCTAGCTGGCTCAGGATACCTGCTTGACCTCTGTTGGAATAGAAAGTTTACAAGAAAATCTTCCTGGGGGAGGGGTGAGTAGAGCAGGGGTGAAGTCTTTCCTGGGGTTCAGGGCTCAGGCCTGGCCTGTTGTGGGGTGGGAGGGTTATTCATATTCTGAAAAAGTTTTAGCTAAGTGTATTTTTTGAATAAGTAAGACAAGGAGAAGGAAAATTTGGCCAATGCAATAGAAAGCAAGGATATAAACACCTATCATCATGTGAGAAATAGATCTATTATTATTATTTTTAAATGTCAAATAATATTTTAAATCCTGAAAATAGAAAGTTTATACAGTTTGATGCCAATGAAGAGGAGAAAGAATATGTGTTCACTAGTAATATATAGCAAATTATTAATGAATAGTAGTGTTTGGTCAACCTTTGAAAACATTACAAACGTTAAAACACACATAGCATGGATATGAAAGTGATTATACAACATAAAATTGCAAGGAACTTTTTTCTAAAACACAACCAAAATTTTTCAAAAACGTGTATATGCTTACAAGGCTCTGTGCCCTGAAAGGAAAATAATTTCTTCTTCCATTGTCTTATCTGCATCATAAGTCATTAATTTGTTTAAATGGTTTATATTGCCTTTATATGAATATTAATACCATAAACAAAATTTTAACAGAATACTTTATAAAATATTCTTAGGCTAGAGTCTCAGTTAAAATGATGATTTGAATTCTACTATAATTTATTATTTTTTAAAATAATCTTTTTTACTTTAGATACCATTCCTGGTTCTTCCTCCCTCCCCTCTTGGTGATTTCCCACTCTCTCACCCCCTCACCTCACATCCACTCCAGAGAGGGGAATGCCTCCTATGAGGAGTAAAACAAGTCTGTCATATCACTCTGATGCAGGACCAAAACCCTTCCCCATGTATCCAGGCTGTGAAAGGTATCCCTCCTTAGGGAAGGTGTTCCAAAATCTCAGTTCATGCGGTAGGATTAAAGCCTGATCCCAGTGCTAGTAGTCCCACAAATTGCTCAAGCCCTAGCGTTTTACTCACATTCAGAGGGCCTTGTTCAGTCTTATGCAGGTTCCCAAGCCGACAGACAGGAGTCAGTGAGCTCCCAGTGGTTTCTGTGGGTGTCTCCATCACGATCTTGGTTCCTTTGCTCATATTATCATTCCTCTTTCTCTTTGCCTGAACTCCAGGATCTCAGCTCAGTGATAAGCTGTTGATCAATGTATCGACTTCTATCAAATACTGAATCAAGGTTTGCTGATGACAGTTAAGGTAGTCATCAATCTACTTTCAGGGAAAGGGCAGTTTGTCTTTTCAGATTTCTGCTACTATACAAATACCTGAGTTAAAAATTCCAGAGTACAGATTAATTTTGCTTTATAGATTTGGAATTTTACTCCACTATTGCTTATCTCTAATGCACTTGGATATTTGGTAAGATGGTATATCATTTAGAACTATGCGGATGGACAGAACCACCTACTTCAAGTACATGAATATCCAGAGAATATTAAGTGGAAAGATTATGATTACATAATCCATTTAAAGGACATACGGCCAATGTGCTGACACGTATAAGTAGTTTTACCTGAGGAATTATCAACCATCTCTCAGGTGTGTCTCTTTTTCTTAAACTGATGGAACTTTCAGGGGCATTACATATATAAATTACAGTGACCCATCCTTAAACCAAAAGATCCATGCCAATCTCCTGATGCAATTTTATTTGTCTTAATCTCATAGTCCAAAGTTTTGACTTATAAGTCAAAATTTTTCTGAGACCAAATTAAATAAAAACATACTTTAGTTTCCAGGATTACCTAAGAATAATGTTACTTCAGACAAAACATGCAAGTTCATGTGGAACATAATTAGTGATGTTTTCATGTCTATAAATAATGGGGTATTAGACTTACTATAAGCTTAAAAGTAGAATCATGGCTGTAAGAGATAAGTAAGAATAGATACACTGCTGTGAGTTCTAGACCAGCCTGGTCTACAGAGCTAGTTCCAGGACAGGCTCCAAAGCCACAGAGAAACCCTGTCTCGAAAAACCAAAAGTCTGAACTCCAGTCACCATGCTTAATCTCGTATGCCGTCTTAAAAAAAAAAAAAAAAAAAAAAGAATAGATACACTGTACCCTTATATGCATATCAAGCAGACTGATTTCTAGTTTCTGTGAGAATATTAAACAGCATCTATTCATGATTTGTTAGTCTGGTACTAAGAACACAAGCATATGGCCACAAACTCAGTGAGGTCTAGACCTCTACACACAATTAGCAGACATTAGAACAAGAGTTAGAGACTGTGGTAATGTGCTACAGGTTTGGGCACTGTAGTGATTAATATTTTTTATTATGTGCCAGAATCACCTGGGGAGGCATCACTCTTTACCCAAGCAGTGCACTCATATGATAATGCATCATGTAAGAAGGAAGGTCAAAGGGCACATGTATGGCATTCTAACCTCTTAAAGTTTTGCCCATTGACATAAATGATGCTTTGCTTTCCGAGTTCAAATGACCTTGACTTCAAATTTTCTTGTCTCACTTATGCTAGATACTGTATCCTTTTACCACTTCTCTACAATTTTAAAGAATTTGTTGACTGAGACTACAGAACCACAAGCCTACAGTACTTGACTGTTTTACCAAAATTTCTCTATGAATGAAAGATTATGGAGGAGATTCAAATATCCAAATGTTTATATTTTGCAGTCTCTTGTCTTTCTTACTTTCAATGCATCATAAGCAAATTGTATAGCTAGTGAATGTGTTTATATATTTGTTTGCATTCCATTCCAATTTTCATTATATATTGATATTTTATTCAGGAAAAGTAAAGTCAATTTTGCAAATGTCAGTATATGAATTATGCACATAAATAATGTTCTCAAGTGCATTATTATATATTATCTTGTGTGAACATGTTCTCCCTTACTTTCATTACTTTGGGAGTCTTTAAACTTATTCTTTTATTTTTTATAATAATTGCATTGATTATGTATTTTGATATCTTGTAAAATAAATGTTGTCTCTTTTTGAATACTAAGAAATAAGACATCTATATTTTTCTTGTTTATATTATCTATGATCAAAATCAATGAAACACTATGTAAAATAAAATTACAAAATGTATGACAATTACATTTTTTGTTTTTTTTTACTCTGCTTTTTAAATTTTTTGTAAAAGTATTAATATTCAATTTTACGAAGAATTGGTATTTAGTTACTAAGAGGTAAAGGATGTTAGGGAACAAAATCGTATGGCTTTTGGTATTAGAGAAGGATCTTAGAATATGAACCTTTCTTTAACTTACATACTAAAATTCTTTGTTGAAATTAGTTCAAGTGCAGCTAAATTAATGTATTAATGTTGATTTTTCAAGCTGATATTATGTGACAATTCTTTGTACAGTCAAGGATCAACTAGAACTACGTTGGCTATGTTGAAGACACAAAAAGTATTTTCAGTTATATCTTATTATTAGAATGAGAAAAATTCTGGGGCATGTAAAATCTTTCAGTTCATTATCACAACATTCACAATTGAGGTAATTTGTATTTTTAAACTACCTCATTTGCATTACTCTTATACAGGTGAGTGTGTGTGATATATGTGCAATTGCATGTTTGTATGAGTGTACATGTATATGCTCATAAAGCATATGCCTGTGGAGACCACAGAATAATGGTGTGCCTTTTAAAAAAATATTTTCACCTTGGGTATAGCCTGGGTGGGATGGGTAGCAATCTCTAGATATTCTTCTGTAGCTCCTGCATCTTGTTCAGATTTGAAGATACTCTCCTGTGTCTTCTGTATCTTGTTGATATTTGAAGATTAAAGAATTCATTATCATGGCTGGGTTTTGCAAGTGTTCCCATAATCTGAACTCAGGTTTTCAGTTTTAAAAGGCAGCAATTTATTGACTGGGCCAATCCCCAATTGCTTTAAAAGTTCAAAATATTTATGCTAGTCATGAGAAGATGAGATTTTTTTCAGTGACTTTTTTTCTTATAAAATTTAAGTTATTTGTAATTGAACATAGCATATCCATATTCATTTATTACTACATGTATTTGTATATTTACATTTTAGTTCTGCCTGCGAGTTAAACTTCCATAAAAAAATAATAAAACACCCCATAGGAGTGATTAGCTGATTAAAATGACAGGAATTTAGACTGTGGCCAAGTTCAAGATCCAATCTATTTAACCCTTAACAACCACTGATTATGATTAGTGATGTCTGACCTATAATCCTTTTAACCACTAGGCCACATATTTGGAAAGTACTCTTAGCAAGCTGCTAACATCCTCCAGGTCCAGAACTAAGAATATCATCACATAGGAGCTAAACCATACTAATTATTTCTTGCTTTATTGTCCTCACCAATGTATCTGGTAAATGCATCAAGTTATGTAGATGTTTTATTATGGTGTCATAATTGTTCACATAATTTCCACTGTGAAATACGCACGTTGGGATAACCTGAATCCATTTTCCTGGGTTCCAGTCTCTTTTTTCGGACTCCAATAAATGACGTTCTTCCATTTATGATGAGTGCTCTGTTTTGTATCAATATGCATTACCAACTCACCACAAGTTTAAAAGGCAATAGAAATCTATATTTACTATCTTGCAGCTTTATATTGCTTCATCTTTGAAGATATGCGATTTTAAGAAAAGAAGTGATAGATGAACTTCCAGAGGAACCCAGTACAGTTCTCAGCACAGACATGGTGGCCCAGAAACCTTTGCAGCTTCAATTCTTGCAGCTCAACATTTTCAGTCCCCTAAAGGAACTGCTTGTATGCAGTGCACAAACATAACTGCAGGAAAACATCCATGCACATCAAAATGAATAAATATAAGTTTTTAAAAGAATAGTGAGTTTTAATTTTCAAAGTATATAACTTTTTAAAAAAATTATTAATATAAACTATATAGTACTCTCTGCCTATTTTAGATTTTATACATTGATTGTTATGTTTCTCAAAATTTTGCAGGCATATCTCATGGGTATACAGTGACAACTTGTCGCTTTCAGTTATTCTCTGCTCATGGAATAATTTTAATGCTGTGAGTTGTTTTCTAGGCATTGTGGTTTTGCTTGTCTAACAAGAATGGGAGCAGAAGAAAATGGAAAAGCACACCATATCTGATATTTAAGTGTTGGACCACAGTTCCCAGTATTGACTATACAACAACCTTAACTTCCTCAATGATGTACCTGGGGAAAAAATGAGTAAATCATGGTATAATAAAATGTCAAGAAAATAGTATAAATGTTGATGTAGTACTTGTCCATCACTCAGCAATAGTGTTGATGACCATCAAGGCATAAATGGCTCTAACTCTGCCTTCTATTAGTCATTAGTGAAGCATCAAAAGTTTGAGAGACATGCATCATTCTAAATCCATAATGATATTTAGTATATTAAAAATAAAAGCTTTTCTTCAGAGTCAATTTAAGCTAGGTTCTTCCCTCTATGAATGTAACCCTAAAATTTAGGAGGCAGAGGCAAGATAACTGCCTCTCATTTGTCATCAACTTAGAACACATAGCTATAGCTTGATTTAAAATTGGGAAAATTTAATTGTGTTCAGTTACACGGAACATAGTCCACTTTAAAATCAGAGTTCCATGGACAACATAGTTTGTCATTGGCAGTTGTATGAGCACTATGTTCCCTCCTAATAACAAACGGTCCTAATTGTTACTAAGCATAATCCTTCATGTGGCTGCAACTGTGATGTACAATTATCATTTGATTATGTTCAAAGTATTAATATTTATACTCACATTAATTACTTGACTTCTGTAATAGAGTTAAAAAACAGACATCTAAGAAAAACTAGTAAGTGGTACACCCTTCAAAGTAATATTCCAAACTTCAGTTTCAAATGCAGTACTAGTGTCTTTCTAAACACTGCATGATGAATGCTTAGTGTTGACACAGTACTTTCTTATTGTCAAAAAGATGACCAACAGGTATGCAACTGAAACACTTTAGAAACTGCCACTCTTTGGAAATAGAAGAATATTGTTTTGAGCTTTTTGAAAGTCATTATCAATAATGTATAAGGGAAGACATCCTAAAATGTGTGATAAAATTGATGTTTAGGGAAGGCATTCATTTTAAGTTAAGAGATGAAACAGACAGGTCATGCCTTCCAGAAATCCAGGTAGGCCACTTGCAGACCTTCTTCTCTCAATTCCCCCAGAACCTGTCTCACAGGATGGTCCCTATCACTTCATCAGAACACCAGCTGCAGCCATACCTGTTCCCTGTTAACATCTCCAGCAGATGCCCTAACAAATTTGTATAACTTATCCTTTCTTTCCTCACACATTACTGTATCCCACCCCCAACTCCAGCACGAAACCGCCGCTATACCACAGGCCACACCTGCCAGAAATCTAAGTAGATTGCCTACAGACTTTCCCTTCTTTATCTTCCTGACCCATTCCCAAGTCTCAGTGCTAGCACTGAAACAGAACACTAGCAACAAACTTCCCTCAACCCTCCCTACATCTCCTGTGGATACCAGAAACCACCTATTCCTATCCTAACTTCTCTTATTTGTTGCTTTGTCCCAGACCACAACTGCTGCAAGTACTCTCTGCCAATCTAACAACGGTTATTCCCAAGGAAACAAGTAGACTGAAGGCAGACACACACCCCTCTTTGGGAGAAAATTCCTAAGTTTCATCTCCCAGTTCTGTAGTTGGAAACCTGTTGTGATTTCTCTTTCCTCTCAAACCCCATCCCTAAGAGATCACGAAGACTTCCTTCAACCTTACTTCCCTCATCTCATTCCAGTTATCCAGCCTCTAACAACAACCAGGATTTCCTGTGAAAATAATAGCTGATCTGGCCAGTATAACAGGTGTATGCCCACCAATAACAACAAAATGAAAGGAACAACCAGTCATTGGTCATTTATATTTGTCAATATCAAGGGCCTCAATGCTGATAAAAAGACACAAACTAGCAGAATGGATGGGTAAATGGGATCTGTCATTCTGTTCCATCAAAGAAATATACATCAACATCAAGATAGTCATTACCCCATGTTAAAAGTTTCGAAAAATATAGTCCAAACAAAGAGCTCTAAGAAGCAAGTCTATGTAGCTATTTTAATAACTAAAAATATAAACGTCAAGTCAAAACTAATCAAAAGAGTTAGGGAAGAACACTGACCAAAGAAAAAATCCACAATGTGACATTTCAATTCTAAACATCTATATCCCAAACAATAGGGCATCCCAGTTTGTAAAACAAAAAAGAATACGACATCTAAAATTACGTATTACACACACTGATAGTGGGTTACGTAAGTACTTCCCTCTCACCAATGTACATGTCTTCCTGACAAAAACTAAACAGAAATACTGGCACTATTAAATATTATAAGCCAAATGGACCTAACATAGATAATAATCTCTCACAGAAAAAGAAATGAATATTACTTCTACACTTCATAGAACTTTCTCCAAAATTTTCCATGTATTTGGCCAAAAAAACAAGTTTTAACAAATATAAAAAATTGAAATATTTCCCTGTATCCAATCAGACCAGCACAGATTAAAGCTAGATATCAACAACAAGAGAAACAATGGAAAGTTTCTAAACTCAAAGAAACTAAACAATTGTTTGCTAAATGAAAAATGAGTTGAAGCAGAAATAAAGAAAATTTTAATGACTTTCTAGAATTCAATGAAAAAGAATATACATCATATGCAAACTTTTGGAACACAATAAAAGTTGCTCTAAGAGAAAAGTTCATAGATCAAAGTACCTACATTAAAAAAAAAAGAAAATCTGAAACATGTTATATCATCAAATAAACATCACTCCTGACAGTTCTCAGACAAAAAGAAGCAATCACACCCAAAAGGAGTCAATGGCAAGAAATAAACTTATGACTGAGCGACATAATAGAAAGAGAACAATGCAAAGAATCAATGCAACAGTGAGTCGGTTCATAACAAAATCAATAAGGTAGACAAGTATCATTATTTAGAGATGATATGATTGTATGTATTAGGTAAGTGACCCCAAATATTCAATGAGGGAACTCCCATATCTTATAAAATCTTTGAGGAAGATGGTCAGTTATAAGATTAACTTAGAAATATCAATAGCCCTTCTATATTCAAAAGATAGAATGAAAATAAAATCAGGGAAAGAACACTTTGCATCACAGCCCCAAATAGTTCAAAATATCTTGGGGGTAATTCTAATGAAGCAATGAAATATTTGTATGACAAAAACTTCAAGTCTTGCAATTAAGAAATCAAAGAAGGTATCAAACAATGGATAGATCTCGCATACTCATAGATTGATTGGATTAACAGAAAAAATGGCTATCCTACCAAAATAATATACACATTAAATGCAATCTTTATCAAAATTCCAATAGCAACATTGAAATTCTCAATAGCAATAACAACAACAACAAAAAGACCAAAGACAAAACAAACAAAATCTATTAATCAAACAAGCAGGATAGTTAAAACAATCCTGATTTAAAAAAAAAAAAAACATTAGGAGGTATCACAATCTCTCATTACAAATTGTACTACAGAGCTATAGGGTATTGGCACAAGAACAAACATGTTGATCATTGGAATTGATATGGAGCCCCAGCTATGAATCTGCACACAAATAAACACCTCAATTTTTATAAAGAAAATCATTGGAAAGAAGACAGAATCTTCAGCAAATGTTGTTAATTAAGTTGAATATCTGCAAGGAGAAGAGTAAAAAAGCCCCATACTTATTACCTCGCAGAAAACAAAGGTAGATGTGGATCAAAGACCTCAACATAAAACCAGATATACTGAATCTGTGAGAAGACAAACTATAAATTAGCCTTGAACACACTGGCACAGAGGAAGACCTTCTCACCAGATTACTGATAGTGCAGAAACTAATACCAGCAATTAGGAAATGGAACTTCATAAAACTGAATAACTTTTGTAAAACAAAGGACACTGTCTTTTGCAGGGAGCCAGACAGGATCGCCATTGCAAGATGGCACCACATCCTGTCTTGCCGGTTATACTCCATATTTGGCGATGCCTTTGAGAGCTGCCTGTCCCCCACTTCCCGCATGCGCGGTGAATGGGGGTCCCTGGGCCTATCTCGATGCAGTCTGGTGTCAGCTGATGGTAGCAACCAATCACAGGGCAACCCATGTGCCAATTCCATATATAAGCAGCTGCCTTAGTGCTCTCGGGCCCCTTCGCTTCATGTTATCTCTCAACCAAGTGCACTCCAGTAAAGCGTGATCTGAGAAGAATCCTCAAGTCGTGGTCGTTCTTTCTCGCTGGTCGAGGAGTCCCCCACAGTCTTTTAATATTTTTGATGTGTTCTTCGATTTGATTTGCCACTATTTTATTGGGTGATTTTGCAATGTTCATGAGGGAAATTAGTCTGTAATTCTCTATCTCTGTTCTATCTTTTTGGTTTAGGTATTAGATTAACTGTGGCTTCATAAAAACATTTGACAATATTCTTTCCGTTTCTATTATGTGAAACAATTTGAGAAGAATTGGAATTACCTCTCCTTTGAAGTTCTGAATTGTGTACTAAAACCATCTGATCCTGGGCTTTTTATTTTTTTTTTATATTTTTTTGTGGAAGACTTTTAATGACTGTTACTGTTTAAGAAAACAGGTTAAAGGTTTAACCTTTAAGGGGTTAAAGGTCTGTTTAAATTGTTTATCTGGTCTTGATTTAAGTTTAGTATGTGGTACCTATCAAGAAAGTTGTCTGTTTCTTTTAGATTTTCAAATTTTGGGGAGTACAAGTTTTTGAAGTATGATCTAATGATTCTCTGCATTTTCTCACAGTCTGTTTTTATGTCCTCCTTTTCATTTCTGTTTTGCCTAGAGTGAGCTGATAGTCTTCCAGATTTTACCATCTTGTCTTTCGTATAAAAATTTTAAGACATTAATTTTTTCTTCGAAAGTATATCATCATCTGATTACCTTTAATATATATTTGTTTTGATAAATGGTAAGATTACATGTGTAACAAAAACTACCTAAAAGAAAATAATTAATCTGTCCTGAGTTTGATGTAGAGCAATTCATATATGGTACATGCACAGTTAGTGATTATGATATATAGGATCCTAGAAACTGAAATGTCTTGGAGTCATGCAGGTACTTGTACCTATTTTTTATTTAATTAGAAAGTTTTTGACAAATTATTTTTATGAAGGAAGTAGTTTTGTTTATTGAACATATGTAAGTTTCAAATAAATTCATTTTCTTTCTTTAAGCAATGATCTTATATAAATGCTGGCAACATTTTTTTTGTCTGTAAAAATATAAAATCTTTCTCTCTTTTAGCATACATCCCAAATAAATTACATTCTTATATTTAGTGTCTAACTCAATTTTAAGCTTTAAATATATTTTGATCTATTTCCCTTCCCTTGGGTCCTTCCAGATCCTCTCTCCATTCATACTCACCGAACTTTCAGTTTTTTCACAACAAGCAAACAATAAAACAGCATAATAACAAAATCCCCTGAACCAAAAACATAAAATCCAAAATTATAAGTAGCCATTATCCCCCCCAAAAAGAAATGAAAGTAAAACAAGAACCTGCTGAGCTATAATCAAATATAATCACACACATAAATTCAGGACTCCATTATATGCTGTTTAACTATGCCGATTCCCTGGAGTGGTTGATATACCCAAGCTCACTTCACTGTAGAAAACTGCATTTTCTTCAATCATGTATAAATGACAGTTCAATTATTATTATTTTTTTTAGGTTTTTCAAGCCAGGGTTTCCCTGTTGCTTTGGAGCCTGTGCTGGCCTTGAACTCAAGGAGATTCACCTGCCTCTGCCTCCCGAGTGCTGGGATTAAAGTCATGTGCCACCACCGCCCAGCATCAATTACCTTTGTCTTAGTGCCTAGGTTATCACTCTTTTATTTCTTAAAATTTACCAAACTAGAATATAATAAGGTAAAACAAAAGCTACTGCAGAGATGTTGGAATAGACAAACCACAAAAATGAAAATAACACAAGAAGAGGTAAAGGAAACTCAGGTGCCCACTCATTTGCACACCCAAGAATCTCATTAAGAAAATAACCCAGAACTAATCATTTACACACAAGGTTCCCGGTGTGTGCCCTTCCTGACAAGGACAGAAAAGGTCCTTGAGCCTAATATCATGCATATTTTTAAATAATCAAACCCTCAGATATTAATAACATGCAGGCAAGCTGCCAGGGTATACAGTTCTCTGGATTCTTGCTTTCACACTGCACTATAGAAGAAGCATACCTCATGACGTGTGGCTTCCCTACAGATTTATACCTTGTATTGTTGGCAGTGACTTTTCTGAATATGTCTGTCATCTGTAAAGCCAGAATCCATGTTGTGACATATTAAAACCAAATAAAAGAACACAATGTGTTACTGCATCTCAAATCCCAGATTGGTCTTTCTGTATATCCCCAGTCTTGCAACAATACCTGTGATTGAAAGCCCTCATTCAAAGTGGAGTCTGATGGCTCCAGTCTTCAGTTTTTAATATTTCTTAGGTGAATCCTGATTTTAGTAAGCAGGCTAATATCAATTTTGTTTTTGTACCTAAAATGACACTGTATTATTTCACGTAACAACTACAAAATGAAAAAATTTTAAAAACTTATGAATTGAATTTATGCCTTTAAAATAAAGATGTTTATGACATTCACACAAAATTCACACAGACAAAAAAGTATATACAAAATTAAAAAACCAAAATTTTTGCTGTATTTATTAAAATGCATAGTTTCATTCATTACTGTTGTATGATTCATATGAAATTATGTAAAATTAGCAGATTCAAATACACTTTAGTTTTTTACTATAATTTTATATCAAGAACATAATATTTTCTTATACCAACTGTTCATTAATAGTCCTAACAGGAACACTTGGTGCAATAACTTTAAATTAAAGAAGCATAGGACCTGTGGTGACAGTGAATGGGATTTCACTTTTTATTCTGAATGTCATTTATTTATGTCCTTGACTGTGTGGGTGGGTGACTGAAGTTTAACTTGGATATTGAAACCATGCCTATATATTGAAAATAAAATCCAAGAACTAATGCTCAGGAACAAATTACATTCCACAGTGAAAGTAAGTCTGCCAGGTATGGCAACAGACAACTGAGATGTATATTATTCAAGTGTGCAAAATGACTTCTTCTTAGAATTTTGTACGAGATGAATACTAAATTGGCCAGACTACACAGGCAAATTGTCTGTTAGATCAGAAGTAGACACTTTAGTTTCATGAGTCATTGACTTGGAAAACTGTCTTAAGGGTATTAAGGAAGGAAAAGAGAAGAGAACCAAAAGTACAATAAAAAATAGAATATCTATCACAAACTGTGCCAGTAGGGGAGAAAAATAGCATGGTGCATGGGTGTTATAGAAAAAGAGAGCCCAATTTATCAGGAAAAATTTCTTACACCTGGCATGTTTTCTGACACAAAATTTGCAATAACAATATTTTCTGTCTGAGTTAAGATCCCAGCTCCAATGAAAGATAACAGTGAACAAACATTAAATATGAAGGTTCCAGGTCATTAAACCACTATATTGAAGTAGCACCTTTCTTACCTAGTTATCTATCATTTCATTTATATAGGTAGCAGTAAATTTAATGTCAACTGTAACATAAACAAAATGTTTAAATAGCAGTCATCTCATTAATAGTGATCAAATTACTTATTAAATAACTATGAAAGTTTGAATATATGTCCATAAGGATGGTAGAGAGACCCATGAGTCTAAAATTTTAAAAGATAAAAAATCACTTGCTTAGTAATACATTTCATTTTATATCCTATTACAAGTTCATAACAGATAAAAAATATAAATTCATATGAACCAAGTTACTATGGTTATAGAAAAACCTTTAGGTACATAAGCACATAAAAAAATAAAAGCAAATTAGATTACTGTGTTTTGTGACAAGAACGCCTAAAGCTAAAAATTTAGCACATAAAATAAATAACACTGAGTCAGCTTGGTTTTTATTCATATATTGGAAACTGCATATTGAAAAAGGACAGAGAATATATGAGGACAGATATAAGAACCTTAAATTTGATAGAGAGACAAATTCTGTTAAGTAATAAAGAAAAACTCTGATTAAGATTTTTTCATTAGGTGAGTTGCATTAAAACATAGTTTCTCATAATGGATTAAGCTATTAGTACAATCAGTCTCTGTATCTCTCTCTGTTCTACAAAGAACATACATAACTATTTTAAACAACCATATTTTCAGTTAATGAAAACTTATCATGTCAATTATTTCATTTATCTGGTGAATATAAACATAAAATTAAAAAAAGCAAAGATACTAATATGGTCTTTTCAGTAATTGTTTAAATGGTTGTGTGTGTGACTCAGCGCAATAATCTTGTCCATTAGTTAGATAAATTATTGGATACAGTTTGAGAGAAGATCAAAATAAAACAGAATGATACCTAATTTCTGTAATTTTCTATGATTAGCTATTCTTAACATCTAATAACAATATTAGGAATATTATTATATCTTTATGATAACAAAATTACCATGTCCCAAAAATGAACTCAGGAGGAGACTCATATAGAGTTTAAAGTTAAACATCATAGACATGGGAAGTAAGTCTAAATGTAACACAGCATGGTGTTAAAACAGAAAGGTTTATGGAATTGTGTTGGAGGCACATTCCAATTTATAGTTTAGAAACAGTATGCTTCATACACTGTATGTGGAAGCAAAAAAATCCCCACAAAATGTCAATAGATAAAATTAGAGTATATTTATTATGAATATATCAATTCCAAAGAAGGCAAATCATGAGGCTCTAACTTCAAAATATTAAAAGACAAGAATTTAGATGCTTTATTAGGCCTTTCAATTGTGAGTTTGAAAGTACAGGAAGAGTTGCTGTTATAAAAAATACCATCTAAGAATCTTTAACATTAAAAGAATACTTAAAATGAAGTGATAAGTACATTTGTACTGGCAGGATTGAAGAATATCTTTCAGGTAAGTCGATGGAAGGAAATGAGATGAAAATATTTTAGGTGTTTGGAAAATTCACATATCATGCTACAAAGATTAGCTTTTAATGCCAGAATATTTGAAAAAATTAAAAACTCTGGATATTGAATCTCATGATTCCTTCTATGTTTTCATAGTAATAACACAATTCAGAAGCTTTCTCCCCTCTTAGATTATGTAAGAAAATCTACTTACAAAAGAAAGAATCTAAGAAAAATAACATTCACTTATGTAAAATAAGAGTGAAATGTTAATTTTATTTTAATATATGGTTTATTCTCGAACTTTTTATGTAGCTTAGTGGGTTAAATTTTGTTTTACAAAAATATTTATGACATTATTTTAAGTGAAAGTAACAAAATAAAATTTTATTTTTTCACTTAGGGGCTTAGTAATTTACCTTGTCTAATAAATGTGACATAGTCTCTAGAAACTATAAAAGAATGCCAAACATTTCTCATAATTATAAACCAACTAAAGTTTATGAATCATAAATATTAATAACAAATAACTCTTAGTATCTCAGTAGCATTCAAGGACTATAAAAAAGAGCAAATGACTTATTAGGTCTCTTCAAAACATTTTTACCCACTAGAAATTAAAACCCAAAATACTACTAAAGAGCTGAAGATCAAGGGACAGAACTGGAAAGATTTGCAGATTGCAGAACCTTATTCCAAGAAGAACAAATGATCCTTGTAATCAATCATCCATATATCTTCCCTTAGGATCTTTACTCTTGTTTGCTCAACTTTGAGTGCTTGGAAAAGAAACTGGAAAAAGGGACATTTTGGAGAAGAAAGTTTGAATAGCAGGGAGATATGGAACACAGTTCAAATGAAGATAATGACTCGGAGTGCTGGTTACCAATGCTTTAAGCAGGGAAAAAAGTCGATGAGCTGTTGGCATTCTATTAATGAAAAGAAAAGATATAAAAAATTGTCATATGGAAATTTAATATCTAGTAACCCAATTAAACATATAATGTAAAAAATTAGTTGGAAGGGAGAAGAATTGCAAGTCTAGATAGGACTGTATGCAGATGCCACGAGTTAGTAAAGAATAGTCTCATTGCCAGTTATGTGATGGCTGTGTCAAAGTTGTTGGTCAGGGAATGAGTGAGACTTCTAGAATTATAAAACCTTTTATCATTTATCTTATTTTTCTATTTAAGGAAAAAGAGTCTATCGCTGAAGTCATCAGTTATTTTAATTGCAAAATACAGAAATTATCTAGTTGGAACTTTATTAAAAATTACTCCTTGCATGCCCATTTTTATAGTACCAGAATTCAGACTTCTTACAGAGAAAATGTATCAATAATCTTAACCAGGTATGAACCCTATAATCTATAAAACTAGCTAACCAGGCAAAACATGCCCACTTATGCATTAATGGTATGAAGATAAGGGGATAACAAGGAGCTCTCTGATGGCAATTGACGTCTACTCTACACAAAGTCCTCTATGACTGGTATTAAAATTTCTGTGAAAATCAACATGGTTGGACAAAACGTGACTCCTAGAGAGACACTTGCTACTGTCATTTAGCTAGATTAACAAAGTATCAAATTGCCATCTAAATATTTATGCTTATTCCCACAGATAAAGGCTGCTTCTAGCCTTAATCAGATAAGCCTCTTTATCTGCACCAGTTGGAGTGAATAAAGGGATTCAAGATGAAAATAAGTGCCATATTGACTGCTGTACTTTAAACAAAGAATTTGTACCTCCACCCCAAGGCTGAGGAAATACTACTGAAGTGAGATCAGAATGAATGTAAACCCAAATGAGGAAAGAACTGTGAAATGTCATGTTCTGAACAAGACATAGCTATTGGACATGATAAATCTCATCTGTTGTAGTTACCTTTGTCTGTCCTGCAGAAGATTAGTCATTTCAGCACTCATGGATGGCAAAGTTTACTGTTTGATTCTGAAGGAGTGGGGTCAGTTTCTTAAGATGCCTAATCATGAGTCTTCAAATCATAGTTCCAAAGTTATGGTCACATAGATGGTTTTGATTAAACCAATAAGATGGAAATGAAATCTAACAATATTAATGTGGAAAGGTCAATTTTAGGAAGGAAGATCTGAAGAAACAGGAAGAAGAACAGAGAGAAATGGGTAAGAGTAAACAAAATGTATTATATACATGCATAAAATATCTATAAACAAATTTAATTAATAGGTCAGTTATGTAAGGTTACAATGTTTGTTAATTTAGAAAAACATTAGAATATTAGATAGATGAGAGTGGTTCAATGTAAACATAAAGACTCATTCTCTCAAAGAAAGACATAGAGAAGAGCAGAGTTACTCTAATTGGTAAGGAGGAAATGCTTGGTATTGGTGGCCTTTCGTATTTTCAGAATAGTAGCATTTTAGTTGCTTCTATAAATGTAGATGGAAAACATGAGTTCCAACAATTGTTATCCATAAATAGAATTCTATTAGATAGACCTGAGTTTCCTCATGCAGAAAAGTCCTGGGATATTATAGATTTCATCTTAATAACCTCCCATATGATGAAAAATAATGAGTTTCTTCCAAATAGAGCAATGTTGGGAGAAGAAACTTGTAGAAGGGGATAGATTATGATGACTCAGACATACTTAGTATATAGTTCAATTTCTGAGCTTAAAACTTAAATGATAATTGAAAGGAGAAGTATGGGCCAGTTTGAAGTAAGCAGGTATGCCGCTATGTCATTGAAGGAAACCTCTTTGATAGTAACCTTTTCTCTCCTCCCAAGTCCTTCCTATCCTCCTTCCCCTTCTCCTCCCCTTTTCTCTTCTCCTCTCCTTTGCCCTCCTTCCTTTCTTCCTCCTCCTCCTCTTCCTCTTCTTCTTCTCCTCCTTCTTCTCTTCCTTCTCCTTCTCCTTCTTCTTCTTCATTATCTTTGTCTTCTTCATACCCCTGACCTTTTCTTTCTTTCTCTCTGTTTTGCTTTCTTGATATCATATTGACTATAATGAGGCATGAAGATTTTGTGAATTGAGCTTCATTTCCCGAGACCCTCCTAGCAGGGTCTGCCTTGCCACAGCCCTACAAACAATAGATGAAATTGACAATCAAATGAAACTTCTGTAACACTAATCAAAGGAAATTTCACATGAATGTATTCAGGTTTTTGCTAGAAATTCAAAGCCAAGTAATATTGTAACAGAGATTATTATTTATATAAAGGTTAATTTAAGTAAGACTATCAATAGTGAAAACAGAAACAATATAATATTTGTGTAGGTAAAAATTTTACTAAGGAGTTATAAAATAATATGTAATGTTCTGAAGTTTATGCTCAGTTTAGAAGAACTCCAGTGTCCACAGCATTATTAGAATTTAGAAATAAAGGTCAATATTCTCTGTATTTGGTCCCCATGATTCTCAACATTGGACTTAACCACTAAGTCATCACTCTTGTTGCATGATATATGTTTAATTTTATTGGAAAAAGTCAATCATTTAAAATAGAAGTATAAAAGTTTACCTTTTATTACTTTATCTCAGTAATAATGTCAACATATATTAAATACATGTTTTAGAGTGACTTTTCTAGCATATGAGTCATTGCAATCTACCCATACTATGACAATAGATTGTGTATATATATATATATATGTGTGTGTGTGTATATATACATATATGTATATAAATATATGTATATATACATGAATATATAGAAAAACAGATTTTTTGGTGATCCATAGAGATTTTTCAAGACTGAGGGTCCAATTTTTGAGTTTGATACCCGGAACTCAGATGAAATAATAAAAAAAGAAAAAAAAACAGACTCCTGGCCACACCTGTATTCCTAATATTTCTACTATAAGACTGGAGGTAAAACCATGAGAATTTTCTTGACTAGTCTGTAAGATAGCCTGGAATACACAGCATGACTGAGGTATGATAGACCCTGTCTCAACAAGGAAAAAGGGAGAAACTGATTCCAAATTTCCCTGAGATTGCCACACTAATAATATGGTGTAGGTATAGCAGCACTCACAAAAAGAGACTTTGAAGACTAGGAGAAAAAAAAAGTCTACACCCCTACTCTAATCTTCAAAAAACAACTTGTCATTTTGAGAAGGACAAAGAAATAAAGACTAGGCCTTAGATGTGAAAGTCAGTACCAAGTGTACCACAATGAAATTTAGTATTCAGCTATACTCTGCACTACGTTATGGTGACCACCTTAGGTAGATAGCCAAATGACTGTCTCAATCACCTTTCCTCCAAATCTGGAAAGCAGGAGCAGTAAGCTTCTGCTTTAAAAGAAGAAGTGCATCAAGCTGAAGATGTTTGTTTGTACCCTATGTTGGGTCTTCACTGGAAGTTATATAGAGAACAAAGAACCTTATACTAAGACCAGAATATGCAACCAGTAATTTTAGACATGTCATGATGATAGCACACCTCACATTGGTAAGATGAATTCAAGCATCAGAAGACATATTTTTTAGACAGTTTGCAGTGGCCCTAGGACCTACCTAGTTTCACACCAAGATTGTGCTGTCCTGTATTGTGCTGCACTGTAGGACTCAGGTAAGAAAGGTTCAGCTTGGAAATATTAGCCTGACAAGCAATGAGTTGTCTACACTGCCATTCCACTGTTTTCAGGGAGCATAACTATCCTCAGAGAAGTAATAGCAGTACTCTAGACATTCAGAAGCATCAGAAAAAGATGTGTACCCTATTGAGTCAGACACATGTATCCCATAACATCTCCATGAACTATACTTTCCAGAGAGTTTTTTTTAATGTTCCAGTGACTTTAAGACAAAGTTTATTTTCAACTTTTGAACCAAGAATAGTCTTCCCTAAGAGGACCCTTACTTCAGAGTCATGAAGAGTTTTATTTTGTCCTGAGGATAGGGGAGGATTAAAAGCAACAGTGTTCCCAGTAGGTAGGCAATCTGGTCATTTTTCCACAGCACAAGTACATAAAAGCCACGACCTGGCACAGCCTATGCTCAGTGAGATTCTCTGGGCAATAAACTCTTACTCACTGCTAATGGTGATCTTTCTTGCTCTTTTATGTGATAAATCACTTTTCCATCTAATGTCTGAATGTGTCTCATCATTCTTGGTGATCGTGACAGTGTCAATATAGTCATCTGACATTCACCTGTGTTGCTTTAATCGGTCTGAACTTTGCTCTCTTCCATGCAGAGATGATTCCCTAGGATATGAGCAAGTGTTATTTGTTCAGTAGAATTTGGAAAGATTAGTTAAACTGAAGGGTAAGGGACAGTGTTGATTGTCAAAGGTTCTAGAGAAAATCAGTAGTGAAGTTCAAGACACAGTGAGAATAAACATAATTTTACAGAATTTTGCTTTGAGAGGAAAAGATATATGGGTTCAAATGTTGAAGAAAAGTGTCCATTAACCATGGAAGGTTTCATAAATAATTCAGGACATAGTCATAAAATTTCCCCTGTAGTAAACAATCATGTGATAAATTGTGTTACAGGAGGCATAGGAAATATAAATGTTAGTTATATGATTGGGTAGTTACATATCAGTTTAGGTTCTGGTTTGCAATATTTCAAAACAGTAACATGTATGTGCTGAGTATTGCTTTTGTAGATTTTTATAAGGAAATTGAGACTCTAATTAATTTAATAGCAAGCCAGTTGTATCCATTGTTATTGTTTATTGTTGTTCATTAGTCCGTTTTACTTGAAGATAGCATTTGTTATTTATTATTTGCAGGGTATAAATGGTTTGATATACAACATAAATATTCTCAGTTACTGGAAAGATCTGAAGCTACTCACAGGCATTATTATGCCTTATTAATATTGGTTATGATTATGGCAATTACAAAAATGTGTTTTAAATATAGAGTAGACATTTGCACATTATTTTGTATGGTAAAACGATGGATTCAGAGAAAGACAAAATGTCTATGTGGTAGGAAGTATGTCCATTTGGATACAGGCCCAAATGTGGTATGCTTGAAGTGGATGTACTCTCACTTTCCTCAGTAATCATCACACTTAGCTCCATAGAAGCTCTACAAGTTTGTATTCCTACCTGATGATGGATGTTATAAAGTAGTTCCACAGTAGCTCAGAATTGAATATAATAAAGGGTTCTTTATTAGGATAATGATTCACAGATCACAGTCCTATGCATAGATGGGGAACAGGAATTGAATCCAGCAGCCGAGAGAGAGAGAGAGAGAGAGAGAGAGAGAGAGAGAGAGAGAGAGATCAAGCAAGCTTTACAGCTGCATTTATAATATAAGATAACACACACAAGTGGGCTGATATCTTAAAGGTTATTGCTTGAATTAGTTTCCACAACACCAACCATCAATGCATAAGTGCTCCCCTAACTCCACATACTCACAAGTATTACTATTTATTTTTGTTTTTTTTTTTTTGTTTTTTGTTTTTTGTTTTTATCCTGTCTACCCTGAACAGTGTAGGTTGAAATCTCAAAGTGGTTTTTATTTGCATTTCCCTAGTGACTAATTCCTTGAACAATTCCTTAGGAGATTGCCAAACATTTTATTTGCTGAAAGTTCTGTTTAGATTTCTATCACATTTAAATTGTATTATTTGTTTTGATGATGTTCCGTTTTTTTTAATTCTTTCTTTATTTTTGATATTATATATCCACTGGATATGTAACTTATAAAAATCTTTTCAAATTCTATATCCCAACATGGCGTTCAAATGGTGGTGTCCCTTGCAGTACAGAAGCTCTTCAGTTTGAAAAGGTGCCACATATGAATTGTTTTTAATGCCTATACTAGCAGTGCTCTGTTCTTTCTCTGAGCGTGAGATCAAGGTTATTCTCCACTGTCTCTTCTTTCAGGTTCAGTATATCTGTTCTTATGTTAAGACATTAGATTCATTTAGAGTTGAGGTTTTTGTCTTGTAATAAGTATGGAACTCTTTGATTCTGCAGCTATCTAGTTCAACCAGAACCATTTATTGAAGGTGCTGTCTTTTTTCAATGTGTATTTCAAAATTCAAAATCTGTTATATTTACTTTATTCCATTTATATTTTGAAGACAATATGTGCAACCGAATAAAATCTTAACATGTGGGTTAGACAGCCTGGTCTTACAGAGCTAGTGCCAGGACAGGCACCAAAGCCACAGAGAAACCCTGTCTCGAAAAACCCAAAAAAAAAAAAAAAAAAAAAAACATGTGGGTTAGAGAATTTTCTGTAGTAAAAGGGATAAATTAATGTGTCTGAAATACAGTCAAACATCAATTTTTACTAGGTTTGAATCTAACTACTAGTTAACTTTTTTGATCTTCCAATTCAGTATTCATGTAATTTTCATTGTCATTACCAAGCATCTTCAGAATTGAAAAGCACTTTACCTATGCTTATGTAACAAGGCAAGTGAAAGAAGGGTTGAATCTACCTTCTTGGTTTATTTCTATTTCTATAATCAATGCACTTGTCTAGTACACTTAGTGTTGTGTATTTCACATTTTATTTTATATGAGCAATCTTGTTGTTTAAAACAGCCTGGGAGAAGACTGGTGAAAGTCTGCATTATGCCCCTTAGCCAAAGAAATTTGAAACAAAATATGCGTTATAGAGAACATATACATCTTTAAATAGAAATCTCATTGAACAGAAGCACGCACAAAACATAAACAGAGTTATGTATGCCTCCATTTATTAAACTATTCTAACCTGAGGCTCACTAAAAGGTTATCTAGTATTTCCCTGAGGAACACAATTCAGTATAAATTACATTAGTGTTTAAGACAAACTTATATTGGGAATTTTATTTCTAATATATGTTTAACATGATGCAAGATTGTATGTTTTGACATAACCCTAGATTTTTTCAGAAAATAACAATTACTCTAAAGCTAATAATTTTAGAGTATAAAAACATTTTATATGATACTTCTTATAATATAAAAATCTATATAATGTATTATGGCATTGGAGAAGACATAATAGAAACCTTATTTGAGATTATTTATCCAATTAAGCAGCATATTTTATATTTCTTACCTTAAATAAATATGCAAAAAATTTATTTATACAAATATTTTAACACATAATGATACATACTTGCATTAATATAAAATCAAATATTAATTACAGTAATGATTCATATGAATAAGTTCATCTTAGAAATAGTCCTTGAGTATAAAGTTGTAAGATTTTATAATTTAGGAAGAAATAACTTATCTTAAATTTAAATAATGAGTATATTTTATGGGTTATTTTTAATTTTTCTCAGTAAATTTTTTGGTGTGTTTTCATGATTTTGATCTTTTTAAGAATTATCTCAATCTTTTTATTCAGATAGCAAAATAGAAAGAATTTTTACTCTTTTATATTATCATCATTAAGATATTCAAAAACATTTATTTTCAATATAATTAAGGTTATGTTTTATTGTTTTTAAAGAATTCTTTTGGGGACTCTTTCCTCCTATTGTGTTGCCTCATCCAGCATTAGGAAAAGAGGAACCTAGTCTTACTTGATGTACTTTGGCTGGCTGATATTTATTTGATGCCTACCTACCTATATCTGAAGAGAAACAGAAGATGAGAAGTAAATGTGTTTGAGGGGTAGAGGGGAAGAAGGACAGTGAGGAATTGGGAAGAGGGGATGGGAAACAGAACTTGATTGGATAAAAAATAATAAAAAGATTATTTTTTATTATTTTCTTCTCATCTTATTTTAATGTTAGATTTATTACCTTAAAGATTTATTCTTGATTTTGGCCATTCTGACAGGTGCAAGATAGTGTCTCAAAGTTGTTTTGATTTGCATTTCCCTGATCGCTAAGGAGGTTGAGCATGATTTTAAGTGTCTTTTGGCCATTTGAACTTTTTTTGTTGAAAATTCTCTGTTCAGTTCAGTGTCCCAGTTTAATTGGGTTAATTAGCATTTTAAAGTCTAGTTTCCTGAGTTCTTTATATAATTTGTCTTTGTCTGACAAATTATATATCTTTGTCTGAGCTGGGGTTGCTGAAGATCTTTTCCCAATCAGTAGGTTGCCTTTTGTCTTAATGACAGTGTCCTTTGCTTTACAGAAGCTTCTCAGTTTTAGGAGGTCCCATTTACTCATTGTTGCCCTTATAAATGATTGCCTTTGCTGGAGAGGATGTGGAGTAAGGGAAACACTCATCCATTGCTGGTGGGAATGCAAACTTGTGCAACCACTTTGGAAAGCAGTGTGGCGGTTTCTCAGGAAATTAGGAATTAATCTACCTCAGGATCCAGCAATACTACTCTTGGGAACATACCCAAGATATGCCCTATCATACTACAAAAGCATTAGTTCAACAATGTTCATAGCAGCATTATTTGTAACAGCCAGAACCTGGAAACAACCTAGATGTCCTTCAATGGAAGAATGGATGAAGAAAGTGTGGAATATATAAACATTAGAGTACTACTCAGTGGTAAAAAAAAAAAAAAAACCAATGACATCTTGAATTTTGCATGCAAATGGATGAATAGAAAACACTATCCTGAGTGAGGTAACCCAGACCCAAAAAGATGAACATGAGATGTACTCACTCATAATCGGTTTCTAGCCATAAATAAAAGACATTGAGCCTATAATTCGGGATCCTAAAGAAGCTAAATAAGAAGGTGAACCCAAAGAAAAACATATAGTTATCCTCCTGGATATTGGAAGTAGACAAGATTGCCAGGCAAAAATTGAGAATTTGGGGGTGGGGGTGGGGTGGGAATAAGGGGAGATAGGGAGAGAATAGTGAGAAGGGGAGGATGGGGAGAACTTGAGGGAATGGTATGGTTAGGATGGAGAAGGGGTGGATGTGGGAGTAGGGAAGTATATATCTTAATTAAGGGAGCCATTTTAGGGTTGGCAAGAGACTTGACTCTGGAAGGGTTCCCAAGTGTCCAAGGAGATGTCTCCAGCTTGTTCCTTGGGCAGCAGAGGAGAGGGTGCCTGAACTGGCCTTATCCTATAGTCTTACTGATGAATATCTTGCATATCACCATAGAAGCTTCTTCTGGCGATGGATGGAGATAGAGACAGAGACAGAGACACACATTGAAGCACTGGACTGAGCTCCTAAGGTCCATATGAAGAGCAGAAGGAGGGAGCACATGAGCAAGGAAGTCAGGACCGCGAGGCGTGTGTCCTCTCACTGAGATGGTGGGACTGATCTAATGGGAGATCACCAAGGCCAGTTGGACTGGAACTGATGGAGCATGTGATCAAACCGGACTCTCTGAATGTAGTTGACAGTAGAGGCTGACAGAGAAGCCGAGGACAATGGCGCTGGGTTTTGATTCTACTGCATGGACGGGGTTTTTTTGAGCCTAGTCTGTTTGGATGCTCACCTTCCTGGACCTGGGGGGAGCAGGTAGGACGTTGGACTTTCCATAGCGTAGGGAACCCTGACTGCTCCTAGGACTTGAGAGGGAGGTAGAAGGGGAGTGGAAGGAGGGGAGGGAAGTAGGAGGAAGGGAAAAGGTGAAATTTTTCATTTAAAAATAAATAAAAATAAAAAAGAGATTTATTCTTAAATGCACATAGGTGTGTGTGTGTGTGTGTGTGTGTGTGTGTGTGTGTGTGCCTGTGTGATCATTTGTGAATGTAGTTGTTCTCTTAGTCCTTAAAATTGGATCACCCTGGATCTAGAGATACAGCCAATTGTGAGTAACCTGATGGTGAGGATGATATTTGTCCATAGTTACTCTGGAAAAAAAAAAAAAACAGCAAAAGCTCTTAATCATTAAAATGTATATGGAGCCCATCAGTATAATATTTTACACCCAGATCTTACCTTTCCACTCCTTCCATTGCAAATCTATAACATGACTAGAAATTTGACTATTATAGAGAATTATCTATTACCTTTATTTCTAATTCCTATATTTTTCAATTATACATTACATTTTTAATAAGCTGGACAAATATAATATTTTAATCAAGATCAGAAATATATATATATATATATATATATACAGCATAACAAAATTGACCTTCAATTTGTATCAATAGAAAAAGATACATACCAATGCAAAGTATTTATCTCTATATCATATCTCCCTTTAAATGTAAACAAACATTTATAAACAATATTTGGGAATGTGAGTGAGGTTTTCTCCAAACTGCTTCCTGCTGTTTATTGAGTGAAGTAATTTTTTTCATTTAAACACTGCTTGGCCCATTTCTATCTAGCCTCCTCTAGGCTAATTCTCACATATAAATTTAGCCCATTTATAATCATCTGTGTGTAGCACCCCAAGGTGCGCTTACCAGGAAGATTCTAGCCTACGTCCATCCTGGGTCTGAGCTTCATCACGTGTGTCTGCTGAGGAGCGGGCATGACATCTCTCAGGCGTCTGCCCCCAGGAGGAGAGCTGTCGAGTCTGAGCTCAGAATGAAGTAATTTTTGAGCGGTGTTCAAGGTGACCATTCAGCTGGTCTTTTTCCATCAAACCACATTATCCTTGAATAAATCCACAGGTTCTCATACTCTGTGGAAACAAAAGAAGAACCTCTTCCAAAGCAACATATCTTTAGACCCAAATTCATTTTATTTTTATTGGATACTCAGTTGGAGTCAGAGTGCTTTGCTCTAATCTTGTACCCACCTCATGAGTGCAAACCTTATGGACTGTGTCTATCTTAGGTTGATTTGCCAGAAAAATTCTTACCTGCCATTGACTACCATCTCTTGAAGAGCACTATATGTGGAGTGAAGGGATCTCAGGCCATAACCTTTTTGAATTTTGTAAGCCATGCATGCCACACCACTTTGGAGGATTGCTTTCAGGATTTCTAAGAACCATTAATGCCTATAAGGTTACCTGTTGTTTCCTGATATGCTGTAGGAGACACTTAGACAGAATACAAATTAGGGGTGCCACTCCACCCAGTAAGGCATATTAGTATTCATGAAGGATTAAATAACCCTTTTATTTTTTTTCAGACTTGATCTATAAACAAAGTATCCAGTTATAAGGGGATAACTTGTGTTTGATATAAATTTAGTATTTTTTGGGTTATTGTGAAAAGTAATTAATGAAACTTTGTGACTATGTTCCTTTGATGTACTTGGACAGTTTTTGATTTGCTAAGGTTAGATTTCTTTTAATAAGTCAATAGTACAGCATTATCAAAATGATTTTTTATTACTTTTTTGTTTTCAAGGCCTTCATTGAGGCTTGTATTACTTCATTAAGTGTGTGAGCTCTTATAACATTTTGCATAATAACAATAGCAGCTGAAGCACTCCCAAATATTATAGTAATTATTGTCCATTTTATGAGGATGGTGATGCCAAATTCTCTTCTGATTTTGGTAAGCTAACTAATTTATACTTTATGATAGTAGGATGAATTAAAAATTAGTAACCAAATGAAGGAGGCATATGAATTCGTACAATCCAATAACCATGTCACCCTCCAACATGTTATTAAATAACAGCAGGAGTTAATATTGGTCAAATCACCTGATAGATTGAACCCAGTACCATTAGTTATAATAAAGCAGAATGAAGGCTTAACACATACCAGGAAAGGTGGAATTGTGTAGTTTGTTTTTAGAGATAATTTTACTGTTGTTTCCAAAGAACTATCAAAAGTACAAGCAGCTTTGTACTATTGCACACCTTATAGGAAGAGCATTGACCTATAATCCAAACAGGTGTTAGTTCCGCATACTTCCCCACCTCCTCAAAAGTGACAGGTTGTGGCCAACATAGCATTCCTATGAGAAAATGGTGTAGGCTCCTTGGAAAAGATAGCTCAGGGACTCTCTGCCATATCCATAGTTTAGTAGTCTCAAATATTTGGAATGGCTGAGTGACCAGGTAACAGTGATCCCATGCAACAGGCAGTTCTAACTTGGTAGTATATTTATGGGCATGTTGACCTAAGGAACCCAATATTCTCCTTGGTTCTCCTATTCCATTTGTGTTACTAGATAGCAGTCAGAATAGTGGCACTGTTAAGTACTCCCAGAGATCCCATCCTTGAGTTTCCTTTAAAGTCATTGTAATTAATGCTAAATAATTATATGCATGGAAAAACATTAGAATTCCTTCAAATTTAAAGCAAAGTAATTGACTAATCTCTCAAGATACATATATTGGAGCTTTAATATTAAACATAAATGTATAGAATAGCCACAGATGAATATGTCTGGGAAGGTTAGAGCATCACGAGCTAAGGGTAGATGGATAGGGGGTAGGGAGACAAGAACTTACAGGTATGTCTTCTGTTGAAGCAGGAATAATTAGAAGCAGGAAATACATTACATACATTAATTACTCCCCTTGTGCCTCTGCTTCTTTTAATTTTAGAGATGTCTGGTCTGTGGTGGGCCAAACATGTTTTAGGGTACCCATACTGATTTTGTGGCATACTATAGAAAAACACAAGTATAACTCACCTTCAAGTCAGGAAGAGAAGTGTGGTTGCCATTGAAAGTTGATGGAATTCTTCCATCTCCTCAGTGGGAAGTAAGTCCAGTTTGTGAGGTGGACTCAACCCTGCTTCATCAAAATTGAGTAAGTTTATATGAAAAAGTACTTCTAACCAGCCCAGATTAGAAACTGGTTTTGCTTCAGGAGAGATTACTGGGGCCATAAATTCTTGAATTATGTGGCTTGTACACTAAACAATGGCTTGTCCCTGGGGACTGTAGGGAATACCTGTAGTGAAAGTAATTTTCCAAGAACCTACAAAGTCATTGAACTGCTGTTATGTGTATGCAGGACAATAATCTGTTTTTATGGACCATGGTACCATTAGATGCCTTTCTCCAGACAGCACAAGGCCATAGGTAAATCAGATCAAAAATCAATCCAAGAATGACCAAAGGACACATGGTAAGCAACATCAATCAGTCAGAGGGTGTTAGGCAGCAGACCTCGGGAGTGAACCACTGCCCTTTGGAGGGGCAAGTGACACCCAACCTGCATAAGACTTGGATAAATGTTTGTATTGGGAGACAAGCAATTCAGAGAGGAGACTATGTAAGTTCTGAGGAGAGAGGTGAAATTGTTGATACAGCATCCTTACTTGTTCAAGAAAGTCAATAGATGCTATCATTATAGAATCTGTCTTTTCATTCTCTGTGTTTAAGATTGCTGGCAATTTAAGATGTGATTGAATGTGAGACAAATAACATGGCTGATTCTTTTGACATAATACATCTTGTATTAATAGCATTGTGCTTGCATTTGGATTTAAAGAATTTTAATCCTTGAAAAAACAAGGACAAATTCTGCTTGTACAGTACATTGACTGTCAGACAATAAGTTAATGGTCTCATTTTGGCATTCAACCAAAATTTTTAAGAGTAATAGAAATTTTCCTAATTGCATAGATCCAGAATTGGGTATTATATGAGTTGTGCCTTTTTATTATGTTTTTATTAACATTCCATATTTAGATTTGTTTGCATCTGAAAATGTCAGTGTTGCACAGGGAATAAACTTAGATGACAGTACAGAATAGATTGGAACATCAATTCGGACAGAAGGTATTTCAGGCAAGGTTTTATTCTTTGGGAAGTGGTTATTTATTGTTTCTGTAAAACCAGAGACCATCTCTGGAATGATGGAGTATCTGTCCATAATGTCTGTGTACGCATACTAATTTATCTGGTTCACTTTCATATGTTCTATGGGCAAACATTCACATCTTAAGCCTAGGTTGAAAAGTTTGGTCAAATTTGGAAGTGACTTTGTGTAGATCAGAGTGAGCTTTATGAACCCACATTATAAAGTTTACTGTCATAATATGTCCAACAATCTTTTTGGTATCAAAAGAACCAGCAGCAGGAGACACTGATCCAGTTTAGGCCATTGGAACTCAGATACTGCCAGCAAAGTAAATATTTTTTGTGTAACAGTTTTTGCTTACTGAGGTAGGGTCACCTTTCTGGGGAGGCATGGACGGTCCTAAAGGAAGGAGAATAAGAATCTCATTTCTAACTCAGGGACCAGCAAAAATGGTTTAAGACAATTAATTGTACCACATAATTGTTGTAACTCTGTGAGGGCATATTCATCTTTTGTATTGAGATTAAAGGTAAGGGGCTGAAAATCCTTAATATTAGAAAATCCTAAGAACGAGAAGGATGGCATCCTCTGGATCTTTTCTGGAGCCACCATTAACTTAAGAAAGGCTAGATACTGAATCAGCAAATGAAGTGACTTTTGTAAATACTGTTTGCCAGAGCAAACCAACAACAAATCATCCATGTAATAGACTAGAATAATATCTTCTGGGATATTTATCAAGTCTTACATGACATAAAGGTGACATATGGAAGGATTTTTTTTTTCATTTTGGGGGGGTAGGACCATCCATTGGACCCTCTGGGCCAGCCTATGCATGTTACATTTCCAAGCCATAAAGGCAAAGCAATCCTGGCACTGTTCAGATAAGGGGATTTGAAAAAAGCAGTGTTTAGTACCTAAGATAGTTGTGTGATGAGGAATCATGCTTGGGTGTGGCCGACTTATCTGTGTTGGTCCCATTTTTCATTTGATCGTTAATTGCCCCAAGGTCTTGTAACAGTTGAGACTGTCCATACATTTTTTTTTAGTATTAAAAGTAAGGGTGTTGTGTCTGCTAGCAGACAGTTCTATATGACCTAGTTTTAGCTGCTCACACACCAAGTTCTTTAAAATGGACAGTTTGGGTTCAATAATAAACCACTGTTCCACCCAGATGACTTGATCCAAGTGCCAGTTAATAGCAATAGAATTAAGAAGTGAGATGTTCCCGACTTCTTTGCTCATGTTCGCACCCACCCATTGAGACAGTGGAGCTGATCTATTGGGAGCTCACCAAGGCCAGCTGGACTGTGATGGAAAAAGCATGGGATATAACTGGTCTCTCTGAACATGGCGAACAATGAGGACTGATGAGAAGCTAAGGACAATGGCACAAGGTTTTGATCCTACGTAATGTGCTGGCTTTGTGGGAGCCTAGCCAGTTTGGATGTTCACCTTCCTAAATATGGACGGAGGGGGGAGGACCTAGGACTTACCACAGGGCAGGGAACCCTGACTGCCCATTGGACTGGAGAGGGAGGGGGAGAGGAGTGGGGGGAGGGGGAGAAGGGTGGGAGGAGGGGGGGAAGGGTGGGAGGAGGGGGAGGGAAATGGGAGGCTGGGAGGAGGTGGAAACTTGTTTTTTTTTCCTTTTCTCAATAAAAAAAAAAGAATTTAAAAAAAAGAAAAAAAAGAAGTGAGATGTTGAGGAAGAATGTCCTTAGAAGGGGATGAGGATCATGAGTGGATATATGATCTACCATGCCCACCTCCTCATGGACCACGATGTCATCAAAGAATCATGATCATCCATGATGAGGACAACACTAATATTTTTCAGGATAAGTCTTCCCCACAGATTCTGAGGAACAGTGGATGTAATAGGCTGAATCACACCCATTTCCATCCAAATCCTGCCAGTGTACATGGCATATCATCAGTTTTGTGTCTTGTTGACCTCCCACACCACTATTGCCATCCAGGTTTGAATTTCCATGTGAGAAGCAGAGCACCTCATTTTCAATAAGTATAGTGGCATCCACACCCATGTCTACCAGTCCATCTATTTAAGGGGTTGCCCATAATAAAAATATCGTTATCATGGGTTATCAGTGAAAAACTGGCAATGCCCAATAAATTTTTGGATTAGGTGTTTCTTTTTTTACTTGTGGTTCTGAGGAATACCTGCCTAAAGTTTAAGGGAGCTTTTGTGTCCTCCCACCCCTCTCCTCCCACCGTTCTCCCCCTCCCTGCACTCCTCTCCCCCTCCCTCTCCAGTCCAATGGGCAGTCAGGGTTCCATGCCCTGTGGTAAGTCCTAGGTCCTCCCCCCTCCGTCCATATTTAGGAAGGTGAACATCCAAACTGGCTAGGCTCTATTATAGAATAGTCAATAGAATGGAAATAAAACAAAGTGGAGGCAGTATTCCTATAGACACCTTGATGTGGGAGTGATTTCTTATTAATAAAGAAACTGCCTAGACCCATTTGATAGGCCAATGCTTAGGTAGGCGGAGAAAACAGAACAGAATGCTGGGAGAAAGAAGCTGAGTCAGTGAGTCGCCATGATTCTCCCACTCCAGGCAGACACAGGTTAAGATCATTCCTGATAAGCCAGCTCGTGGGCTACACAGATTATAAGAAATGGGCTAGTCCAGGTGCAAGAGTTAGCCAAGAAAAGGCTAGATATAATGGGCCAAGCAGTATTTAAAAGAATACAGTTTCCGTGTAATTATTTCTGGTAAAGCTAGCCGTGCAGGTGGCCGGGTGCCAGGGACGCAGCCCAGCTGCTCCTATTTCAACAGAAATCACTCCCACATCAACACTTCCTTTATCCTGGCCAGAAATAGAAACTATATCCATAGATTATGTTCCCACATATTTTCTGGTGATTTCCAGAAGACTATATAAGCAGAATCTGTCCAAAATTTTTTGAGGTCAGAGGAATTAGCCTTGAGGACTCAACTGATCAAAAGTAACTAAAGATGCCCAATATGGTCCTACTTGATTTGGGAGAGGAAGTTTCCCATGATCAGAGCAAGCCAAGGGGACAGATGTCAGGAAGAAACATGTGTCAAACCCTTGTGTCTCCTGCTTAGCATGGCACATGGTTTGTTAGGCCATGGCCATGTGCCCACATAATGTCTCTGGAAGGGGCTGATTGTTGGGATTCAGTCTTAGATTTCATTCCTTTTGGAGTCAGTCTTATATGAGAGTGCCCAAAGAACCAGTTCAATGAGAGAATGTGCCTGCCTGCCTTCATATAATCTCAGACAAGACAAAAAACAGAAATGAAAAGAAGGTCTCAGCATTTTCCCAGTAAGAGAGCAAGAAAACACAGAACATAGAGGGGTCTACTTACATATCATCACTGAGTGTGGGTGTCCATACTGTACAGAGGGAAGAAGGATCCAGCAGAAGTGAGTCAAAACCAAAACTGAAAGACTGTATTTTCATCACAAATAACAGTAGCAAAAATAATGTTCAAAAGAATACAGCAAATAAAACTACAATTAGTTGGACCCAACCAGGCTCAATTCCCATAATGGGGGCGCCAAATTGGGTGTATGATGTTGCTGTACTTCAAAATGATCCTGGGGATGGGGCAAATAGGTGTGGAGTCAAAGATGCAGATACTGGTGATTAGGTTGAGAAACAAAAAGCTCCACTTATTTTATGAAGGGGAAAGCCTTTTATACCCTCTACCCACCAAGACAGGGTGAGCAGGAGCTTTGGAGTCAGATCTTTGCCATGGCAACCTCTGATTGACTGGCCTCTCTTTTTCTTATCATTCAGTTGGTGTTTTGGGGGCCCCTGTGCAGACCTAGGCTTGTTCATGAGGAGGTTAATACTACACATGCTCAAGTATTTATGCCCTGACATATCCAGTCTCCTTTTGTCTGATCATGTTTGCCCCCATGGTTCTACTTGAAAGTACAGCAGAAGAACGATGAGGATAATTGATATTAGAGTGTGGGTAGTGGATCACATATCTGGGACATTGGAGTTATCTCTATGATTTGTACACAGGAGAAGCTTTATATGGAGATTATAAAGTGTGACCCAATTTTATAGGAATGTGTATGAAACACTCAGAAGATTTCACAATATGCAGTACAATATGTCAGCTTTGCCATCATTGTTGTAGCTGCTATTATTACTATCATGTTTCAAGATGTTAATAATTATTTTATAAAACAGAAAAAATAAGTTTAAAAAATTAAGGTGTTCCTCTCTTTCATATGTAAAATTGATGTAACTATCATATTTTAGAACACTCCAAAATAATTAATGATTCTAAAAATATAGTTGATAAGTTTCAAGACAAGTTAGGGTGATTTTCACATTTATTTTTCAGTTTTGGTTTAACAATTACAGAGACTGAAATGAGTAACCAATAGCACTTGTACATTGTAAAACATTTCCAAATTTGTCACATAATAAGCTAATCTTGTACTAATCAAAAATATAATTGATTATATATTTTCACTTACCAGTATTGCCTAATAAAATATTACTTTAGAAATATAAAGGAAATAAAGTGAACAACATAGAATAAGGAATCAGGCAATTGTCAGGCTGAAAGACAAAATATAGTTAGAAAAAAGTCTGATGAATAAACATCAGAGGATATAAAGGAAATAAGGTGAACAACATAGAATAAGGAATCATGCAATTGTCAGGCTGAAAGGCAAAAAATAGTTAGAAAAAAGTCTGGTGACTAAACATCAGAGGATAAACTCCATTTCTTCAAATTAGCCCCATACTTAATGCTTGGATTTTTAAATCTATCAAATCTCATTCACCCTGGGGTTCATATAAAGGCATCTCAATTTAATTTAAAGTGGCTGAAACAATCAGATAGCTTTTTTCTTCTAAAAGAGTTGCTTGTGCAGTAGATGAAAAAGCCATTAGCTTTTTAAAAACACAGGTATGAGGAGTTGTCTCTTGAGAGACACAGCAATTATTAATAAAGAAGTTGTGAAAATGGAGCATGACTTTCGGTCAATGTGGAAACATGAACTCTGTTAAGTGCCAACTGCCATTAAGCGTACCGGAGAGTCAAGGTTTTAGCAGGAGGTGATTCATGATCACATAAAGGGAATAAAATGTTATCTTTACAGAGGACATGGTTTTGGCTTTCAAATGAGAAATGAAGTAAAACTAAGGGAAACTCGTTGTTTGAGAAATTGTTAGGATATTTGATTTTGTTGAACTCTTGTCAATCATTTTACAAATTAGACATATGTGGTAGCACATACATTTAATCTCATGGAGTTCAGAGACAGGAAGTCATTCTGTTTACACAGAAAATTCCATATCAATAACTTGTCTTCAAGCAACAAATTTCACCAGGACCATCATGTTTGTTTTCACTTTCTTCAAATGATTTAAATACTTCTTGTCTACTCTGTGCTATATAACAATGGTATATATACTCCCTTATTGATTATATATTTCCTTCAAATTAGGAAACTCCCAAATTCTTAAACCTACTTTAGCCTCCTTGACAAACCCTACACATCACCATTGCTCAAAACTGTTGTGGCTGGTAATTTCCCTCATGAATGTTGTCTTTCTTAGACCAGCTCACCTTTCCCCCAGTACTAGCCACTTCCATTTTCATACTAGCTTCTGTGGTTTTGTATTACCATCAAAAATGAATAAATATCCTTCCCCAAGCAAGTAATGGGTAAAAAGATATATAATGGGTAAAATGAGGAATTTATTACTTTACTTCTTAAGTTCATTTTCCTTTTTCATTAACTTAAAATACATTTCAGGTTTTGCCATATTAATCTTTTCTTTTACTATTAAATAGGTATTATTATTCTCATGCCAACTAGAAATCAGTTTTCTTTACTTATGCATGTTTTTTTTTTCCCTTATGAACTTCAATGTATTTGTTCTTGGATGTTAAATTTTGCTCACTTAAGTTTTGTTAACCTTCCTAAATATCTGTTTTTCCCTTAAAGCTTACAAATTCTTTCTTTTTTCAGTTATATTTAACATTGAGATTTTCTGGCAAGCTATTTCCATTATAATTTTAAAATTTATAATTTCCATGAGTTCTTTTGCTTTATTTCCTGGTTACTTTAAAGGACAAATGTTCTGGGGCTGTAACCAGCTCAACTAAGCTCCATCAAGGTAAGCTTGTCGTCCATTCAAAAGGCTGCACAGGAAAACAGCATTACAGTCATGTGCTTTATCTGTCACTCTCAGTCTTCACAGTTGAAGCTGTCTTTTCCAGTCTCTCTCCCTCTACCCCTGGTATCTATTAGTAGTTAGCTCCTAGCACCTGTTTCTAGAATGTTCCAGAGCTCCAGAATCCCAAAACAAAAAAAAATTATCAGCAGAAAAAACAATTACACCACTTTGCAAACATTCACTATCATGGCTGGCATGGCAGCAGAGCTCTGGGAACAGTACTACAGTTTAAAAGCTCAAAAGTGTTTATGTCATTAGTGTGGAGGCACCTTACACTGGAGGATGACACACAGATAGCAGCGCACACGGACTGAGGAGATAGAGGATGGCAACCCACAGCATATGTAGGATCCTGATGGTTTGGTCACTAGAAGTACATGACAAAAATATTTATGGGGAGGAGGAAAAAAGAAAAGATCTTCCCTGTGTGTTAAGATGGATAGCTAGCTGTCCGTGAGAGGAAGAGAGAAGCTTTCTGTTTTGTTTGTTGCTGAAGGTTTATAGAAATTAATTAAATGCATTTTATATAACAATAAACTGGAAAATAAATGATCTGGATGTGGATTTATACACCTACATTCCAAGAACAGCAACTGGAGCTATTTAGAGAGAACCCATCTCAAGCAAAGCAGGAACAGCAACAAAAGCATAGATTTGATAGTTTACAATATTGAACATATTCTATTGTTTATATCCTTTGTCCAGCTCTAGCAATGATCTAGGTTCTTGTCTTTTACTTCCACTTTCTCGTAGATTGCTCTCAGCTCTGTGTGTTTCTGTTATTACATAAATGGACATTATAGAAAAAGTCTTTTACCAACAGTGAAAGACTGGATGCAAATGAATATATTTACTAAATAAAATAAACAGTGATGTGATGTTTAAAGTGTGACTGTCCCAGGGCTCTAGTGTGTTGAACTTCGAGCTATTTGTTCCAAAACACTGTTAGCTCTGCCACGACCTGTTATTCTGAATGCTATTGGTGTTCTCTTTCCCCTGTACAGTAAAGAGAAACTTCAGAAGATAAATGAGAAGTAAATTTAAACTCCACTTGTCTATGGCATTTGATCAATAACTAACAATCTTAAGGTAGAAAAGTCAACTTTGTAAAGCAGGCATTCTGACAAGATTGCCAGCAGCTCCTGAAACTACATAGTTTCTGATACATTAGGGATACAATTAATAGCAACTGTGGCTTTGCTACTCCACAAATTCCCTGAAGAAAGACAACAAAATTCTATAACTTATCTTTCAGAGACAGGGTGGTGAATGTGAGGAAGCCTATTAGTGGCTATAATTCATGACAGCCTCTCTGGGTAGCATTGTAGTTTTCTTTATTCAAGGCAGATAGTGCTGGCAATGTGATTAATCCAGCTAATAGATATGATTGCAAAACTTATGTGGCTTCAACAGTTAGAAGATCAGCCTTTGGTATAATACAGTGATTAAAAATAATTTTATCCTCATGGTCTCTGTCACTCTACGTTATTTCACTACTACCATAGTTTTACCATATTTTCTCTCTTTAAGCAAATATTGTGGGTTAGTACCACTTCAAATATTTTGGAGCTAAAATCAAGGTTTTTTTTTATTAGCTATTTATATAGTAGCTTGAGAGAAAACTAGTAATGATGTAACATTGTGGTAGATGGCTCAGTAGTCAAGAGCACCCCCCCCCAGTGGAAATCCTAGGTTCAGCTACAAGCTTCTGTAGTTCAAGGTGCTTACATGTATGCACTTATCCTTACATTATAAAAAAATTAAAAAATATTTCACACTTTAAAATCGAAGAGGCAGGAGGGTTTTGTGGACAACCATGGATAGTATACACTACAATATAAAATATAAAATGATACCAGTCATTAGGAACATCCAAAATAAAAGCAAATGACTGCCTGGCTGGCTGTGATATCTCAAATTCCTGGGCTATGCATCTCTGTGCTTTCCTGACTTGCTGTGCATTCATTTCTTGGACATGGTGATATTTTAAGGAGAATCTGACATTTTTGTGCCACTTTTAACTTAAACTATCCAGTGGACTATAAATTAAGTCTCATTCTGAGTGAATACTGCCTTTCCTTCTCTTCAGTAGCTTCTGACCTTTAAGTTTGTGGGAGGTTTTTTTTTTGGGGGGGGGGGGTTCTTCAGTCTCTTCTTTTTCAAGTCCAACTCTTCTGTGATTTTGAATCTGTAGAGAGAAGCAGCATTCATACTGTGCTAATGTTGATAATTTTTTCATGATACACTAAACATTTCTCCTGAAAATAATTATCCTTTGGCAATTTCATTCAGTCTTTAAGCTCTTTTATGTGATGGCTATGTAACAAATCCACATTTGTGTATCCAAAATGTAGCTGTTTATTCTGACTTCCTTTTTTATGTACCTTTCTCTGTAATTACATATAACAGTTATGGTCACATCATCTACCTAATTAATCGAGCTGTAAATTCACTACCCAGTCTCAACATAGTGTGTGTGTGTATGTTTTATCAGGAAATGATCAAGAACATAGGTTTTCAGCAGTGTAACAAAAAAGTAAAATAATGACATAGACTACTGAATGTGGCATGAAGGCAAGAACTGATGGGGAAGTGAAAATTCAATGTACTGAAATGTCAAATTTTTAAGGTAAAAAATATTTAATATTAATATTTACCAAAAATTTATGTATCATGAATTTTAAATTGTAGGTATGCACAATGGGAGAGTACATGAAAATTTAAAATTGGAGTGAATGTTAATAAACTTCACATCAATAAAAAATGTAGCCACGTGTGGCTTACATTAAATAATTTCTAAGACTTTACTGAGCATACAAATCACAGGTAGCACATGAGAAGTCAATACAAATCTGACTTCCCTAACACCCCTGGTTATGCTTATGACCTATATGAGGTTACAGCTGGTAAGGCTAGAGAAAAGGATAGTTCCATTATACCTACCTGAGGAAGTTTTTTGGGATTTTGCTTGATTATTTGAAATAGGATTTCATTATGTAGCCCAGCCTAGCCTCAAATGCCCTGCAGTTCTCCTTTATTTGCTCCTCAGATTCCAGGATCACAAGTATGTACTACCACAACTGGCTAACTGATGAACTTTAATAATATCTATTGGTAGTTTCTACATTTCAATTGAAATGCATTTACACTACTGTTGATACAAACATCAATATCTTAGGTACTGAGAACATTTCCTTCTGGTACCAGAAAATGTGATGTAATTGATTTCTAAGCTGACTCATTTTGGCTGCCTCCCATGTATTTTCAGAAGACAGTAAGTACACAGTGAATATATATGCAGGACATTGGTACTAGAGAAATCTCTGTTATATATAGTTGCCTTATTTATGTATGGTTTTGTTTCTTTCTTAGTTCATATAACATAAAACAAGTATATTCTAATGTAAATTCTAATTCTTTAAGAATTCATGCTCTACCCATACATGACTGTAAAAGCTAATATTCTGTGAATTGCATACTTCAGGCTATGTTTGATAATGGGATTTGGAAATATTTTTCTTTTCTTCCTTCTTTCCTTCCTTTCTTCTTTCTTTCTTTCTTTCTTTCTTTCTTTCTTTCTTTCTTTCTTTCTTCAGTCATTTTGGAATGGCTTAACTATTATCAAATACCTTTTTTTCCAAATTATATTTTTTAAAACATTGTTTGATAGTAAATGCAAAACAATTCTATGAACTTAATTAATACATGGTAATAAATCCAAATTATTTCTATCTAAATAAAAGTGTTCATGAATGCAAGCACATTTTTTTGATCGATCAAATACATATTCACATACTTCCTATTCAAAAATATATAAGAAGAAAGATATAATAAAGATTAGTTTAATAAGGACTGCCTGCTTTAAAGTTTCAGAAAAGATGCCTGTTAAGAGTTTTGCTTTACATGTCATTGATTTTTTTGTTGTTTCTTAGAATACTTTTATCCTATGTTACAACTTTCTATTTAAGACTTTATATTGTCTTTTCACATTATAGTTTAAGCATGGTAAAGATATTGCTTTGATTGATCTGTTCCTTCAGCAGAACTCTTTTAGAATAAATATCCAACATCAGAGAAAGGCTATTTCATTACTGGACAATAAAATTTACTTTTCTTACTGTCTATGTAGTATTGCCTGGCAGTCTCTCATCACACACTCATTCATGGCCATGCTTAGCTTGAGTCGTGCCACCTTGCCAATGAGTTATGTATCCATGAATTCAACCAACTATTGTGGAAACGATTTGAATTTTTCACTGTTTAATCTCTCCTGAATATGTGGAAATATTGAAAATATACAGTCCCTAAAGTACATATTCATTTACATTTTATTTGTTTTATGATTAGACATCAATTAAAATATATAACGTTCTGCACAAACATTTTCTTCAAATAGTATGTTATTTTATTAGGGTTAGTTTAGCATCTAGAATAGAGATTCTGGTGTTTGTAAGATATCCCATAACCTTCTTCATATGACCTGAGAAACAACTATAAAATTATAGGTGCAACAATTGTCTATTCAATATCAAATGTTCAGACATGAAAACATATATACTAGTATTATATAGACTTAACAGGTATTTTATATATATATATATAAAATATATCCATTACATATATTTTTAACAGCAATTAATGAAAGAAGAGGCCACAAATTAGAAAGAGAAGCCAAAGGGTCACATGAGAAGTTTTCAAAGGAAGAATAAAAAGGGGGAATATAATGTTATTTTATAATCTAAAAAAAAAGGAGTCCTGTTTTAATTTCATTATCTTAACTTTGGGGAAGAATTTAATCAAGATTTGTAAAATATCCAAGCTTTGCATGCAATTGTTATATTATGGATTTATATGTTCTATTCCATATAATTGATGCCTCATAGCATTTATATGTGATGAATCTGTGAAAATGGCCCCTGATGAGAGATGAATATGGCTTTCTTTTGTTTGAAGACAATATTTTCTTGCTTAAGGCAGGTTATGCTGCTCTAAGAATCTTTATCTATGTGAGATCAGAAATGTTACATATATACATAAACTGGTTCTGGGATTCTGAAGACAGATTGAACTTCAAAAAATCCAAAGAAACTTCAATGGTTTTAAAGTTTAACCATATAACAGAAGAAACACATATTCTTCAACCACTGGGAATACTTTATTAACAAGGAAAGATGCTGTGTTTTATAAGTGAGTGCTTATCACATGAAAATATCTTCTTTTTACTATGAAGGCACAAAACATACACCAAGCTAAACCAAGACCAGGTGAATGATCTAAATAACCTGTTAGTCGTGAAAAATTAGAAACGGTTATCAAAAATCTCCCCTCGAAAAAAAGCCCAAGACCAGAGTGTTTCAATGCAGAATTCTACCAGAACTTCCAAGAAGAACTAATACCTATACTCCTTAATGTATTTCACAACATAGAAACAGAAGAATCATTGTCGAATTCCTTTTATGAAGCTACAGTTACCCTGATACCAAAACCACACAAAGACTCAACCAAGAAAGAGAATTACAGGCCTATCTCACTCATGAATATCGACGCAAAAATTCAAAATAAAATACTGGCAAACCGAATCCAAGAACACATTAGAAAAATTATCCATTATGATCAAGTAGGCTTGATCCCAGAGATGCAGGGCTGGTTCAACATAAGCAAATCTATCAATGTGATCCACCATATAAATAAACTGAAAGAAAAAAACCATATGATCATTTCATTAGATGCTGAAAAAGCATTCGACAAAATTCAACACCCCTTTATGATAA
>NC_022013.1:38114748-38120958 GCF_000317375.1 Microtus ochrogaster | reverse complement strand
GCAGTGGGTTTTTGATCCTACTGCACATACTGGCTTTGGGGGAGCCTAGGCAGTTTGGATGCTCACCTTACTAAACCTGGATGGAGGTTGGCGGTCCTTGGACTTCCCACAGGTCAGGGAACCCTGATTGCTCTTCGAGCTGATGAGGGAGGGGGACTTGATAGGGGGAGAGGGGAGGGAAATGGGAGGCATTGGCGGGGAGGAGGCAGAAATCCTTAATGAATAAATAAATTAAAAATAAAATAAAATACCTGACAGGAAATGCTAAGACAAAAAAAAATAAAGTTTAACCATATAACAGAAGAAACACATATTCTTCAACCACTGGGAATACTTTATTAACAAGGAAAGATGCTGTTTTATAAGTGAGTGCTTATCACATGAAAATATCTTCTTTTTCCTATGAAGGCACAAAACATTTGCCACGTATTATCTACCTTCAAATTATCATGACATCCATCCAGTACATAAATCTGCAGTTTCAACATGTATTTGAGAGATTAACTTGATCCTGACTCCAAATTTGTGACTTGTGTCATCAGAAGAGGTTGTATTTAGAATTATAGGCATGTTGATTTATCCAGATGGCTAACAATTGATATTATCTGACAGATTACTCACAATGCTGAGTGTAGTGAGGATGAACTGTGGGCTTACGTTCCTGGTACCCGGCCGCCCGCACGGCTAGCTTTATACCCAAAATGATTACACGGAAACTGTATTCTTTTAAACACTGCCCGGCCCATTAGTTCCAGCTTCTTATTGGCTAGCTTTTACATATTGATCTAACCCATTTCTAATAATCTGTGTAGCCCATGAGGTGGCTTACCAGGGAAGATTTTAACCTGTGGCTGTCTGGAGTGGGAGAATCATGGTGACTCACTGACTCAGCTTCTTTCTCCCAGCATTCTGTTCTGTTTATTCCACCCACCTAAGGGTTGGCCTATCAAATGGGCCTAGGCAGTTTCTTTATTAATTAACAAATGAAAGCAACAGATTAGAAAGAATTCACTACCACATCAGCAGAGCTAACAATACACACATTTAGCTTCAGTATATACACAGAGATTTCTCTTCACCCAAAGAGTGAAAATAAAATATTACAATTCAAATAATCTGAGAAAATGACAGGAATGTTGAAAATGACTAGAGCACAGTAGGATAACCCTGAATAGGGATATTCAGTATGAAATGAATTTAAAATGTCAATCATCTCAGATAGATTTTTTTATTACTTTATTAATACTAGGAATCAAAATTTCCACTTTCTCCCCTCCAACCGCTTCCCTCCCACTCACCTTCCTCCCCTCCCCCTTCAGTCCTAAGAAAGGGCACATACCCTGCCCTGTGGGAAGTCCAAGGCCCTTCCCACTCCCTCCAGGCCTAGGAAGGTGTGCATCCAAATAGGCTAGGATCCCAGAAAGCCAGTACATGCCATGCAGACAAATCCCAGTGCCATTATCATTGGCTTCTCACTCTGCCCCAATTGTCAGTCACATTCAGAGGGTCCAGTTTGATCTCATGCTCATTCAGTCCCATTCCAGCTGGCTTTGGTGAGCTCCCATTAGTTCAGGAACACTGTCTCAGTGGGTGGATCATACCCTCGTGGTTCTGACTTCCTTGGTCATAATCTCCTTCCTTCTGCTCTTCAACTGGACCTTGGGAACACAGCCCAGTACTCCCATGTGGGACTCTGTCTCTATCTCCATCTATCCCTGGATGAAGGTTCTATGGTGATATTCAAGATATACATCAGTGTGACTATGGGACATGGCCAGTTCAGGCACCCTTTCCTCCACTGCCCAGGGTCCTAGCTGGGGACATCCCTGTGGACATCTGGGACCCCCTCTAGAATCCAGCCTATTTCCAACCTTAAATTAATTAAGATATCTTCTTCCCTGCCCCCATATCTCTCCTTCCTCCATCTCAACCATCCCACTCCCCCAAGGTCTCCCCAGCATCCCCCTTCTCACTTCTCTTTCTTTCTCTACCTTTTCCCCACCCCACCCCCATTCCCATTCTCCCAATTTTTACCTGGCTATCTTGTCTGCTTCCAATTTTTGTTTGGGTTCACCTTATTACTTAGGTTCTCTAGGATCATGAACTATAGGCTCAAAGTCCTTTATTATTGTCTAGAATCCACTAATGAGTGAGTACATACCATATTCATATTTTTGGGTCTGGGTTATCTCACTCAGGATAGTGTTTTCTATTACCATCCATTTGCATGCAAAATTCAAGATTTCATTGTTTTTTACTGCTGAGTAGTACTCTAATGTGTATATATTCCACACTTTCTTCATCCATTCTTCCATTGAGGGGCATCTAGGTTGTTTCCAGGTTCTGGCTGTTACAAATAATGCTGTTATGAACATTGTTGAACAAATGCTTTTATAGTATGATTGGGCATCACTTGGGTATATTCCCAAGAGTGGTATTGCTGGATCCTGAGGTAGGTTGATTCCCAATTTTATGAGAATCCACCACACTGATTTCCGAAGTGGTTGTGCAAGTTTGCATTCCCACCACAATGGATGAGTCTTCCCCTTAGTCCACTCCCCTGAGAGAAACAGAGTCCTCTTTGACACTATACTTTGAAACTCTCCAACATAAATAAAGATACTTGAATTCTCGCACCAATAAGAGTCCATATCATGAGAGAAGAATTTGGATGATCTTGACAATGATTTAACATAATGAGAAAGGAACATAAATGCATATATTTCACCACACCGGCCTACTGGTGGCAAAAAATTATATCAAAAATCTTTAGTGAAAAGTTCCAGCTACTACAGAGTAAAACAGTCACTGAAATCTGGCATTCAGAAACCAAAACATCAGGAGAAGACAAATTTGGGGTGAATTTGTTGATTAACTTGCCTAAGGGAAATACTATATCATAACATTGCTTACATAATTATTTTAAACTTGTATGTGAATGACATAATCTAAAAGAAAAAGGTGTGACTTAGTGGTATAAGTAGAAGGCTTATCTGTCATATTTGGGTGCAAGTAACAGTCTATGGATCATGCAGGGAACTCTAATAACATCTATACTAATATCCCCAATTGTTTGAAATTTAAGCTCTGCGAAAATGCTTCTGAAGCAATTTTCATATTCTTATTATACATCATAAGTGTAAACATTTTTTAAAAATTCTCTATCTTTAAAATAGCTGTGTTGAATGAATACATTGTGAACAATGACCAGAGAAGTGCTCAGTTTAGACTCTTATAATGACAATTTTAAAAGAGAACTTATAAGGCCTACATGAAGGATGAGGTTATAGAGAAAGTCACTCTCCTCAATGCCATGCATTTCTAAGAACTCTTTCAGGTGTCAATACAATTACATAAATCAGATTAGTGCCTCTACAGATATCCTTACCAGTTCCTGGTCATGCATGCTTAGTTTAGGCCTTTAAATATATTCAATAAATATCTTCAATTCCTTTCATTGTCATGCATTAATTCTATGAAATAATGTGTACCAGTCTGAAATTTTATACAGCATATACTCCACATAATAACCCTGTTCTCCAATTGTAGTTGAGATTTCTGGTGACTTAATTTTGTGAGTTTTCTAAAGTTTTTCTTTGTCCCCAAATCATTCAATTTTGAAACATATTTCTTCTGCCAAAAATCATGAAATTTCTTACTATTTTCTTATCCTCATATATCCTCTATAAATAAAACACCATGTCAGTTCTCCTTAATTATTATTTAATACTTTTAAATTAATTTATTCCTAACCATTTGTGTTAGTTACATGAAGCAAATTAAAGCTACAATGCAGCAAATCTATGATAACTTAAAAGATTCCATGAGAACAGGATAGTGTCCCACATCTTTCTGTTTTTACTACACTCTTTAATTGAATGCAGTGCTTACTAGCTATCAAAGCACATAAATGTTGGGTGTTTTATGGTAAACATAAATTTTACAGCCATTTCAATGAATTGGGTCAATGACGTTAGAAATAAATTCACCATCTTGGATGTCGCTGAGAAAAAAAAGTATCCTAAAACAAAACACAAGTGATAGATCTTTACTATTGAAAACTTCTTTGATATTTCCTGCAAAGGATATTATGATTATAATTACAATCTGAAGAAAACTTTCTGTAATTTTCTTATTTAATAAAGTAGGGCATACCTGAAATAAAAATATAGAATCTTATCTGTAAGTATAAGTTGCTAAAACTTGTGAACAGGTTGTCTGGGTTGCTTTTGCCATCTTGATATAAGTAAAACAATCACAATTTTGAAGAAATACAATATATAGTCGATTCATTGATTACAATACTCTAACACGAAGAAAAATTTTATCTCTCCAATATTCTAAAGTGATATCATTTTTCTCCTATCTTTCATCTTCTTGCATGAGATAAACATTCAATCCACCTGTCATGGATGAGATAATGAGAATATATGAATGATATCACTGTTCATTATGATAGGTACTGCAAACCCATTCAACTAATAAACATAATTTCCCATTCAATATAAATCTGTGACCTTTTCCTACTGAAATAATAAAGTATTGAAATGACATTTTTAATATTTTATGAGAAAGAAAAAAATGATGTTTAGTGGTCAATGATGTGAGAAACCATATATGTCACATTAAAGGGTCTAGTATCATAAAGTTAGAAATATACAGTCATAAATATGCATGGACAAAATAAGATTTGCATTATGGCAGAACCACCATGGACTCTGTTAATAAAGTCAGGGGAGGAAGTTAAAATAAGGAAGACAATGATGGAGGCGTTTGATGCAGCTCAAGAGGTTGATGATGCTGGCATGGATAGTGGTCAGAGAGTATAATACTATATAATGCTTTCAGCAAGCTTTTTTGTTGCTTGAAATTTTGAGCATTTTTCTGTATAAAATTATTATTAGTTCTAAAGCATAAGACAAATGGCAGCATACATTATTTTGCTGTTGTTTTTTTTGTTTTTGTTTTTTCTCTTTTTCTTAGTTGAATGTTGCCTTCAGCTTGCTGAACTAGAGTTAGGTTATCCCTGTGGTCATAGTGTCATAAGTATTCTGCTTCATTGAATTTGTAGTCACTGTTTAGTATTGAAGAATTACCATGTTTAATTGAACATGTTTGACCCTGCAAGATATAAATTGTGTGACATTGTTGATAAGAAATGGTATCAAGAGTAATCAAGGGACTTGGTAAGAAAGAGGTCAGTGAAAGAAAAAATGATAGTGTGATCTTCCAGCCCAGGGCTAAAGGAAACACTTTGATTTAGCTTTTTGTTAAATTTGCTTTTTGCACATCATGTTCGGTATTTTGTTGGAAAGCCAAAGTGGTTAGTATATAAACCATTGTCTTCTTTGAAGCAAGGTTCCTCTCTGTCATGCAAATATCTCCACATTGCAGATATTAGGACTTCTATTTTGAATTACTCATTTTACAAGGGATCCTTATTTATTGTGAGTCTGAGACAGACCCTATGCAGTCTCTCTGAGATGGTTGGCAGACTTCCTTGAGAATTGTTGCTGTACACTTAAACTTCCCTGAACTACCAACCCACCTGCCTGAAGCATTTCACTTAGAGCTGTTCTCAAAAGGGTCAATACACATACTCAAAAAGCTGCTTGTTTTATAAGAATGTCTGGTTTTGAAAGCATTTAACAGGCACCAGTAATGTCTGGTGTTAAATAATTGAGAACAATTGCCTGTAATAAAGGGTCTACCAGTGCTGTAAAATAAGCCTTTGGTCTGCATATGCATGTGTGGCTGTGTGCATTGTATGCTTTTGGTAATAAGTGAGATTTTCTTGTATTTTTCTGTACATCAATTTAAAGCAAACTGTTTCGTTAATTGTTAAAAATAGCATTGGGCATCTAGGTAAAATGATTAGCCTTTGGAACTACACGATTGTTTCTCTACATGGTTCCTTCTTGGGTTGTCAATTTGTTTCTGACCAAAGGAGAGGGTTCTTGATCATTTCAGATAAATCATATTGCATTGTCTTTGTAAACACAAGGTATCTCTTAGCAATAGTTACACTAATGTGAGACATTTGGTTTGCCACTTAAGTGGGCTTGCCTTAGTAAAAGTTTGTTTCTGGCTAACTATTGTGTATATCAAGAATTAAGGCCGGGCGGTGGTGGCGCACACCTTTAATCCCAGCACTTGGGAGGCAGAGGCAGGCGGATCTCTGTGAGTTCGAGACCAGCCTGGTCTACAAGA
>NC_022013.1:38111598-38114648 GCF_000317375.1 Microtus ochrogaster | reverse complement strand
CAGAGCCAGGCGGATCTCTGTGAGTTCGAGACCAGCCTGGTCTACAAGAGCTAGTTCCAGGACAGGCTCCAAAACCACAGAGAAACCCTGTCTCAAAAAAGCAAATATATATATATATGTATATATATATACATATATATATATACATATATATATATATCAGAAGTAATGAGCAAGAGAAGAAAATAGCATTTTTATGAGATTTTCCAAAAGTGATGTTAAGTTCAATTCCAGTTGAATGAGTAACTAGTGTCGTTGTTCTGCAAGAAATAAGGACTGAAATGATTCTCTAGAGAAGTTATTCATGTAGGAAGTTAAGTCCCTTTCAATGTACGGGCAGAGAGGGAATTTGATTATTCAGTTGCAGATGAATAATAGTCCACAGAAGAGGAAAATGGCTACATTTTGTCATAATTCTGAAAGAAACATCCATCTTTAACCTACCTGGCCTCAATGAGTTACAAAATGTTAAAGGAAAAGATCACAATCTTTCTCAGAAAAGTAACCTATTTGAGAATATTCTCCTACCAAGTAACAAAATAAGTGACTCCCAGTCACAAATAAGCTTTCTGCAGCTTAAGGTCTTGTAAATCTTGTACAACCTATAGGTGTGTTTCTGGAGTGTCAGGATTCTGCAATATCTGAATTGAAAATTTCAGGATAATAGCTAAAAACCTCTATTCAAGTAATGGAGGACTCAAGATAAACTTTTTAATAGACAATTAATATTAAAGGGATCTCTCAATTCCTAAAAGTTAGCTCTATGGCTAGCCTAACGCTTGGTATAACAGAAATAACCAAATCTCTATATGTGTGTCATATATAGAGTAATTACTACAGACAATACAGATGTAGTGTCTCTATGGTTAAGTACAGAGTCAATATCAATGGCATACATGTCCCTAAATATGGATGTGATGGTTAAGGAGTGGCCTTGGTATTTAAAAGCAGCAACAGCAACAATCCTTCCTCTGAAAGAAGCTAATAAAATTATACCAAGTCAGTATCTGGAGGTCCAAGCCCCCAACTAAGTAAGGGTACCTTTAGAAACCATAGAAATTTGTGGATGTCAACAGAGAGATTATCTAAATTTCATATCATTCTCCTAAACATGACCAAATATAGTCTCGAAAGGTTGTAAACTTCAGTTAGACTAGTAGACACCTAGGTAGTGTATGCTGAAACTTTCTATCCAAACAGAAAAGGTTATGTGGTTCTCTATTTAAATCAGAAAAAAAAAATGTTTTTTTTCAAAAATGTAATTTGGTGAGTGGATTTTTAAAAGACCTGGATAATATACAATTTGGTCACTGGATTTTTCCAGAGTGAGAAATTGGACATCTGACCACTACTAGAAATGCGCAGGTAAAGAAAATATCATGGAAGTTAAAGGTTATGTCAAGTATTTACTTTGATTTTACACTCTAATAAGTATAAACTGAAAGTGTACTTTATATGTTAATGTAGTTAAAGAAGAATAAGCTTTCTTTAAATCTGCAAGAATTTGGATTTGTATACATTTATCTGTATAGCCAAAGTTATCGAAGTTGCCACAAATTACAAAGATATTTTCCAGTGATGCAAGGACCTCTACAGACCTCCCTAGGTATCATTTTCATTTATTGCCATCAGTCTTCTAAGTCACTTGTCTGATGTGTGATTGTATTAAATTTAAAAAAGATATCCTGAGGCTTTGAATAGAGTTTCCATTGATTAACAATGACACTATCAAGTGTAGATGCGTAACTGATCCTTCTCTCTTTTCTGTGCTTTGATCCCCTTTTCCATCTTGAGAATCCTGATTATGAAACATTGAGAAAGCCTAATCTATAAATTGGTTTAGATCATGTTAAGGTTTTCTTTATAGAAATACTTTCCCTGCATGGCAAATGATAGAACAATGAAATGCTGTCTAATAAGGGTTCTTTCCACAGTAAATGAGAAAATAAAATAAAAAACTGCTGACTTGATTTTGCCACAAAGGGTCATTCCCTTGACAATGAACAGGATCACTTTGAAAAGTCCAGGTATATCACCCTTTGGATTCTCCTTAGAGTCTGTACATCTTCAGCTCAAAGTGAATACCAATACTTCTTTTGAATGTAATTTCCTCATGATTTATGTTGTATTTTCAGTGGGAAGATTATTGCATATAGATGATTGCTATAAAAGAAAAAGCTGGTATCATCTAAATGAGATTTTTGGAATAAGGGTTGGCACATGTACTGAGTCACTCTCTATATGAGAGTTGGTGGAAGAGCCATTTCTTTTGTCAATAATGGTGACTCATTTTAAGGACAAATCTTAGCAAGCCATAGTGCTAGCTATAGGCATTGAGAAACAGCCAGAATTTCATAGTACTTTCTTTCTCTGGAGCTGTATAGAAAATGTAAAGGGAGCAATCAATTTAATGTTTTATGAATTAAGTTAAACTTACAGAATAATATTCCTCAATTAGAAAGGAAGCATCATGGCAGCATATATTGGAGAATATACAAGGTCTCAGGGTTCAGAACTCTAGCAACTATATTTGCCTGAGAAAGTGAGATCCTAATATTCTATAATTGATATTTTTTAAAAATTCAGCAAAAGCCAATCCAAAAAAATGACTAAAACAAACTACTCAAGGTGGTTATAAAATCCTTACTAGAAAGGACTGCTATGCATATAAATTACAAATGTGATATCCAAACATTAATATATATTCATCAGTAATTATTAAGTAATTCTGTTGTATGTTTGCTAATCATCATTTTACAAATAAAAATTTTGAAGCCATTATTCTGTGTTGCCTATGTTTCTAGTTGTTGTAAAAAAGTAAATCACAGATACAACATAAAAAAAATTTATTTGGCTCTCCTGGATACCGCCCCCCCTTGCTCCGTCCATCCTTTTGTTACCAGATCATTGGGCTACCGGGTGGCCCTGTTTAGTTGCTGAGGAATCCCATCTGGACAGGTGAGTGTGTGCTACCCAGGGGTGGAGTGTCCCTGAAGAGAGTACAAACCCCCCTCCCCCAGCTCCTGCTGCAGGGCTGTCTTTCTTTTGCA
>NC_022013.1:38110378-38111498 GCF_000317375.1 Microtus ochrogaster | reverse complement strand
AACCCGGACCTGCTCTATGCTAGGACCAGTGCTCAAGAACAGTTTTAAGCTCCTACTCTAAGGCTACCCACCCAGAGCAGTGAGTGCCTGCCTACCGGGCAGGCCTCAGGGTCCCCTGTAAGGGGGCCCAGGCACCTTCAGCTCCTGCGCCAGGCTTCCTGTGCTCTCCTGGACACCGCACCCCTTGCTCCGTCCATCCTTTTGTCACCGGATCATTGGGCTACCGGGTGGCCCTGTTTAGTTGCTGAGGAAACCCATCTGGACGGGTGAGTGTGTGCTATCCAGGGGTGGAGTGTCCTGGAAGAGAGCACAAACCCCCCTCCCCCAGCTCTTTCTGCAGGGCTGTCTTTCTTTTGCACGACCCAGGCCCCCCAGGACCCCTCCCCAACCCGGACCTGCTCTATGCTAGGACCAGTACTCAAGAACAGTTTTAAGCTCCTTCTCTAAGGCTACCCACCCAGAGCAGTGAGTTCCTGCCTACCAGGCAGGCCTCAGGGTCCCCTGTAAGGGAGCCCAGGCACCTTCAGCTCCTGCGCCAGGCTTCCTGTGCTCTTCTGGATACTGCCCCCCCTCGCTCCTTTCATCCCTTTGTCACCGGATCACTGGGCTACCGGGTGGCCCTGTTTAGTTGCTGAGTAATCCCATCTGGACGGGTGAGTGTGTGCTATCCAGGGGCGGATTGTCCCGGAAGAGAGCACAAACCCCCTTCTCCCAGCTCCTGCTGCAGGGCTGTCTTTCTTACACAAGACCCCCCCCCCAAGTCTTTGTTTTCTGCAAGGTCCTTTGCTCAGGAACAGTTTTATGCTCCTACACTAAGGCTACCCACCCAGAGCGGTGAGAGCCTACCTACGGGGCAGGCCTCAAGGACCTCCGGTAAGGGAGCACATCCACCTTCAGCCTGTGCGGCAGGGTGTCCTGTGTTCTACTCGTCCCCACCCAGCCCCCCAAGTTCCCCCTTTTGTCCTCGCGTCATTGGACTACCAGACGTCCAAATTTTGGTGCTGAGGAGTTCATCTGGACGGGAACGGTTCCTGCTTCTACACTGAAGAGATACACCCAGAGAGTCAATCACAGCAAAGACTGGACCAAGACACCAGGCCTCTCCTGGCTCCATTTGAAG
>NC_022013.1:38093961-38105578 GCF_000317375.1 Microtus ochrogaster | reverse complement strand
AGGGGGGAGGACTTCGGACTTTCCACAGGGCAGGGAACCCTGACTGCTCTTCAGACTCGAGAGGGAGGGGGAGAGGAGGGGGGGGAGGTTAGGAGCGGGGGAGGTTGGGAGGAGGGGAGAGTGGGAGGAGTGGGTGGCTGGGAGGAGGCGGAAATTTTTTTTCTTTCTTAATAAAAAAAATTATTTTACCTCATGGCCTGAGAGAGGGTATTTCATGTTTGTTTATAATCATGTAGAACATCATGGGGGCAGGAGTACTTCTTTTTTACCTCACTTCAGGAAAGAAACATAGAACAAAATAGAAAAATATGAATGCTAATATATACCAAGGCATTTCCCAATGACCCCATTTCCCCTAAATTCCCACCTCTTGTATTTTATCACTATAAGGTAATGCCATAATATTGTGAAACTATCAAGCAATCAATGCATTGATTAGGTAAGAGCCTTCATAACCTAATATTTTCTCTCTTGAAACCCCGACAGTAATACCCTGAAGTCTATTCTATTTATTCCCTATGCATTTCATAATCTTGATATGTTGAAACTAAACTAGTTGTTCTATTCTGAAAAAGCACATGTTTTAGTGGGCTCAATAATAGAGTAAAAACAAAAAAAAATATGTTTAACCATCTTTCTTTTGTTTTCTTTCTGACCTATAAAAGCATTATTTTTGAAAAATAAGCATCCTGGAAAATGTGTAGACATTTCTTGGCACTTGTTATCCCTTCTTACTTGTTCTAGTGTCTCCTAGACATCACAAAGCAAAACAAACTGAGGGAAAAAATAGCTCACAGAAATAGTGTAAGAAAAACAGCTTTCTTCTGGATGCTTTCAGAGAGTAAATTTGAAAGAGAGTTGTATTTCCTGGAATAATTCATTTCCTTTATGCAGTAGAAAGCAAAAAAGAAATGTTCACTAGAAATTAAGGACTATGTCATGTTTGAAAAGAATTAGGGATTTTTGTTAGACATAGCACTACCTACATAAAATAGTTCATCAATGAATATACAATACTTTTATTCAACAAATAAAATGTTTACACTTTAAAAATCTGTCATAATATTACATGACCTTTGGCAGAGATTGGGGAAAGGAAGAGAAGTAAAGGGTATAGATAATGAGGAGGAACTTGGCAGAGAAAAAATTGTAATGCCTCTGAGGAAGATATTTGCTAGTAGAATCACCTTCCACCCCAATGATAGCCTGATAATTAAAACTGTGAAAGAGATTGTCTATAGAAGGTGGATATGTGTATGGCAAATGACTTTCGCAAAATCTGCAAGAAGCAAGCAAAATGGAAAATTTTAAAAATACAACAAGGAAATAGCTATTTACGATTTATTTTTATCAAATTAGATTCTATGTTAGTGGTCAGTCATGGTGGTACATGCCTTTAAATCTAGCATTGAATACACAGAGCCACACTGATTTCTTCGAGTTTGAGGCCATGCTAGTCTATATAGTGAGTGCAGGACTCCCAGAAATACAGGTCTTCAAAATACACACACATACCATGATGATGTTTAAATGCCCAGATGAGTGGTCATTTTTTTTTTTAGTCCAATGGAACAAATTCTTCAGTGACTCTGAGGAGGATAGTGACCATCAAAATGATAACAAAATTACATAGTCATGTGTATTTTGAGGAATTAGATGCAAATTCAGCAGCACTGGCTTCCTTACCTCTGTTTATTTTCCCCAATACTGCAATGTTCATATTTGTACAATCTTCCTTTTCATGACTTAAGTTCTGCTTTCCATTAACCATACTTGACATTAGTTCATAGAGTTTGTTATGGTGAAATAAAGCATATTCATTCTCAAAAAAAAAGAAAAGAAATACAGGTCTTGACTGAAAAACAAAACTCAACAAAAAATTGTGCCTTTGTTAAGTGACATCCATATACATGATTTTTATATTTTAAAAGGAGGCATATTGATGGAAATACATTGCTCAAAACAAAATTATGCAAATTACATATATATTTCACTTACAAAAATATTTTTCACCATTAAATAGCACTATATACTTATTTCTATGTAATAATGAAAGGTTAATGACATGTTTAATACTTTACAGTGAAAAAGATATGCAGAACTTTTCTCTTTCCCTTTAAAATTTTGCATTCCAGTACTTTCCAGCTATCCTTCCTTGAATCCATCCTATATCCTTCATCCTCAAATTGACACACACATACCCCACATATACTAAATGTGTATTTGTATGTATATATGTATATACATATATACACACACACACAAACACACACACAGTGCCACACTTATCAACCTGTGCTTCATTACTCTTTTCACCAGGGTCATGTAAAACCATCAGAAAATACAAATATTTACATTACAATTGAGAACAATAGAAAAAGCTACAGGCATAAAGTAATAAAGGAAATAATTTGGCTGGGAAGTGGTGGCACACACCTTTAATGCCCAAACTCAGGAGGCAGAGGCAAGAGGATCTTTATGAGTTCTTGTCCAGCTTGGTCTACAAGAGCTTGTTCCAGAACAATTAGAGAGGTTACACAATAAAACCCTGACTTGAAAAACAAAACAAAAGGAAAAATAAAATAATTTCATGGTTGAGGGGTCACCCTAACATGAGGAACAATATCAAAGGATTGCAGCATTAGAAAATTTGAAAATCACCGAGTAGATACAGATCCAAATACCTTAAAGTACTGGGAAGTTATATTTCATTAAGATGGGATAGAGTGTGAAACTGGAAGATAGTTTGACAGTTAAGAACACCTTGAATGAAACCTTTTTCACATTCAGTAAGCAGGCTGAAGAGCATATCAAAACCTCAGATCAGAAATATATTTTAATGAATAACTGTCTTCCTGAAGAAAAAAATAGCATGAGCACTTTAATTTGCTGTTATCCTACAAGGATCAAATCAAATTCCTGCTCCATTGTGATAAAAGTGTAACACTGTTTTCCATAGCTTCAACAATAATGGTATCCATGATGACATTTTTAAAATTCTCCACCGTGAACATTTATAGATAGTATTAATTTTTGTATGTATGTATGCTATTTTAATGATACATTTTTATTTTATTTTGTTTTTATTTATTGAAAATAGATTATCTTCTTGTACAATGTAACCTGGTTATTGTTTCCTCTCCTTCTACTATTGCCAGTTCCTTCCCAGTTCTCCTTCCCGGCCTTCTAGTTTCACTCCCATTCTGTCTCTTACTAGAAAGGAAGAGACTTCTACAAGAAACAATCAAGCATGACAAAATAAAATATAACTAAATGAAGAAAAAGTATCACACTGAAGATGAACATGGCAACCCAACAGGAAGAAATGGTTCCTAGGGCTAGCAAAAGAGTCAGGGACCAACTTGTTCTCATAATCAGGAGTCTCATAAAATTGCTAAGTTAATAACTATAATATACATGCAGAGGACCTGGTGTAGACCTTTGTAGGCCATGTGCTTGCTGCTTGTCTTTGTGAGCTCAATAGTATCTTGTTTATTTGATTCAGAAGCCCTTCTTCTCCTGGTGTCGTGTATCCCCCTCTGGCTTATCCAGTCTTCCTTCTTCCTCTTTCATGAAATTTGCTGAGCTCAGAAGGGAGGAATTTTTTTAAATTATTATTATTATTATTATTACTTTAAAAATACCAATCCAAATTTCTTCTCCCTCTACGTTTTCCCAGTCCCCTCCTACTCCCTCCACAGACCCTCCCACTCCACCCTGTGGAAAGTCCACGCCCCTCCTTACTACACCTATGTTGAGCAAGGCTTACATCCGAAGAGAATAGGATCCCAAGAAGCCAGTACATGCTGTAGAGACAAATCCCAGCATCAGTATCAGTGGCCTCTCAGTCTGCCCCAGCTATCAACCTTCTTCAGAGTTGACTACCAGTCCAGCTGGAGTTGGTGAACTCAAGCAAACTGTCTCAGTGGGGAACCCCTCATGGACTTGAATTCCTTGCTCATACTCTCAGTCCTTTCACTTTTCAACTGGATTTTGGGAGCTCAGTCCAGTGCTCTGATGTGGGTCATTGCCTCTGTTCCCATCTGTTGTTGGATGAAGGTTCTATGGTGATATTTAAAATAATCATCAGACTGACTACAGGGTAAGGTCAGTTCAGACACAGAGGGGAGGAATTTATTGAAGACCTCCAATTTAGAAGCTCTCTCTATATAATGTCTGGCTGTGATTCATTTGGTTTACCTGGTTCTTCAGAAGCCTCTCTGAGGATGATTGGATAACATAGTTATCTATGAGTAAGGCACAATGCAATTATCAACCAATTTTTTGATACTTTTAAATCAATAATGTTTGGTTCAAGTTGTACTAAAGAGCAATAATAATAAGAACTGCATGGTATTATCATGAAAATAGACATAATGATCATGAAATCTAATTTAATATCCAGACATAAATCCAAATATATATGAACACCTGAGTTTTCATAAAAAAGCTAGGAATATATACTGGAATAAAGACAGCACTTTCAAAAATGCCTTTGGTCAAGATGGATATTTGTATGTAAATAGATCCATATTTATCACCCTAACAAAACTCAAGTCTAGTAGATAAAAGATGTCAACATAAAACCAAATACACTAAACTTGTTAGAAGAGAAAGTAGGGTATATCCTTTAGCTAAACGACTCAGAAGAAGGCATACATAAGAAACACATAAGGAAAATTTCAATATCCTTAGCCATTTGGGAAATGCAAATGAAAAACACATTGCAATTCCTTCTTACACCTGTCAGAATGGCTAAGAAATAAGTGGCAGCTGGTAAGGATGTGGAGAAAGGGGAACACTCCTCTATTTTTGGTGGGAGTGCAAACTTGTACAGCCACTATGGAAAGAAATATGGCAGTTCCTCAGAAATTTGGGAATTGACTTATCTCAAGACCCAGCTAAACCACACTTGGGCATATAACCAACGGATGTTTTATTTTACCACAAGAACACTTACTCCACTGTGTTCATAGTGGCTTTATTCATAACAGCTAGAAAATGGAAACAACTTGATGTTTCTCAACAGAAGAATGAATAAAGCATGTGTGGAAAATTTTCACCCTGGAATATTACTCAGCTCTTTAATGACATCATAAAATTTCATGAACTATAAAAATCATCCTAAGTTAGGTAACACAGAACCAGAAAGATAAATATTGTATACATTTACTTATAAGATAATGTTAACCATTTAGTAAATAAGAACCAAACTACAATCCATAGACCCAGAGAGATAAAATAAAGAGAAGAGTTCTAGGGAGATGTCTATATCTCCATATGATGGTGAGACAGAATAGGTAAACTAAGTTAGGTGGGAATGGGAGCCTGGAAATTCAGTATGAGGGAGCTGGAGTGAAGGAACCATGCAGCGAGATATACCTGGAATTGGACGGAGTCATTTGTGGGGTTGTGTAGGGACACAGTGCAGTGGAAATTCCTGGATTATTTTTCATTTGTAATTAGACACTGTCTCACTATGTCATCCAGGATTACCTAATACTAGCCATCCTCAGACCACAACCTTTGAGAATTTTAATACCCAATGTTTGCCACCATGCCTGGTTGTTATGTTTGTGTGTGCTTATATACTGGGACACAGTCTCTTAATGGAAGCTGAGTTTTTTCCTTTAAGAAGTCAACTGGCCTCCAAGGATCCACCTGGTTTTGCATCACTGTAGAGAGAAAACAGGAATGTACCATCAAACCCAGAAGTTTATATTGGTCCTGAGAATCGAGTTTATGTTTTCAGGTTTGCATCATAGTCATACTACCAAGTGAAATATCTCCCCACCTTCTTTAATATTATTTAATTATATGAAATCATCCATTTTTTTATTTTACACAAAACATCTTTTATTTAAACACCAACAAATATTAACTTTATCTCTTTTAACTTCATTTCAAATTTATTACAGTCACTAAGTACCTAAAATATCCTTTTCTTTTCTTTTTAAAGAAATCTACATGCAAATGTGTGCATGTGTTCATATAGCATTTTGATTTGGTATCTATCAAAATAAAGAAACCGAACTTTGGAATAGGAGCTTTATTTCCCAAGAATGTTAATGTGTGCAGAAGAAAATGTAATGTCCTCTGTCTCAATCTAAGATTTGAGAAACACATTTATATTTTCACATTATTGACTTCTATTTCTCTATGAACAATGTAAGATAAATCATTTCAGAATACAATGAAATGAACTCATTGTATGCATCATTTGCAGTGGTTTAAAAAATTGTTAACAAACAGAAGCCATCAGGTCATCTGGAAAGTAGAGAAATGAATGTTTAAACTCAGTACAGTGATCTAATTCAAAATAAGATTAATGTTAAAGATTGGTGATGCCAGTTACTTTGCATTGGTATTCAGTGAGCATACACAGAACTATGAAGAATAATAGTCTTTCCCTTGTTATCCAACTTAGCTTTAGTCTGTTGACTAGCAAATGAACTACATATCTCTCTTTCTCTATTAATATAGAGCTGCTCTGATTTCTTTCTCAATGCACAATATTACAGTTATGTGGTCAAAGCTGATGTCATTTAAACATACAGAAACAGTTCAAAGTATAATGTAAATAATAACTAATGTAAATGCCCCATTTGGACCCTTAAGTTCATTCTCTTGAATATGCACCTAGTGACATTTACCTATGTACTGTAACAGACATGTCAACCCACTCATCACACATTCACAATAACATTTTAAAATTCAGTGTCAGCTGACAGTTGCACTGAGGGAAACTTGAACAAAAGAGATAACAAAGCCCACCACCACAGTGGCACACTTCCTCCAACAAAGCCTCACTTCCTAATAGTGCCACACCTTTTGGGGATCATCTTCTTTCAAACCACCACATATGGTAACAGATAGTGCCACACAAGCTTCAAAAGGAGTGCAGCAATGCTTTACTGCAACCACCACTTTACTAAACCATCACATTCTCTAACCGTACTCTAGATATTTGATCTTATACACTCTGGTAAGCATAGCTCCAACTCCAAATTAAGAAAGCTTTTCTTACAAAAGATAAAGACCAGTATAGACAACCACAATCAATCAAAATGCAGACCAAAAGAGCCTAATTCCAGTAAATACATTTACAAAACAACCCCTACATATAAGATTCAGGGAACAGGATGGAAAAGGAGGAAGAAAGATTTGTAAGAGCCAAAATATTGGGGGCTTTGCTTTGAAATTGGTTCCCCTAGCAATGTCATAACCACACACTTAAGGACATACCATCATGACTGTATAAACACAAGATTAACAAGGATGAGAAAATTAGTGATGCCAAAGTGAATGAGGGAAAAACCCATGCTACATGGAGAACTATAGGTACCCAAGATGTGCAGAGAGTGAGAGAAATAGTCTTCTCAATGGAGAAACTTACTAATAAACTACACAATAGCAAGTAGTCCTGATAACACATACAAGTAACATAATATAGACTGAGCAGGTTATATTTTGGAATATATATGTATATGGATATATCTATACATGTAAAATAACAATTGATAAGAGGCCATATATTAAAAGTAATTAAGGAGAGGTAGATATATGGGAGAATTTAGAGGGGAGAAAGTAAAGAAATGATATAATTAATTATATTATAATCTCTAAAATAAAGGAAAAATTTCCACACAGTTTTCACAGACACTGCAAACCTAATATCAAAGCTCAATTCAATAGGAATTTGACCCAGGTTTACAAAAATAATTTAGAGGAATGAAAATAGTGTTAAAGTTATTAATATATCTTTTTCAATTTTCTTTTTATTTATTGTGACTTTTACATCATCCCTTTTGATCGCATTCATTTCACATACATTCTTTGTCTTTCATATCTGCTCTTTGCCTTTGCAACTTCTCCCCAAAATAAAATTAACACAAAAAAAAAAAGACAAAAGGAAAAAAATCTCATAATGGAAGTTGTAGTGTGACATAGTGACTCATGCAGTAAACTCTTTTTCTGTAGTAAGAGCTGTGGGCAGGCCTGCTTTTCTCCTGACCAGCTCCCGCACAGTTAGCTTTACATCTGAAATAACAACACACAAATTGTATTCTTTTAAACACTGCTTGGCCCATTATATCTAGCCTCTTCTCGGCTAACTCTCGCATCTGGACTAGCCCATTTCTAATAATGTGTGTAACACCCCAAGGTGTGCTTACTGGGAAGATTCTAACCTACGTCCATCCTGGGTCGGAGCTTCATCACGTCTGCCCCAGAGAGGAGAGGAAATGGCGTCTTACCTCACTTCCTCTTCCTCCCAGCATTCTGTTCTGTTTACTCAGCCCACCTATGTTCTAACCTATGAGGCCAAGCAGTTTCTTTATTAATTAACGAATGACCTTCCTCCATCATGCAACCACTCATTGCAAACAGTCATTGATCTGGTGTGAGGCCTCTGGTTTCTCCTATACTATCAATGCTGGGCCCTCACTAGGACTCCTTTTGGATGTCTTTGGAGATCCTGAAACTTTGTGTCTTCCAGACAGGCTGCTTCACATGCTTTATCAGAGCATAAATGGGGAGGTTGTTTGATTGGGCTTAGTTATAACCCTGGTTCTGGACCTGGGTAGTTAGAGGGTTGGTCAGCCTTCCAGTTCCTGGCTGTCTTCGCCAACAGGGTGAGATCTCTCACGGTGCACTTGCTATGGGCTCTCCGGTTCACCGCTCGCTTTATACTTCTCCTTCTTTTACATCCTTGGGGCTCTCCTGCAACTATACCTTCAGGGCTAGCTCTACTCTAGCTTTATTATATTGCCCAGGTGAGGTGTTGAGGTCAACTCTCCCGTGTGCTTTAGCTAGTGAGGGACAGGAACAGCTCTCCAGGTCTTATGACCTCAGGGCACCTTTCCCATCTGCTACAGGCAGCAAAGGCAGTGCATCTCTCCCCTGCTCATGTCATCATATGACAGATGAGGGGCGGGGTTTTATCTCCCATGTTCACATTCTCCGTGTGGTTCACCCCAACTCTGTCTAAGAGAAAGCATGTTCCTGCCGAAGGCCATGAAGGATGTTGTGGAACCAAGAAACACACACGCAGTCTCAGGACTCCATGGAGAAATAATGTTTCTTCCCAGCACCATGACAGACTGAAAAGGCCAAGAGACTAATCCACAGTCCTGCCCCAGTTTTGAGTGGAAACGTGGGCCAGTCTGTCAACATTACTGTAGAGAGAAAAATGTATGGTATTCTATAGAAGAGAGAAGGGGAGGGGAGTGTACAGAGGCACATTTGAAGAGGTAAGAGCCATGAAGAACAGGCTAACGTGGGTTCTCGGGGGCTCTGGTGAAGTCTGGGCCTGGACTGTTGCCTGGGGTCCCACATCAAGGTCTCTGTTGCAGCCATGGTCTGTTTTGATATCTGAGACTCCTGATACCACAAAAGGCAGAGATAGGGCTGAAATGAGTTGGTCCCCTACCTCACTTGCTACAACACTAGTGAGGGCTGGTCCTGACCCTCACAGACTGAAACACTCAAAAGAATGTCCTACAACTCACCTAGGTAGCACATTAGAGGTGACCCTGTTCATAGGAGCATGGGCAAGCTGGCCCTGAGGGTATGAGGATGAAGAATGGAAGAAGAGGCTGAGCCCCTCTTGTTTACCATGTGCTAGCATAGAAAGGAAAAGATATACTTCTGCCATCACCCCTCAATAGCTACAGTAGGTGGGGGTCCTTACCCAGCCCTTTACCAGCTACAGTACTTGGGGAATGGGTCCGGTGCCTTGCCCAGGTAGCACAGTACAGTTGACCTTGTAGAATGGGTCAACTTAATCAGATCTAAGGACATGAGAAGGACATAGCTGGTATCACCATCCTCATCTGTGATGTGGTACTGGGGGTATCTCCCACTCTTTTCCCTACACCCTCCATTTTACCATCTTCAACATTTGGGAAAGCAGGCCCTTGTTGGGGACCAGGCTTGACAAAAGTACCATTTGCTATGCTGGGGGCATGGGAATTAGAAATATAATAAAGAATAAGGATATGTGTGTAAAAATAATACAACAGAAACACCAAATAGTACCAGGAGGGATGTCCAGTGAATACTGAAATCAACCACATTTAATTTCCAATAGCTTAAAATATCCCTGACCCCAAAAGGTTAAGAGTAAGATAAAAAACTGCATTAACATGATATAAGGAAATGAACAGACAAGTTGAATGTTGTAGGCTACATTCATAGGTAAACATTTTATTACTAGAACAAGGCAAGTAAGCCACCATAGACCAAAGCATTCTGTAGGCAAATTACACCCTGGGTGGAATCAATTGTTACCATCTTAATGGAGTAGGAACTTTGTTGGATCCTTAGATTTTTGCTTGGAGTAGAAATGTATCAAATTCTCTATTCATGAAATACAATGTCTGGATATTATTGTCAACAACTGTTAAGTAAGGCTAATAACACACTAAATAATATAAAATGACAGCCTACAGAATGGGAAAAGATCTTCACCAACCCTAGATCTACAGAAGGCTGATCTCCAACATATGTAAAGAATTCAAGAAAGTAGACATCAAAATACCAAAAAATCTAATTTACCCCATTTTAAAATAATCACTGTTCATTATTAAGTGGATTTTTAGAATGTTGGCTAGAATATTTCTTATTTTAGCTATCTGTGTGCTATGCTTTAATCTCCTTATGAACCAAAAAAGTCACAACATTGCTCCACTATTTTTTAATGAGGGATCACTGCTTGATTTTCAACTGCTTTGCTCCTCCTTGCATCTAAGCTTCTTAGAACCTTCAGATCTTTTACAGAATCACCAGTGTTCTTGGTAGCATAGAACAGAGCCCATTACTTTCTTCAACCTCTCTAGTCCCCAAACGGGTGCCTGAACTCTTCCAGTGCTTTCCAGTCTTCTCTGACAATAAAGTTGAGTAGTATATCTGGCTGGTATTCTTGCTCTCTCATTGTTGTAAGTAGCAAGTCTAACTAGGGTCAGATGTGGCTGCATTCCTTATGGTTTTCAGCTGATTGACTAGAAGAGAAATCAGAAATGAAGGAAGTACTGTTCCTGTCAATTGTATAATGAATATCTTACTGTAAGAGAATAAAGTCTAAAGTTATGATACAGTATTTCAAAGCTTGAAACTAAGAGAATGAGTCATCATCAGAAATCACTGAAGAACATATAAAAGTAGATGAAAGAGAGAGAAAGCAACAATCCTATGATGCCAACATAAGCATGCTGATACATATCAGGAGAAATAAAAGCACCTTAATAAAGTGATCAGTTTGAGTAAAAATAATTTTAACACTGTAGATTTTGATGAAATGCTAGAAAACAATAAAGCCATGATTTTTTGAACACTGTTTTGTGTAAGCAGAGACTGTTCTTAATGTTTCCCAGCCACCCAGCCAAATAATCACACAGAAATTATATTAATTACAATGTTGTTTGACCTACTATCTCAAGCTTCTTATTAACTAACTCTTGCATCTTAAATCAACCCTTTCTGTTAATCTGTGTATCAGCATGATACTGTGACGAGCAGGTAAGCTTCTGTTCTGGCTTCATTCTCCAACAGTTATATGATATGTCTTTGACTCTACCTACTCTCTCTCTCTCTCTCTCTCTCTCTCTATATATATATA
>NC_022013.1:38086054-38093861 GCF_000317375.1 Microtus ochrogaster | reverse complement strand
ATATAGATATAGATATAGATATAGATATAGATATAGATATAGATATAGATATAGATATAGATATAGATATAGATATAGATATAGATAGATATATATCTTCCAGCTGGCTATATTCTACCCTGATATAGACTGAAGCAGCTTCTATATTAACTAATGATAATAAAACATATTCATAACATACAGAGGGAAATTCAACATCAGATTTGGAGTTTCTTCCTGAGAAGTTTGGGCAAAGGTATAAAGAGTCAAATAAACTTTTATTTTCTGTAATGATCTTCTGGTTCCCAAAACCTAAATCATAAATCCTGGTTTCTTTACTCTAGGCTTTTACATAGACATTTCCAATAAAATCAATAATTTTGTTACATATTGGAAAAAGATGCCTTAAAAATTATTAGTGAAAATTTTCCAAAATTGAAATGGTAACAAAATTAAAGCCTATCATAAAAATTAATGACAAAGTAGATAGAACTATGGTCCAAAACAGAATATATCCATTTATAGAGTTCTCACAGAGAAAACAGACAAGAGATTATAATGCAAAGCATAACAGACCAAACTCAAAAAATTAACCGAATATTCTAGATATGTACACTAACTATCATCAATAGAGAATATACACATTTCTAAACTGTAATCCAAAGTTTGGCCTTGGAGGCTGTGACACTTCCTTCTTTAGAGTAAAGGACCAGTCCAACCTAGTCTATGTTTACCACATGTCTGACCATCATTCCCCATTGCCAGCCCTAAGCATGTTTCTTTGCTTTCCCTAAGTACATACACCACTTGGTACTCAAGCTGCCTCGCTCTTCTATCTGTCTTCTCAGGGAGGGAACAGAAGTTTTGTACTAGTGCTAGGAGGCTTTTATGAAGCAATTTTCCCTACCTTAATTCCCTAGAAAGCCGTGACTGCCCTTCCAAAAGTAAGAAACATTATTAAAAGTGACCTTACTCTGTGTTTTCTGTGAAAATATGCTGGTATTCCACACTGCACTGTTTGCAATAACAGTTTTTGTTTGTTTATTTCCTATGCTGGAGGCAATGGGCAGGGGTTATCTTTAAGACTCAGCTGAAGACTGTTCTTTTGTTTTCATGTAGAAATAAAATTTTCATGTTTTGCCAAAAGAAAGGAAAATAACAAATGGATAGGAGTAACTCACTACTTAGGGAAGCACAAATTTGATAAATCTATGAAGAAAGTAAGGGTATGAAGACATGAAAGAAATGAAATAATTCATGATTCAAACATTAAAGTATTACAATCTTCTTTGACTTATGAGAGAATTGTTAGGAAAAAAAACAAAAAGATTGAAAGAGTCAAAATTATATGTACACTTTATTTAATAGAACATGAAATAAATCAGAACAGGAGCAATATGAACACCTGCCTATGGATATGTTTTGGTATGTAGGCATAATATATAAGTACACTAAAGAGTTCATTACATAAAAGAGTAGAAACAGTAGTTGAAATGGATACTGATTATTCTAAATTTCAGTTACAGATACAAATGCAAACAGTATTTTTAAATAATGATGCAGCAAGAAAAAAATAATTTATATCTAGGTTGTATTCATTAGGAACTCTGAGATAATGAGACTGAGAATTGCTTGGGGAAATATTAAATTGAGCTATTATACAGATATCTCTTTATGTACCACTATAGAGGCACTGTTTATCATATCCAACACTTAAAATCAGTCTATGCACAGATCAGGATATAAATTAATGAAAAATATAAGATACATAAACACAAGGAAGCATTTTTCAGTACTCTGTGGTCAGAAGGAAATCGTGTTCAGTGAAGAAGAAAGACACGAAAGGTGAGTGCTATATTTCTTTCTTTCTTTGTAAACTTGATAAATAACTTTAAAAAAAAGAAATAGCCTATTTGGAAACAGAAAAATATGTAGAGACAGGACCAAAAGAGTGTAGAAGGTACATTCCATACATACACAGCAGGATAAATGCACAGATAGAAATCCCATACAAATCAATTAATTTGTTAAATTAGTATGAGTTCATAGTTATAACAAAGTGTAACATTTTATAATGCTGTACATATTTCATGATTTTTACAATAATTTTGTGGCATTTGCGATATAATAGCTGAATAAATAGTTATACCAGTTTTAAGTAGGGAGTCTAATGAGCAGCCTGAGCCTGTTTTCTTAGGCATTCTATTTCAGGTACTTCCTGTTCATTCTCCCTACCAAAGTTTAATGATCACTCGTGGTATTGAAAGACTGCTTCCTACAAGACTTCTATTAGATACCCATCGAAAATGATCTACATCAGAAAATAAAATTTTATGTAACTTTTGAAGATGTTTTAAAAATGAATACACGAATACCCTTTCATGGAACAAAGAATCTTTCTGGAATTTTTAGATTCTTGTTTAGTCTAAAGCCTTCTTACACACTGGTTAGACAGATAACAATTTTAAAAATATTCTTTTATTAATCATATAATTTCATAGAGGTAATGGGTTCAAGGCTTAAAAGTTATTTTTCTGTTGTTTAATTGTTTTTTATTTTAAATGCTTAAATATCTACACTTCTCTGAGCTATCTAAAAGTACTTCCTTGTGAGGCTGCACAAGTCTCCATTACCTTAAACACTGTTTGTTCTCAATATTTAATACCTTTCTTTCTATTAGCATACCAGATTTAATTTAGCTTATTTTTCATCCTTATGTACAATAGCATAATCTCAAATACTTGTGAAACCCTTTGGGTTTCAGTCAGTCATTTCAGCTTCTTTCTGTTAAGATTTCAGGGAGTGAGGTTAGGCAGCGATTGCAGAAAAAAAAATGAAGCTATGTTTTCATTAGAGGATAATAAACACCCATGAATGTTTTCAATAAAGAATTAACAGTGTCTGAAATTCAGCTGATATTTTTCATTTTTGACTTTCCTTGCTATAACACAGTTGAATTATCCCTTTTTCATTTCATGTAGGCAAAACAATTTCCACATTGGATCAAAAAGTTTAATTTTATTGTTTATTTAATTATTTGTTTGTTTATTTATTTAAATTGGTTATTTTTAGACAGGCTTTTTTTTTTCTGCATAGTCTTGGCTGTCCTGGTCACTCTATTGACAAGGCTGTCCTCAAAATCAAAGAGAACTTCCTGCCTCTGTCTTCTGAATGCTGAGATAAAGGCATGTACTACTATCTCCTGAAAATAATTAAATTGGAATCTTAACTATTGTTGACAGGAGGACAGGGAGAATGGATGAGATGTAACCATATTGCAATTACTATATTTTTTAAAGAAGAAACTAGTAAAAAAAATGTAACAGTTTGCAGAATATATGAATATAAATTCCTATCAGAAACCTCTTGTTGGAATCTGATAGTAGTTTAAGTTGTCAGTACTCACCAAGATAATATGCTGCTGTTCATAACAACAGTGCCATTTTGTAAAAAGAAGTGGGGAAGGAGCCCTTTTCCCTTACTTGACTCCTTATTTTCTTTTTACTTATTAACTATTTTTATACTGTGTATTTTGATCATGGTTTTTTCCCTCTCTCTACTCCTCCCAAATTTTTTCATCTCTTTACTGGCCCAATTTAATGCACTTTCTCTTTTCTATCTCTCACTTTAAAAAAAAAACACAAAAAATAGAAATCAAAACAATAGACAAATAAAAACAAAACTTTAGTAAGACAAAAATTCTGATCCATAACAAAACAAAACAAAATTTTCCCCAAATTGTGGTATTTATTTTGTGTTGGCCAACTACTCCTGAACATTGAGCCCACACAGAAGCTTGCTTTACACACCCAGTGACAGTCTGCTGTGGAAAATTGACTTTCCCTTTGCCACTGTGTATCAAATGCACAGAGTATCTTTATTAGAAGGAACCCAGTGTCTATTCATCCTTTTCGCTGTTGAGATGCTGCCTGACTTGAACCCATGCGTGCTTTCAGAATCTCTGTGAGTTTAGATGTCCATCCATTCTGCTACATTTAAAGGATGATGTTCTTTTTTTTTTTTAATCATCTATCATTTTTAGTTCTTTGAAATTTTCTGTCTCTTTTTTCACATAGATTTTTGAAACTCAAGGAGAGGGATTTAACAGAGACATACCATTTAGTATTGAGTGCTCCGGTGTGACAAAATCAATTCAGTGAACTGGAATGTTCTTTGGGATAAAAAAGATAATTTAGAATACCTTAAATTGAAACACAGGATGATCTGATGGATATAATCTGCAAAAAAAACATTTAAGATAAATATTCATTCTGACACAACAACAAAAAAAGATGAAGATTCAGTGGAAAAGAAGATGGCAAATTTTCAAGATTCAATAGACACTGAATTCAATGGTAGCATGATATATGTATTAGCATTATAAACGATATATAATGCTAATGGTTATATGATATATGAATTTAGCATATATAACAATATAACTGTAATAATATTTGTCTCTAACATTTAAAATAAAAAGCAGAAATTTATAGAGTTTGTATAAGAAAGGACGAAAAATAAAAAACCTCCATGAATACACATACTTTATTAAAATAAATCATAATAAAAATTTAAGTAGCTTTGTTTTTAAGAAAGCTGAATTATGGTGGTAAGCAAAATACAATTAAACACCAGACAGAATAATAAAAATTGCTGTAATTAAGGCTCAAGAGATGGTTTAGCAGTTAAAAATATTAACTGTTTCTAAAGTAGTCCTGAAGTCCATTCTCTGGAACTACACACATCCATCCAGTGGTTCACAACCACCTCTCTCTAGTCTCAGGAGGTCTAATGCCAACCTCTGGCCTTTGTGATTATAGTCACACATGTTCACATACCTACATTAGGGCACATATATAAGTAAAAGAAATATACTTTAAAATGTATTAGAAAAAAAATAGGAGAAAGCTGAGTACTGGAGTCTCATCAGTGTGCCTAAAGAAAGAATTTAAAAAGTAAGTACATATGGAAATATGATGAAAATACACATAAAAAATATAAATCACCTATTATGAGGCATTGAGTTAATCAAGAACAGAAATCAGTAAGAAAATTTTGCACTACTAGTGTCTAGAACTTCACAGAAGTAATTAACTGGAGGACTCAACAAAGTTATAAAGAAATGAAGTTAAGGTCTTGCCTGCTGAGATTTGTTCGAACCAAACAAAAATTAAAAGTATAAGCATAGCTTTAAAACCAAAAAGAATTCAAATGAAAAAATATGTCAAATACTCCAAAATTAATAATTAAAATTAGAATGAATGTTAAATATCAATATATTTTCAAATTCTGGAGAAAGTCATCCTTGATTATATATTCAGTTATAATAGCTTTTTCAAATAAGAAATTCAACTAAAAGCAAGCATAGCAACATTAGGATGATAGCCATTATATTTGGTTATAGGAAGAACTATATAAAAACAACATTCAATGCAGAATAATTAACCCATTTAAGATAATAGACTCTCAAAAAAGTACAAGATGTAAAAATACTGAAACAAAGTTATTTATTAAGTAACAAAAAAAGTAAATAAAATTGTAGTGATTGTAAACATTATTTTATAATAGAAAATCAAGATCAATCTAATAGAGAACAGATCTCATACCAAAGTTCACACACACACGCAGAGAGAGAGAGAGAGAGAGAGAGAGAGAGAGAGAGAGAGAACAAGAGAGGGAGAGAGAGAGGGAGAGAGATCACTAAAATTTTAGATATCCCTTAAGATCCCTTAAAAATTTTATTACTTAGGGAAAGACTGGGACTGAGTAAAAAAGAGTGTATGTATTTTGTTTTAAAACTTAGAATTATATTAACATATAGGCCTATTAAAGATAACATATAATGAAAATGTATTTGTTATTCACATAAATACAATGTCATTAATTGCAGTACCAGTGTACAGAAATAGTATATATTCCCCATATTTATTTGATAATTAAGATATAAATATATGAAACCTGAAAAGCTTCTCTGGTATACATCCACTCCTGTTTCCATAAGATTAAAAGAAGCTATATAATTATTTATCTACACTAGATATATCAAATAGAATTAATTCTACATTTTGTAGTCAAAATGTTGAGCACAGAGTTTAAAATTTACATACTTAATAAACTGAATAATAAATATGAAATACTATCCCTGTTTTCCCCAGGGATTTGTTATTTACTTGGATGAGCTGAGTTATAGTAAGTGAATGAGTGTAAACATTTATAGAACAAACCTACATAGATGTTTGTGTGTGTGTGTGTGTGTATCTACAATTGTGTTTTCAGATTAGCATCATAAAAATGATGGTGGTTTCATTATGGTCCAGTTAAATTTCACATATTTTGCATGATTTGTTTTATACTTGGCCAAGATATGCTGCATCTGTTAAGATTTATTCTAGATCGTATTTGAAGAGATTATTTGGCATATTAAATATGAAATATTAAAGTTCTGTAAGAATTATGAATGTCTGAGAAGACACTTAGCACTGGTATTGGATGTCCTTAAGAGTGAGCAGATGCTCTCACATATGGAGAGCTAAGACTCTGATCTTGAAATCCGAATCTCCTTCTGGAAAACTTTTTTGTAGCAACATATGTTAGACAATGAATCTTTAACACTTGCTGGCTGTGGACTTGACAGAAAAATGGGATTAGTTTAGATTTATTTACAGAGATTAAACAAAATGAGCATAGCAATGGGTGGAATTGGCTGTAATTTTGGATATTCGAAAGATTGGCAAAAATTTCTTCTATTCTGCCAAAAATTATTTAAACTCTTAAAATTTTCTATTCAAATATGCAGCATCATATTTCTCAACATAATTCTGTCTATCTTTGTAAAATCATATAGAGGATTTTCCCTGCCTATAACATCGTTAACCGCTCTAAGAGGAACATAAATTTACATTCCCAAAATTGTGGGACAAAAACGCTCAAGTTTAAATAATATTACTCTTTTTTATTTGCTATCATAAAAATGAAGCATTCAAAACACAATATCCACATTTAAATATCATCAAGAAAAATTATATCCTTTTTCTATTACTGATGATAATTATATATGAGAAAATTCTTCATTTTTTAGATTTACACTTACACTTATGCAATTTAAAAGTTGAAAAGAAAATGTTCATGTTTGTCATCTATTGTGTTAAACAAGCCTAAATGTATATGGATCATTATCGCTTTTAAATAAAATGTAAAACACAGTGTTTACTTGCTCTTCTGGAATGGTGTCATGTGTCTAATACAGAAACAATCATTAGCATTTTTTGATCCCTCTTGTCAAATGTCATCGCTTCTGTATGTTTTCTTTTCTCCTTCCATTTTCCCATGTTTAATGCTTTCAGTTACAACCTATTTTCAAAAGTATGAGAAACCCAGAATATATTTTTAGTACCCCTTCGTGTTCACGTCAATTCATAAGAGTTTTAATAGTGAGATACTGACAAAAGGTCTCACATGTACTTTGCATTTGAAATCACAGATAAAATACAGAAAATTAATTTGCTTTCATTGGTTGATATTACCAGCCTAAGATAGTAACTCATATGGAAATAATCATAATGGGATCCTATACTTAATATTTTAAGGGTACAATGAATGGTTTAGTTTAGTACTAACCTATTCTCAAAAGTACCAAAATTTCTTACCTATTTGGAACTATGTATTAAATAAAGCATACATAATTGTTAAAATAGGAGCGGCGGAGCTGCGTCCCCAGCACCCGGCCGCCTGCACGGCTAGCTTTATACCCGAAATAATTACACGGAAACTGTATTCTTTTAAACACTGCCTGGCCCCATTAGTTCCAGCCTCTTATTGGCTAGCTCTT
>NC_022013.1:38084732-38085378 GCF_000317375.1 Microtus ochrogaster | reverse complement strand
TAAATAATTATTTTCATTATTTATATAGAACTTTGTACTTATTCTGAACATTTTGGGTGAGTCATGATTATCTGAAATTTTTCAATAGTCACATTTTTAGATGTACTCATCACTTCAATTTTTTCTCTAGATACATTATGCTATCAATTGATCTTGGCAAGCAATGAGTATATACATTTATTCATACTAGTTTACATAGCTACTTATATGTTTTATTCATTTATTGCAGAATATTATAAAATTTTAAAATATTTGAATAATGTTCTACATATATGTATGTAGCAACAATTAATTAACAGAGTCAAGAGCAGTTTATGGGAGGGTTTGGGGGAGGAAAGAAAAGATATAAATGATGTAATTATGTTATCATCTCAAAAAGTAAATGAATAACTTAAAAATTATATTTTAGAGTATGTATTCAAAAAAGAAAGTATTGTTTCTCCTAAATATAACTAACACCTAAATTCTAAATATAAAGGATTAGTATTAGTGTGAGTTTAGATAATTTAATGAGATTGGTACTCACTTTTTCTCACCCATAAAAAAGAATAAAATACCAAATAAAAGACTGATTTTATATAAAATTCCTCAGGACCCAATATTTTGTTTCTTTGTTCAAGTTAACATTGTTAAAAATCTAAATATT
>NC_022013.1:38083091-38084417 GCF_000317375.1 Microtus ochrogaster | reverse complement strand
ACCCTGATTGCTTTTCGGGCTGAGGAGGGGGGGGACTTAATTGGGGGAGGGGGAGGGAAATGGGAGGCGGTGGCGGGGAAGAGACAGAAATCTTTAATAAATAAATAAATTTAAAAAAAAGAAAAAAAAAGAAAACCTGGTTAGAAACAAGCCAAGCTAAAATTAGGCATTCATAATTAAAAAAAAAAATATCCTTATCTTGCCCATGTCCTGTGTTGATCTCTTGAATCCCACTGTTAGGGGAAAACACCAATGTACAAAAATAAAAAAGTTTGCTTTAAAAAAAAATCTAAATATTAAGATTTGATAATTCTGGGTCTAGAAAAGCCCCTATTTCTTAATTTTGCCATGTGTGTAACAATACAAATAAACACAGAGGTTAAGAACCCAGTAAGGAACCAGCGGAGTGGGGCATAGATATCTCAAAAGGAAGGGATATAGAATAAAATGCCGTGGAGAGATTAGGGAAAGCTAGAATAAAAGGGTACAACGGGGAGAGGGTTTGGAAAGAAGGGTAAAGGAGAGAATATACGGAGGGGAGGGATAAGCAACCCTAAAGGCCTTTGCAAACACGTATAGAAAACTACTAAAACTTTTACTGTAGAGACTTCCTAAAGAGAGAGAGAGAGGGAGTGTGTGTGTGTGTGTGTGTGTGTGTGTGTGTGTGTGTGTGTGTGTGTGTGTGTAAAGAATGTAAATGGAGTTATCATATCACCATATACTGGGGAGACAACGCTCCAACTAGACATCTTATGTTACGAGGTAAAATACCTGTTTAAGTCGGTGTTCTCTTGTTTTGAAGGAAGAGACACCATGGCCACCTTTCAAAAGCAATCATTCACTTGGAGCCTGTTTGTAGGTTTAAAGGTTTAATCCATTATTATCATGACAAGGAGCATGATAGCAGGGAGACAGACTTGGTATTGAAGAAAAAGGTGAGAGTTTTACATCTGGATCTACAAGTAGCAGGAAGAGAGAGACAGTGGTTTGGTTTTTTGAACCTTTGAAGCAAACCCCTACTGACACCTTCCATAAGCAAAGCTACACCTCCTGTACTCTCTCAAGTAGTGGCACTCCCTGATTAAGCATTCAAATACATGAGCATATGGGGCCATTCTTATTAAAACTACCGCAAATGGAATCCACTTAACATGGCAAAAGTGAACAAGAACAAAAAGAACTTGACATGCCTTTAATCCCAGCACTCGGGAGGCAGAGGCAGGAGGATCACTGTGAGTTCGAGACCAGCCTGGTCTACAGAGCTAGTTCCAGGACAGGCTCCAAAGCCACAGAGAAACCCTGTCTCGAAAAACCAAAATAAATAAA
>NC_022013.1:38075960-38082991 GCF_000317375.1 Microtus ochrogaster | reverse complement strand
GGTTGGTGGTGGCTCATGCCTTTAATACCAGCACTCAGGAGGCAGATGCAGACCGATCTCTGAGAGTTCGAGGCCAGCCTGGTCGACAAGAGCTAGTTCCAGGACAGGCTCCAAAAACTACAGAGAAACCCTGTCTTGAAAAAACAAACAAACAAAAACAAACAAACAAAGAATTTGAGACTAGATGGGTTATGGCACCAGGAAGAAGACATGATGCTAGGATTTCGCTAAAAGAACATAGTAACAAAATGACTGCTAAAAACATATGTCTATACCAATAGATCAATGTCAGTGAAACCCTTATCACAGAATTTTCTTCTCATAGTAGACAGGAATTTATAAAGAGACCTTTAACTGGACAATGTGAAGAGAATCTGAGACTTAGGAATAAGTCTGAATGGTCCTGAATGTGATGCTTTTTTCAAAGCCCTTTCTCCCAATCTCTTGTATCTATGTGGAAGGGAAACTGGAAGATTCTATAGCCAAAGGTGATTGTTGACTCCAAAGAAACAGTGTCTTCCAGACACAACAGGACTGGTATACATATGACTTCATGGAAAATTGGACATATGTACAAGAGCTGAAAAAGTTAAAAGCAAATGGGTCCTTGTACTGAGAAAGACAGTAACATGGGGTCTACTCTGATGAAGAAGCTTTTGGAAATAGATATATGCCAGCAAAGAGAAAAATCAGTTTTCTCCAAAGAGTTATAATAGGATATATAAGACATATATTCTAGCCTGGGACCCAAGCCCAGGACTAGTTGGCAAACAGAAGACAAACTCCATTTTTTTTTGTGTGTGTACTTTTTGTTTTATTTATTTTTTTCTTTTTTGATTTAAGGTCTCTTGCATATCTGTTTTGATTTCCATTTGTATTATATGTGTGCATACATTATACATATATATGAATTACACAATTTGAGATACTGTTTATGATGTTTTATACAAACACCTATTGTTTTACACAGTATCAAAATCACACATATCTCAACCAAGTGAAGAAGATATGAAGATTTAACTCAGCTAGTATGAGATATTGTGAGAAATTTTATATTTAATTTGCAATTCAAACTACCATATATATTTTAAAAACATAATATTGTTAATTATTCCAATATTACATTATCTATAATATTGTACTAGAGTTATATTAATTTCAGTTTCTATAGCCTAATTACATTTCATCAAATCTCTTTATTTTATGTTAAAGCAATTAACTTTCATATTTAGAAAATTATATAGAAAATTGTTTCCTCCAAAGAACAAAGTATACACATGCCCTGATTTTGATTTTCAGAGCCCATCAAACAAAAGTGTTTTTTATTATTTTAAATATATACCATACTGTACAAGAAGGAAGAAAATAAAATAGGTAGTCAGTACCATATATTAGAGAATAGGAATAAAATAACAAACTCACTGAAGATAGAAACCCTGAGCGAATTTTCACACCTTGATTATAGGCATAGGCATAATCATTTTTCATAAACTTTCCCATATATTATGTGTTAAAAATTGGCTTGGCTTGTGGCTCAAAAAGCTTTAATCCTAGCATTTGAGAGGTGGAGACCAAAGTATCAAGTGTTCAAGGTCATCCTTAGCTACACGATAGTTCAAAGCCCATAGAGAATACTTAAGACCATCACAAGAAAACTAATTTACTTTGCAGGGTAACCCAGAACAGAGTAGCCTTTGACAATGACACTGCCAGCCACAACTTTGTTAGAAACATAATAAAAATTTCCTTTTGATTTTCAAGAGCTTCTAAGGCCTCACAGATACTTAGAAAACCTTAAAAATTCAAGAACCTGGAACAATGTTGCCCTGTTTTGCAAACTAATATCTAAGGACTGAGAGGAAAAAGGATCATTGAATGAAAATCCAGAAATATGATTTTCTGTGAGTAAAAAACTTGTTTTTTGCTGAGAGTTTCCACTTCAATGTCTGAGTGCAGTCAAAATATTTTTCTTAAAGAATAACAAATAAATGATCATACTTAAGAAACCAAAATCTTGATGTTAAAGTGTTTCTTTCACTTTACTTCTTTCCTAACTTTGAGTCAAATCTTTAAAATATATTTCTTGTTGTTGAAACATTTTAGTGATATCTTTAAAGTAAGATTCTTTCCCCAAACACGAGACATAAAGATACATTAAGGCATTTTTATTTTCAGTTATTTTTACAATAGACTAACCATCTATCTAGTTTCTTACTATCAATCCGAATTTGGTTGTTTTTATGTTTAGTGCAATAATTTCTTTTCCCAGTCTAGACTGGAGAAGAAATCCATTTCCCCTTCTTAGGTAATACTAAGAGCTTGCAAGAGTCAAGGCCAGGTTATTAAAGATTTGGAGAAATTTTTAGCACATTTCATAAAGCAGACATCTCGTAATGCAGCATCAAGGCCCATTACTGCTCCCACAGCAATGCCTATCAGTCATAGGTAAAGCTTAGAAATTGTGAAAACTGTTTGAATTACAGTGGATAAAATACAAAGCTGGAGATTTACAAAAGTATGGTTCTTGTGCTCAATAGCAACTATCACAAAAGACAGTTAAAGAATAACTTTGTTCAAAGACTATCCATCTTACATTATAGGACAACAGAGAATCAAAATAAAACAAAATGAAATTCAGCAGAAAAATTCAAGCCCTCTTCAGGGATATCTGGCCAGCCGTGATCTGACATTAGACCTATGCTATTCTTACTGAAGTTTGTGCCTAGAGATTACTACTTAAAATCATCTAATGCAATTTTCTCCATTTAACAGTTGCAGTTCCCCGTTCCTTAACCTCATGAATAGAACACTGTTGACTGGCTGTATGTTTGTTTACAAGGCTATTATTTTTATAAAGTAATAACATTCTTTCTTGGTGACTCTGTTGGTTGTTTGAGGATAGAAGGGCAGGGTGGAGGGAGGGAGGGAAGAAAAATATATAGCTCAATAAAAACAATTTTAAAAAGACACAATAAAAGTAGGGAGAAACCCTTGTATCAGGGCTAGGGGAGGTAAACCAGTAGGAAGAATAGAAGCTCAAAAACAGGTAAGAGATTTAGAGATATCCTCCTCTCCCACTGTTTGGAGTCCCATAAAATCCCCAAGCAGAACAACCACAGTATGTGTTGTAGAAGACCCTGTGGAGATCTATGTGGGTATGCAGTTGCCACTTTATTCTCAGTGAGCCCCTGCTTAGTTGATTCTATGTACTGTGTTCTTGTGGTATCCATGACCCTTCTGGCTTCTGCAGTTCTTCCTACCCTCGTGAGGGACATTTTGAGGTCATAAGCAGCTCAAATAATCTGAGTCCCACATCCTAAGTATGTGGTCTTTAGCAATAAGTCTCCACACTCACCCTAAAGAAGCAACCAAGTTCCATATTGTTTTGGAAGTCACTTGGGTTACACTAATCAAACATTCAAAAGGCAGTTTTTTGTGCATTATAATGCAGTAGCACATCGTATATCTATTGTGTTTTCATAATAGTTAGAGAAATGAGCAGATGTAATATTAAATACATTCTCAGATTAAATTTATATAATTAGTGAATATTTACACACAGCTTAACTTCAAATAAAATTTGTTTCTAAATGTTAAAACTTGTATACACATTATCTATTGCAGTTTAACACATTAATAAAAATTTGACAAGTGAAAAAAAACCCATTGTCATCCTAAATACCTTTAATTCAGTCTAATATGTCATAGTTATTTTGATTTTTTTGAATTCTAGAAACCTGTAGTCAATTATTTTGTTATTTTTTTGTTTGTTTCAGGTAATTGACTGAATTCATATTCATGTGCTCACTCTTTCCTGTTCACTGTTCTGTTTTATGCCATTGAACACAGAAATGAAGAATTCTTTTGCTGATTTCTCTACACTCAACATAGGCAAAGATTTTGAAATCTCTTTTTTACAAGTCACTCACATTTCCTTTACATTTAGTAACATCTATAATTATAGTTGATCCATTCTGTTAATCCAGTTCAACTAGTCCTTCCTAAGACAAAGTGACTCATGACCTTAATAATACATGTCATGTTTCTTTTGCCATATTTTCGTTAATGATGATAGCAAAATAAGATACAAGATAAAAGGTTTTAAAAAATTACCTATAACACACTCTAGTAGTATTTGTATATAAAGTGGAAACATGATGTTGGACATTCCTGTGGTAAAGGAGTTAATACAGATGCAAAGTGCTTGGCTAGCAAGCATCACACCCAGTGTTTAAGAAGAGAGCTTCAAAAAATAAGAAAGGAAGAGAAAATTGGATGTCTCTTACCGTAGATGTATTCTTTTATTCTTGAGCAATTGTTAGAAGAAGAAACAATCAAAACAACAACAAAAAAATCACAACAAAATAAAAGCCAAAATCAGGCCAAAAATGTCAAAACAATATATTTATTTAAAAGCTGAGCATAAAGACAAATATACAAACATTGTTGTCAATTTTCTACTAGTTCCTTACATATCAAAATACAATTTAGTCCCCAAGGAACATACCATGAACTTGCTAAGAATAAGCTGCAAATTTCTTTCAGTAATTTTACTATTGTGACTGTGTATTTCAAATTATATCTGTTAAGCAAACAATGCTACATTTGAATGCTTCTTAATATCCTTTCATACACAGTGTTGCTCCTTATTGGGCTTATTTTAAATCACTGGTCTAATTGATTATTCCACTTTTCTCTTTTGTAGTAATAAATAGATAAAATTAAAGAGGCCCTTTTAGTTCCCATTCATTAAAGTCTGCATTCTGTCCTCATTATATTCTCTATTTTGAACAGTAATTATTCTAATTTATGAATACAAGTTTTAAAATTTGTAATATATTTAAAAACATATTGCAGTATTGTCAAGATACAATCTTTACTTAGTAATATTGATGTGCTAAGCCATATTAATCAGTATATCACATATGAATATTACCATAATATTTTTTTCAAGTTTTATTTCTATTTGTTTTAAAAGCCCTTCTTCATAAAGAGTCAATACTAGAGTATTTACTAGGTAGGTATTATAAATTGAATTATATAGTAAGCATACAGCACTCTGTGTCTGCATTTTAGCCCTCATAGGGCATTTGGTCCATTTATACTGTATAATGTATTGGTATTTCATGGCCTTTTTGCAAAAAAAATTTGTATGAGTATATTACTTTCTTTTTCATCTTCTCCTAAGGTAGTAACTTGATTTGTGCTATTATAAACAATTATGTAACCGGTTGGTGGTGGCATATGCCTTTAGTCCTAGCACTGGGAAGCAGAAGCAGACAGATCTCTATGAGTTTGAGGACAGCCTGGTCTAAAAGAGCTAATTCCAGGACAGGCACCAAACATACACATAGAAACATTGTCTCAAACAAACAAATACATAAATAAAATAAACAATGATATAGAACTGATGGCCAAGATCTCTGTAAAATGTATTAATTTATCATGGACAAATGCCTGGAAATGGAAAGTCTGAATCATTGAATTGTCTGTGCTTTACATTTTGAGGAGCTACTAACATGTTGTTTTCTAAAAAAAAAAAAAAAAAAGCTGCAAATTACCATCTCTCTTGTGGGAGGTCCTTCCGCTCCTCTAGTCTATAGCCTCTGAGATACCAGCCCATTGGGGCGTGGCCTCTCTCCCTTTAAAAAAGGGACCACTTCCCTCTCCTCTCTCTCTTCACTTCCTACTCCGCTGGCGACTAGACTCCCTTCCTGGTTGTGCAGAGGGCTGACGGTGATCTGTAAGTTTTTTCCCCTTTAAATAAATACCACCCTATTAATCATAATTCCAAACTGCTGTGGCATTGTTTGTGACTTACGCCTTCAATTGGCGCCCAACGTCTGGTGTTAGGACCTCTCTTTTCCCCCGCTCGGCTGCCGGCCACGAGTTCGGCTTGGCGCAAGCCTCCCTTCCTTAGCTGCTGCCGCCGGCAGGCGGCCTTGTGGCCTGTGTCTTGTGCGTGGAGCCAGCAGCTTAATATAAATCATCACGCACTGGCTCTTATTGCTGCAGTTCTTTATATTTTCTCTTTAGACACCTCAGATTGACTTCCAGTCCCCACACACCCTATCATCTGCCTCCCCACGTGGATTTAAACTCCACAGGCCTACGTAGTCTCCGCCCACGTGGTTTGCTCTTTTCTGAGTCATTTTTAAATCTCCCTTGCAAGCACAGCTCTTAAATGACGTGAACCAGAGCACACGGTTGCTGAAAGCTGCAACCCCTCAGGGTGACTCTGTCACGTGGAGGCATAAGCGGCTTCCAGGTTGCTCTTCTCTACCCCTGGATTCTGGGTTTCTGGTTCCGTCTCTGGAATTGATTTACTTACATTTACTTTGTTGAACAACTTACATTTTCCAGTTTTTAACAAATACTAGGGGGACTCTGACACAGGACCCCGTTTTTGTCGTGACTTGGCAACAGCGCCACCTGCTTGATAATAGGTAATATGGCAGTTTTCATTTCCAATGCGAATTTTACTGTTCTGGTTACCAATACAATGGGTTATATCATGCATGGTTTATATGACTATGGGAATAACTTAATTTACTGGTTACTAGGTTTCACTATTCTTTTGCATATTCGATCATTTAGGAAGAATATGGCATGCCTAAGAACCATACAATCTTTACTAGAAACTCATGCAGGTCAGGAGATTCAGGATTCAAAAGAGACAATAATGAAGACAATAATAAAAAGACTTGAAATGATTGAAGAAATGATTGGAGCTGGTGAACAGAGTAATAAGGCACTAGGACAGGATACAATGCCAACACCAGCTATTAGAACTGGCTTACACTGCCAGGCAGTGGTGGCGCACGCCTTTAATCCCAGCACTTGGGAGGCAGAGGCAGGCTGATCTCTGTGAGTTCAAGACCAGCCTGGTCTACAGAGATAGTTCCAGGACAGGCTCCAAAACCACAGAGAAACCCTGTCTCGAAAAACCAAAAAAAAAAAAGAACTGGCTTACCCAAGGTTTTAGCGGCATACCCTATACTTAATCCTGACAAAGCGACAACTTCTAAAGG
>NC_022013.1:38049506-38070786 GCF_000317375.1 Microtus ochrogaster | reverse complement strand
TCACTTCCTGCTCTGCCGGCGACTAGACTCCCTTCCTGGTTGCGCAGAGGGCTGACGGTGATCTGTAAGTTTTTTCCCCTTTAAATAAATACCACCCTATTAATTATAATTCCAAACTGCTGTGGCATTGTTTGTGACTTACGCCTTCACATCTCCTCTCTCAATATCACAATTTCTCCGCATTCTCATACACTATTAGTCTCTGCATGAGGTGAGTTTGAAAGTGTTTGGTCTGTCATTGTTATTGGATGCACACTTTCCAGGACCTGCAAGCACACTTTTATGTAGATATTAGTCATTTGTGTTACCGAAAATATTTAAGACCCTTAACTTAAGCAATTAAGGATTCTTTTGTTTTCATAGTTTCAGAAGTATTTATCCATGACTTCTTTTGGTTATATTGATTATTAGCCTGTGCTGAAAGAGTGCAAAATAGCAAGAGTATGGGATACAAAAAGTTGATTATTTTATTTCATGGGTGTCAGGAAAGAAAGGGAGAAAGAGAAGAAATGGAGCATAAGGGAGAAGAGGAGGGGATGTACAAACTGAAAATGATACCCTGAAGCAAAAAATATAAGATAAAAATCTCTTGACTGATTCTCAATAACTTATGCTTCTCCTATTAGGCCTGATCCCCTGAAGCTATAACATCTTCCTAGGATCTCTCCAGGTTGGTGACTAAGACATTAACATATGGAAATTTGGGGAACACTTATTTAAGCTGTAGTTCTCTGCATTTACTTTCTTTAAAAATCATGTCAACCAAATATGTTACCCCAATTTTTTTAAAAACATATTTTTAAAAATTATTTTTTTAAATTATTGGAAGAACTTTTTATATATTCAGAGTCTGTGTCAAACATATAATTTATGTGCATATTCTTCCTTTCTCTGATCTTTAAACTGATTCATGATACACTTTTTCATTGAAATGTTTCTTCCTGATTTTAAAATGTCATTTATAATTTTATGATTTTTTTTATTTTGATAGGTCTAACATGAGTGAGTTTAGGATACTTCATGTGTTTTTGAGAATTGTATTGTTTTAACTTCACCTTCTGATACATTTCTTAGCACCAGTTGAGACACGATGGTATTTTAATAAAGATTTTTTCTACACTTTAGGCAAAAGCTAATTAACCACTGCTGTAGGGTCTGTTTTTAAAGTCCTATTTATAATATATGTGGGTTTATATTCATACATTACAACATGCTTCTTAAGTGGCTGTAGCATATTTTTTTTAAGTGAGGTAATATGTAGTTTTCAATGGTGTTCTTTTTCAGTACTGTTTTACTTGTTGGTTTCCTATGACTTTTAGGAGACAATTGCTTATTAAAGTAAAAATGCCCTAAGAAGTTTTTATGCATTGTACTGATTGTGCCAGTGTTAAGAAGTATTACTTCTTTTAGTAGGAGTTAGTATTCTTTTCCAATGAAATAGAGAAGTGAAATTGATATGTTTCAAAATATTCATTTTTTTCCTGTAATGATACTTCTCAATAATATTTTATAGATAATAGCTACTTTGGCCTAAAGTTCTTTTGGTAAATTAGTTCATAATATTTTATCTTCACTAGTTTTTTATTATTGACATTATTACACTTAAGATATGAAACAAATTAATTGTAATTAAATTTCATTAGCAAATAGACTTCTATAGAAATTCAAAAAAATGAATAAAAGAGCAATAAATATAAAAATCATATATGATAATGAATGTTACAATTAAAATTGACAAACCAATTCATGCTACTCAAACAATTTATGGGCAAAAGCAGTCTTCAATGAATTACTAATGATGTTAATCATAGAGTTAGAAAAATATAATCTAAAAGTTTATACTTAAACACAAAAGCCAGAGCAATGAAAATATTGTCTTTATTTTTTTTTACTTATTTTTATTGATTCTGAAAGACCCCAGCTTAGCTGCTGTAATGCCATTTTGCAAAGCCTTCACACAAACAAATGTAAGTTCAAGGAAAAGTCAGTGCTCCTAGGTGGTCAAACAGGATATCTGTGGTCAGACACCAGGCCTAGGAAGGAAACAAACAGTTCTGGGAAAAACTACATGTACCCTAGATAGGGCCAAGTCCGCTATTATTATCAGACCTTCATGTCTCTGGGGAGCTTGTCCCCTAAATGAACCAAATTGCCTCATTCGAACTGACCAATGAGATCCCTGTAACCATGCATTGCTTCTGTATGCCTGCTTTTGCCACCCTTTTCCTATAAAAAGACCTTCTCCCAGCCTGCAGGCGCACAAGTCCTCCAAAAGGACTTTCCTGCCCACAGGTACCTGTGCCCACCCAATAAACCTCTTGCTAATTGCAGCCAGTGGTCTCGACTGTTCCTTGGGTTAGGGGTCTCCTCATGAGGGAAGGACCACTCTGAGGGTCTTTCAATTCTTTTTAGATTTCACATGATGCCTCTTGATCTCGTTTCTCTTCTTCTTGCAACTTCTTTCTCCCAAAATAAATTAAAACTTAAAAGCAAAAATATAAACAAATAAACTAAAAAAAAGTCTTGGAGTGGAAGCTGTAGTCTGACATAGTGAGTCTCACAGTACATCCTTTATTCTCAATATCTTAACTTGTAAGTGTTCAATGCAATGAGTCATTGGTATGGCTCAAATCCTCTGGTTTCTGTTACACCTACACCTGCTATACTGGACCCTCACATGGACCCCTCTTAGATATTCTGTTGTTGCCTACTGTTATAGAGATCCTGCAGATTTGAAACTGAAAGGCTGAACCCTTCATAAGCTCCAGCATGTCAGATGAGGAGGGTGTTGAGTGCATCAACTTAAATTCCTGTCTCTAGTCCTGGGTGTAGCTGTTTCGTCAGCCTGCCAGTTTTCCCTCATCTACACCTCCAGCATTGCCTTGGTTAACTCACCCACTGTGGCAAGCAACAAGGAACTGGGCCATTTCTCCGCTTTCCTGAGGACTGTCTCACCCTCACCAACACCTTCAGCACCAGGTCTACTGTTCTGCCTGGGCACCTGTTCTCCCTAGTGCAGCAGTTGGTAAAGTGCAGGAACAGCTCTGCTGCTCTAGTGTTTCTAGACCAGCGCTGTCTCCTGCTGCAGGTGGCAAGGTTGGGAAAGGGGATCTTTACCTCACCTTGTTACTACATGGCAGATGGAGGAGGCAGGGTCAAATCTTGTAAACCGCTTTTGGGTGGGTTACTTAGTCTAGGGGTTGTAACCTACCCTGCAGTCAGTTATTCCAGGGTCCCAGAGAGGCACTATCTGGAAGATATGGGGGGAAAGAGGGAGAAGGCTAGGCAGATTTGTCGAAGCCTCCGTTTATTAGAGACAGGTTTACAGTTTATGTAGGATAAGGAATTGGGGGGGGGGGCACAGGGGCCTGGACTCTTGTCCAGTGGTTCACATTGGTCACGTAGGCAAGGAGGTTACCTTCGGTCAGGTCACCTAGGCCAGGAAGTCACAACTAGGAGTTGACACACCTAGTTCTCTAGATAGTTTGGAATGTGGGGCGGGTTCCGCTAACAGATAGCTCTCCATTAACAGCCAATTTGGGTGTGGGGTAGGCTCTGTTAATAGAACGATTCCTAACACAATTAGGGGTGTGGGGTTCTCTGCAGACTCCCCAGGGTGATTTTAGGAGGAAACGGATCCTGACAAAATCTCTTGCTCTCACACCCTCAGGAACAGCTCAACAGGGTCAGCTATAGTATTTTGCCCAGATCATGGACATGTGCACTGCCCTTGATGACAATAGAAGCCTTGGACATCAGCACAGACCTTGGCTTTCACAGGGCCATGAACCCAGACATTGTCCTGGCCATAGCTTGGCCCATAAGATACCATGTCCCTGGCTGTCAGTGAATGCCACTCAGGTCTGTAGAGCCCTTTCAGTGGCAAGGCCCTCAGACAGCAATCCTACCACAGTTGGTGACACAAGCCTTTGGTGTCAACATGGGCCATGGACATAAACACAGATTCAGGCTGCAGTAGATCCATGGACCTAAACACAGTGCATGGCAGTATCACCTGCCTAGATCTCATCATGGTAGTAGATGGCCCAGGTTGGCATGACCACAGTGGTGGTTTAGAAATCAAGCTTTATCATGTCTCCAAGTGGTGGCCCAGTCCTAGGTCATTGACTCGCCCTTCAATGCTAGCAGGAGTCATGGACATCAGTGCAGACTCTGGCTGCAGTAGGACCATGAAACAAAACAAGAAGCTCAGAAGCAGTCTGGGCCCAGTCATAATTATGGACCCGGGTGGCAGTGCAGGTTATCCACATCTGAAAGGCCTTGGTAGCACCACGATCCTCAAACGCCAACATGGCCTCAGTTTTCAGCCCATACCATGGAAAATTGCATGGACTTCAGTGACAACTGGAGTCATTGGCATCAACAAAAAGCCCAGTTGCTACAGGGCCACTGACACAAACATATCCCTAGCAACAAACCGGGCTCATGTGTCAAAATGGACCTGAATAACATTGCAGGCTTCTTAGATAGCATTGCTTGTTTAGCAGCACATCCTTCAGACATCAGAGTGGGGACTTGAGTCAGACAAATAGATTAAAAGAAGAGAAGAAAGACAGAGAAGAGGCAAGAGGAAAAACTAGAGACAAGGTAATGAAAGGCAAGAGAAAAGGCAAAGAGAATGAGCTCAACTAGGCAGGCAGTTTTAAGGGGTGCACATGCTGCATAGCTAATGGTGGGAAGGGACCTGGTGACATGTAACTGCTTTGGCAGCTACGGCAGAAACTAACCTTGGAATTTTTTAATGAAGGAAGCAGAGTTAGACCATTTTTTTCCCTCTATTTGAGAGAGGTCTCTCAGAGATAGGTGAAACACAGCTTAACAAGCTGCATAGCTAGCAGGAGCTGAGTAGAGGGACAGAAAGAAAGAACAGAGAGAGGGCTTGAAAAGAAGAAAAGAGAACGATTGAAAATAGGGTACATCCTTCAGTCTATCAGATCCCTGACAGAATGTTGCAAAGGTTCTATAATATATATATATGGTACCAGCAAAGAACTATTTGGAATGATACAATAGGGTTATTTGGTCCAGATCTAATAGCAAAGGCGAATGAGTTTAGAAGGCCTTACATCAGGCCACTAAGTGTAAAATTTTGAGGTTTTGTAAAAGGCATCCTACAAAGGTGTCTGGAAGGATACTGGAAGATTCAGTTCCTATGAGTGAAGTACAGAAATAAGATCCAAGCTTCTGCAATTCCTAGTGTCCCAGAAATTCAGACAGGATCTGATTAAGTAGGCACAGGCTGTCCCATGCATTGTCATTTAAAGAACAGGAGTCACAGGCTCCAAGACTGAGAGAGCTGTGGTTGCCTGGTACCAGGGCTTGACAGGGCCAAAAGGCAAGAAACCACACTTGAAAAGTAGGTCTCACTCTTGGGAGGTGGCCATAGAGGAGTGTCAGCGAAGAGTAACAACTATAGCCTTGAAGTCATGGTTGGGAATTCCACCACCTCCAAGAATACCAGAGGACACTAATGAAAAACTCAAAACTGTCTAGATTGATAACGTTACTACTTCTCAGGGTCTAAAATAACCAACGTCCTGGAGGTAATGAATCATTATCTGACCTAGTAGGAGTTGTACATCTTTCTAAAAAATAAAAATGGATAAAATTGTTATTCCTAATCCTAATAATGAAATTAATAAATTTGAAATCAGTCATCTCATAAAAAGTATTTTATTTTGCTATAAAAATTTCTACCTAATGTAAAATTATAATATTTTCACACTGAAAATCTTGATGAATCATGAATCTTTATTAGTAAATATGTATCCTCATTGCTTCCTCAAAGATCCAAAGATAGCAGATATTAGAAGAGTTAAAAGAGTTATGCAGTTTAAAATTAAATATTCTACCTATAGATAAGTTCAAGTAAGTTCCATTTGTCTCAAAACAGATTGTCTGTAGGAAATAATTGTTACCTGAATTAATAAGTAATACAAAATAGTCCTTTTTTGTATGAAACTAAACTCCCTGAAAAGCAATATTTTAACTAAATTGCAGTGATTATGAGCAAAAAAAAATCAATCTAACTTTCCAAGTGCAGAACAGGAATTCTTCTCAAGAACTGTTTAATGTGACACATTCATATAATTAAGGTTTTATGAAGGAAATTTCACAGCAGACACCCGAGGCTGTGCAGTTTTATTATCTCTAGACAGAATGCACCATATTTTTTGCTTATTACTTTAGGTTTTGGATCTTTGTACAGTACAGAATATTACCTTCCAGCAATAAACAGTTGTGCATAGATTGCATGCTTAAGTCTCCATGATCAAGTACTTCTTTTTTTATTTCATTGTTTCTAAAGTTTTCTTCATGCTTGCTACAATGTTCTTCCTTCTGGTTATCTGATATACCTCTAATCCTAACACTCTTCACACTCTGTAGTATTTTTCTCTTGCCAAACATCTGCCTTCAACTCTTTGTGAGCTCACACTTAGACAATAGATTATTTCACACGAGCATAATAGAATATTACTTGTGGCTCTGCCTCTTGTCTCTTTCATTGCTGATTCATACCCTCAACCTCCTTATTATACCAGTTTACGTTATTCTGTACATTGGTATACAACATAAATAGCAAACCATTTATAGCCCTTTTCTTAAAAGAGACATATTTAAATTCTCTAATGACACAATTTCTACAAGAAAACTAAAATTTATACTGTAAAATTAATTTATAATTGCATGAATGTAACTTCACAGCAGTTTCCACTACACTTTACTATTTCCAACGTTTCACTTTTATAAATAGCTGTAAATTCAGGAAAGTTTCACTTATTGGACATTTAAAGTTCTGGGTTACAGCTGACATTTTAAGCCAGGTGTCTGAGCTTTAACAGTAAACTGTTCCAGTCCTATAATCTATTTAAATATGAAAATAACCATTGGGTTTATTTTGTGAAGTCTTTGTCAAATTCACACAATTTGAAATTACGATAAAGAAGGATACTTACCCATCCATTAGGAGGATACCCACAGAATGGAGGAGGACAATGACTGCCAAAGTGTCAGTCACAGGAGATGGACACCACAATGTTTCAACATATTTGGATTGGTGCCATAGTGCTAAAACTTGTCTGCAGTGTGATACAGAAAATCCACACATAAGAAGATAAGTGGAGGAGATTTGCTATTTTAAGGTAAGCAGTAGGTTAGGATGGAAAAAAAAAAGCAATTTTCTTCAGCTCTAAAACATGATTAGGAAAGATGTGATCTTCTATGTATACACTACTACCAAAGGACCACAAAAGCAGTCTGAACAGTCTAATAGGGCTTTATACACCAAGGCAGTGCTGCACTCTGGAAGAAAGTGCATCCTTTTTCAGGCGATGAAAGGAGACAGAGACAGAGACCCACAATTTTTTTAAGTCATTCTATTCGATGAGAAATAGACATTCTGAGTTGTTTCAGTATATTTCAGTATTTATGATTTTATATTTCCATAATATTTTGTAGTTATTCTTTCTCCATTCAAATAAAACAAAAAAGTGCATTTAAAACATTTATGTAATAATTCATAAATGACTTTAACCAATGTGTTCTGATGATAAAAACATGTATACTTCCATGAAGTTGAATGTATATCCTGAAAAAAATAAAAGAAATTGCTTGTGAAAGTTGTTTGCTCAAAGTCTTAGACAAATAAAAAGATTATATTGAGTGAGAGCAAAATTAATGAAGTCTGTAATTTTTTTGAGAAACAGAAATCTTCAGAATGAATGTATCATAATTATTCAATACCTATGCATACTCTAAAATGAAAACATTATGAATATTTGAATTTGGGGAATATTAGGTTTTTCACCCTCAACTGGCTAATGGTATACCAGAAAAATTTATTTCACTTGTTAAAGTGATAGTTGTGATTGTGATAAAAACTCTTTACATAAAATTTTAAAGTGAAAATCAAGGATTGAGACGTCATCCTGATGAATTGTTCCAGTTATGAGTATAAAGTGTCCATCTCGATATCTTCTGATTGATTTTAGTTTGAAGTTAGTTTTGTTAGAAATTAATATGGCCACACCTGCTTTTTTCTTAGGACCATTTGCTTGAAAGACCTTTTCCCAACCCTTTACTCTGAGTAGATGCCTGTCTTTGTGGTTGAGATGTGTTTCTTGCAAGCAGCAGAATGTTGGATCCTGTTTTCGTATATAATTAGTGATCCTAGAGAAGCTAAATAAGGAGAACCCAAAGAAAAACATATAGGCATCCTCCTTTTTCAGGCGATGAAAGGAGACAGAGACAGAGACCCACATTGGAGCACAGGACAGAAATCTCAAGGTCCAAATCAGGAGCAGAAAGAGAGAGAGCACGAGCAAGGAACTCAGGACCGCAAGGGGTGCACCCACACACTGAGACAATGGGGATGTTCTATTTGGGAACTCACCAAGGCCAGCTGGCCTGGGTCTGAAAAAGCCTGGGATAAAACCGGACTCGCTGAACATAGCGGACAATGACGACTACTGAGAACTCAAGAACAATGGCAATGTTTTTTTTTGGGGGGGGGGTTTCGAGACAGGGTTTCCCTGTAGCTTTGCAGCCTGTCCTGGAACTCCCTTGGTAGACCAGGCTGGCCTCGAACTCACAGAGATCGCCTGTCTCTGCCTCCCAAGTGCTGGGATTACAGGCGTGCACAACCACGGCCCAGCTGGCAATGGGTTTCTGCACGTGCTGGCTCTGTGGGAGCCTAGGCAGTTTGGATGCTCACCTTACTAGACCTGGATGGAGGTGGGGGTTCCTTGGACTTCCCACAGGGCAGGGAACCCTGATTGCTCTTTGGGCTGAAGAGGGAGGGGGACTTGATTGGGGGAGGGGGAGGGAATTGGGTGGCGGGGAAGAGACAGAAATCTTTAATAAATAAATAAATTAAAAAAAAAAGAAAATCAAGGTGGAAATGTAAGAAATTTTGATAAAATGTCACATATAATGGTTATATGGATGTAAGTGTGGATATTGCTTCTACATTTCAAACAAATAAATCATCAATATCTGATTTTTATCTAGGAGGAAACCTGAATGGTTTATAAAATGTTAGTTTCAACTTCACCTGATAATTTCCCTGTGTCTTTTATAGCCTTATTTAACTTTACTAAAATCTATACTCTTTGAAATTATGAAGAAGCCAGACATATTTCTCAGTGTGAAAAAATATTGTACTCCATCATATAGTGGAAATTAATTTTAGTTAAATTTAATGGTGCTTATGATGTAAATGATTTCAAAAATATCAATTTTATTAGTAGGACTAGTTGTAGAACTTTTATTGCTTTTACTTTTTAAAAGATCTACTACACATCAGATCAGGTCATGATATGTAACTACTAAAATCTTGGTTACAGTAACCTGTAAGGAGTTTTTAGAGAATTTTTAATTTGTTATTGCTGGATTAAACAACAAAAATTGCTATAAGATATCCTACCTCATTTTCTCAAAATTCACATTGTTTTCTTGACTATAAATCTTTGCATTAGTTTTAGAATAATTACTGGTACTTTGGCAATCTCACTGATAAAATATGTAAATACTTCAGGATAGGGATTAATATGTAGCATTATTTTACTAAGTAATATTAATTATATTTTGACTTTTAAAGGAAAAAAGTAAGTAAAATATAAGTTATAATTAAATGCATTTGTCTATTGTATAGTGAATGTATGTGAGTGTGTGTGTGTGTGTGTGTGTAGCAGCCATTTTTGTCATATTCCATATATGGAGGTCAGAGGACATCTTAAGGCAGTCATTTCTCTTTTTCTTCCATTCAAGTTGACTCAAAACACAGACTTAAGTTGGTAGGTTTAGAGAAAAGTGTCTTTATCTCCTGAACCTGTGGCCCAGCTGTGTATTTGGTGGGATTGTTTGTTTATGAATATTTGTAGGGAAACAAAATCATAGTAGCCATGCCTTTAACTCAAATATAATTAGAAACTATCATGTTAGTTAGTAATGCAGGAATTGAAAGCGTCTGATATTTTAATTATATAACTTTATATATAAATTATAGATATAATAAATTTATATTTATTTAAATGTATAAACATATTTAATTTTATATATATATATATATATAAACTACAAGAAAGAGTGCTCAAGACGTAACTCTATTGTGTATTTACATGGATGATGTAATTTTTCACCCATCAGAATACACTATTTTTCTTTAGTGTATATTTATTGTTTTGAAATATAGAATTGGAAAATTTGCTAAAATACATCTTTGTATTTTATATGTATTATATATGTTACACTTAACACACACACACACACACACACACACACACACATATATATATATATATATATGTACTTATTGTACTTCTAGTGTTAATCAGCTTTTTATATTCCAGATGTGAAGTGGAACATCACTCAAATGAATCTTAATTTTTTGATTGTTTGTTTAACTGTTGGTTTGGTTTGGGTTTTGGTGTTTTGAAACAAGGTTTCTCCATGTAACTCTGGCAGTCTTCGAACTCGCTGTGTAGAACAGGCTGGCCAACTCTACATCAGTCTCCTGAGTGCTGGGACTAAAGGCATTCATTCATCACAACCACCAGGTTTTAGCTTAGTTTTTAGTGATTCAATGAACCACAGAGAAAACCAAAACTCAAAACTGGGAAGAGACACAATATTTTCTCAATAAGGTGAACATACATTTTAATTTCAGTTATTTTTGTTTGTTGCCAGGCTAACAATTAAGACCAAGCATTTTTTATTTTAATGTAGAAAATTCTGGGGATATATGTAACACATGGTTGGAATGGGTAGACAAAGAATTGAAAGATACATTTAAAATTACATAGCTCAAGTGAGAAGGGATAATGGAACCTGCAACAAACCCACTTAGAAGTTTATTAAAGGGTTGTGTACAGGCCTGGGGAAGTTAGTGTGAAGAGAGAGAGAGAGAGAGAGAGAGAGAGAGAGAGAGAGAGAGATGAATATGGTGCTTTCAGCTTTTAAGGAATACCTAGCACATGTGCTCAGGGGAATGGCATGGTTATGTCATACAAGATGACACAATTCACACATGCACACAAGTGCCCATGCAACTACATCATATCTAGATGATGCAACCGTGCTGCATGTGTGTCTTGCGGTATCCTTTAAGACTCCCAGGACCATATTTAGGAAGTGATCTCCTGTGCCAATGCATCCAAGTATATTTCCCACTTTCTTTTCTATAAGGTTCAGTGTGACTGGCATTTTGTTGAGTCTTGAGTTTTGCGCACGGTGATAGATATGGGTCTATCTCTATTCTTCTACATGTTGATATCCAGTTGTAAATATAACCCTAGAAGCACAAACATTGAAAAATAATTAATAAATGGGACCTCCTGAAACTGAAAAACTTCTGTAAAACAAAAGACACAGTCAACAAGACAAAACAACAGCCTACAGAATTGGAAAGGATCCTCACAAACCCCAAATTAGACAGAGGGCTGACCTCTAAAATATACAAAGAACTCAAGAAATTGGTCACCAAAAGAACACATAATCCAGTAAAAAAAAAAAAAAAATGGAGTACAGACCTAAACAGAGAACTCTCAACAGAGAAATCTAAAATGGCTGAAAGACACTTAAGGAAATTTTCAACATCCTTAGGAATCAGAGAAATGCAAATCAAAACAAATCTGAAATTGCATCTTACATCTATAAGAATGGCCAATATCAAAAACACTGATGATAACTTATGCTTGAGATGTTATGGGGAAAAGGGAGCACTTCTGCATTGCTGGTGGGAATGCAGGCTGATATAACTTTTTTGGATGTCAATGTGGCGACTTCTCAGAAAATTAGAAAACAACCTTCCTCAAGACCCAGTAATATGACTCTTGGGTATATATCCAAAGTATGCTCAATTGTGCCACAAAGACATGTGCTCAACTGTGTTCATAGAAGCATTGCTTGTCATAGCCAGAACCTGGAAACAACCTAAATGCCCCTTGATCTAAGAATAGATAGGGAAAATGTGGTACATTTATACAATTGAGTACTGCACAGCAGAATAAAATAACAACATCTTGAATTTTGCAGTAAAATGGATGCAGTTAGAAAACATTATCTTGAGTGAGGTAACCCAGATACAAAAAGACAATTATCACATGTACTCACTCATTGTTGGCTTTTAAATATAATGCAAAGAAAACCAGCCTAAAAACCACAATCCCAGAGAACTTAGACGGTAATGAGAACACTAAGAGAAACTTACATAGTTCTAATCTAATCTTGTCTAAAGACAAGATCTCCTGAGTAAATTTGGATTATGGGGATCATGGGAGAGGGTTGAAGAGAAGGGGAAGGAAAAGTGTACAGCTCAATAAAAATCAATAATAAAAAAGATTCCCAAGGCCATTAGGCACTTCTGCCTGAAGGCTTGTATGCACATGCATGACACTAGAACTGGAAGTATCAGCCATGTTGTGTGGCTGAATCATTACATTCCACCCTTTTGTTTATTATAAAAAAATTGGGAGTTTAGGGTTTTTAATGAGTGGGAACAGGGCATCATAAGGTTTCTTGTGACTGCTTTATGCTGATTTTGTGGGTGTTGTCAGGTCTCTTGAGACTGCTTTTTGCTGATTTTGTGTGTATTGGAGAGTTGGTATGCTTGACTGCATCTTGCAGTGGCTGTTTACTTTTGTGTTTTTTTTTCCAGGCTCTTTGGAGCTAGCTGGTTGGCAGCTTAGACCTCCCAAGATGCTAAAAAGATATAAAATTATGTCTAGAAAACATTTTTAGAACCTGGTGATTAAGGGAGGGGAGTCCCAAAATAGTAGATAGAGGGATTTGTTTTGGGGGGGATAGAGGGGGAAATTTCCAAGGGGTTCCCAAGACAAAGAATGATAAGGGAAAATTAAATGATACTTATTCTGGGTGAGCCTGATCCATTTAGATAGGTCCAATTGGTTCCCTGATGCTTATGGAAAAAAATGTTTGAAAAGAAATAAATTTTAGACATATTAATAGCTTATGATTATGATGGTATAGTGTTGGGAAAGAAGACAGTGGGGGTGGGGGAGGAAAAGTAGGGGGAACTATTAGAAAGGGGAATTATTAGACCCCTCAATGTTTTACCTGAAACAAATCTTAGAGCACTTTTTCTCTTTAGGATCATGGTATTTCCTTAACATCCAGGAGACACTGTTTTTTAGTCAGTGATAAAGCTGTTATGTTAAAGTCTGTTTTGTGAGTTTTTGGAGTCTGGAGCTTTAAATGTCCCCAAACTTCTTATTGTTTCTTACCACCTGGGTTTTGGGCAATCCTTATACCTCTGGCTCTATATTTAATCATGATTCCTGTAATAACAGCTGAGAGGTTAATGTGGAAATTTAAGTATGACAATGGAGATTTAGAGAAGAGTAAAATGTTGAAGATGAGACAGGTGGATCCAATGAAAAAGTTTCTTGAGCTTGGCAGCTGTGGAAGTTAAAAGAATTACTTTAAAGCAGCCCTGCCATTTATGGGGTGGCCATTTAGGAGTGAAGGGCATTGGTATGGGGAAGAGAATAATACCGAATCTTCTATTTTAATCAGCAGTAGGCATGAATTGACATGTGGTTGAAGTAATGAGTAGTAGGTAAAATCCCATAATAGGGAACAAAGATGGGCCAGCAGCAGGGAAAACAGATGATCAGGAAGGGGAGAAGTCTTGAGTGAGAACCCTGTGTTAAAACTGGTCACCCATACATGAGTTCAAAGGGTGAGATGAAAAAGAGGGTTTTAGGAAGAGCTCTTAACCTAAGAAGGCAGAGGCAAAAGTTTTACCCAATCAAGGTAAAGCTCCTGTGACATCTTAACAAGAATATTTTTAAAGGAACAATGAGTTTGTTATACCTTTTCTTAAGACTGAGAATGGTATGGGATCTGAAAATGCCCGAGAATGTTAAGAGCCTTAGAGAAAGTTTGAGAGTTCTGGAAGGTAAATTCTGGGCCATTATCCATCTGAAGAGAGGTTTGGATTTCAATCTGGAGGATACTTTCTTGGAGAAGAACACCAGAAACTGGAACCGCTTGTTAGTGGTGGGAAATGCTTCAATCCACCCAGACATGGTGTACACCAAAACCAGGAGATATTTAACTCATCTGACTGTCAGTATAAAAGTAAAATCAAGATGTCATTCAGTTCCTGGAAGGGAGACCATGGCCTAGTGGGTGAGAAAAGTAAAGTTACTATCTTTGGTCTTGGGATCTGACTTTTGACTGATTTTATAAGAAGCAGTGGTAGCTTTTAAAAACTCTAAGTTCTCAGGGGTGGGATGGAGGTGAGCCTTGACAAAATGAAAGAGAGCTTTACTATTAGGATAGGAGTGATGATGTAGGTAAGACAAGATTTGCCGGGTATCAGTGGATGTCTGTGAGAATGCGGGCTGTGCTGCATGAACCCACTGAGGTGACTGAGGAACTTTGGACTCTAGATTGCTGCTCTTCTAGCTGCTTGGTCAGTCTGGTGAAGGAGAAGATATTTTGCAATTGAGAGCTAAGTGAAATAGAGAAAAAAGCATCCTTAAAGTCTAGAACTAAGAAGAGTGAGGTTCCTGGGTGGATAGTAGAATGAAGTATATAAGGATTAGGCTCTACAGAATGCAGAGGGACTACTGTAGAGTTAATGAGCTGGAGATCTTGACCAGGTGGTAGGTTCTGTTAGGGTTTTTAACAGCAAATATCGGGTGTTAAAGGAAGAAGAAGTGGAGCGAAGTAACTTTTTTTCTTAGAAGGTCAGAGATAATAGGCGTAAGTCCCTTAAAGTTTTGGAGAGAGAGGAGGTACTATGTTTGAGTAATGTACTTATTAGTATCTTGTAATTGGATAACAATGGTGGAATGGTGTTTAGCAACAGAGGGGTTTTTGGTGTCTCAGACTTGGGGGTCTAACCCAAGTTTCCTGGTAGAGGAAAAGACACATTGGAGCTGAAAGGTTGGGAGGCTAGAAGGAGGAAGAGGAGAGCTGTGGATGAGTCTAGTGTAAGGTAAATGGAAGGAGCAAACAAAATGGAAGCTCCTACTCTTGCTAAAAAATCTCTTCCCATAAGATGTACCAGGCATGTTGGCATGAATTGAAATTATGAAGTGAGATAAATATTTCTAAAACCACAGTTAAGTGTGGTGAGGTCTTCTGAGGTAGTTAGGGCTCTCCTCCTACCCCGACAATAGGGAAACTAGTAGGAAATATAGGAACCCAGAATTCACTCAGTACTTAATATGTAGCTCTGGTGTCCAAGAGAAAGAAGATTGGCCATCCTGATACCATGATGTTTACCTGTGGCTCCCTGTTACAGATGACGGTTGTGGTCAGGTAAAAGGAGATTTGGCAACCTTATTTATCCATAGCCAGACCTAGAAGATCATCTTGGGAATTTTGTGGGTTTGATGTTTCCATGTCGAGATGTGCACAAGGACAATATGTCCTTCCCTATGGCACCCAAGGTCTTGCAGGACAAAGATGAGGATTGGAAATGTTCGGGCCCAGAGACCAGCTCTACCACATTTAAAACACAGGCCTGGTAGTTTTCGAGCCCTGATGGAGTGGGAGCATCACAGACAGCTCAAATAGGGTGGTCCATTGTCTCAGCCTGTTGGAGGGCCATGGCTAGCATGTGACAGTGGTGGTTGTGGACTTTGTCATTCCTTGCATGGTTCACCTTAAAAGCCAACTTTAAGCCTTCTGCCTGCGGGATCAAAGACCTTTTTCCCCAAACATGTAAGTTTAGCTTTAATGTCAGGGTAGCACTGAGGTAAAATAATAATAATAATAATAAGTCATGAGTAATTGTCTGCCTTCTGAGGTTTCTGGATCTAAGTTAGTATAAGGCATTACAAAAATGCAGAAGGATTTTCCTTCACATCTTGAATGACCTCTGAGAACTTATAGTTTACTGGCTTGAGGCCAGCCTTAGGGAGACCTGCCTGGAGTCCAGTCAAAAACCGGTCCCTAGCTAAAATTCCCCTGAAGTGTTTTATTTCCAGTGTGGTTCCTGCTTGGGGACTGCCTCTGCCCCCAGAGGATGTATTGTATGTGTTTGGTGTATCTTGTCTGCATGTAGTCTGGCCTGCTCCCCAAATCACATGCACTCTTCAGGAAGTAGGTTATTAGATAAGATCATATAGATATCATGAAAGGTGAGATTATTAGACTGGGTCTTAGAGCTTAGATAGTAAAAAGTTTGGATACAAGGAAACTCCTTCCATTTGCCTGTGTGCTGACAGTAGTTAGAAAGCTCCTGTAGAATATTGGAACCAAAGGTGCCATTAGGCAGCCACTTTAAATTGTTATCAACATTGTAAGGAGGCCATAATTTTTCAGGTTTTTTATTACTTAAAAAATACTAATCCAAATTCCCACCCCCTCTTCTCCTCCCACTTCCTCTAAAAACCCTTCTACCATACTCCCCTCCAATCCTAAGAGAGGAAAATGCATCCCACCTGTGGAAAGTCCAAGGCCCTCCTTACTATATCTAGGTGGAGCAAGGAGAATAGGATCCCAAAAAGCCAGTACATGCAGTAGAGACAAATCTCAGTGTCACTATCAGCGGCCCCTCAGTCTGCCCTCTTCATCTCTTTCAGAGGGGTTGTTTGTTCCCATGCTTGTTCGATCCCAGTCCAGTTGGAGTTTGTGGGCTACCATTAGCTCAGGCAAACTGTCTCAGTGGATGAACCCCTCAAGGTCTTGAATTCTTTGCTCATACTCTCAATCCTTCCACTCAGCAACTGGATCTTGGGAGCTCAGTCCAAAGCTCTGATGTGGGTCATTGCCTTTGTTTCCACCTGTTCTTGAAGGTTCTATGGTGATATTTAAGATAATCATTAGTCTGACTATAGGGAAAGGCCAGATAAGACACCCTCTCCTCTATTACTTAGGGTCTTAGCTACGGTCATCCTGTGGATTCCTGGGCATTTTTCTAGAGCCAGCTTTCTTGCTGAGCCCATAGTGGCTCCCTCAGTCAAGATATCTCTTTCTTTGCTCTCATATCTGTCCTTCTTCCATCTCAACTATCCCATTGTCTCAAGTTCTCATCAAAGCCCCCTCCTCCAATTCCTGATAACCCTTGCTCCCATGCTCCCAAATTTTTGTGTGTTTCTGATTTCCAGGTGGCTCTATATATGTTTTTCTTTGGGTTCACCTTATTACTTAGCTTCTACAGAATCATGAACTATAGGCTTAATGTTCTTTGTTCATGGCTAATATCCACTTACGAATGAGTACATTCATATTCATTTTTAGGAGGGGTCTGGGTTACATCACTCAGGGTAGTTTTCTAATTTCATCAATTGCATGAAAAATTTAAGATGTCATTATATTTTACTGCTGAATAGTACTCTAATGTGTAGATGTGCCACACTTTCTTTATCTATTCCTCAGTTGAGGGGCATCTAGGTTATTTTTAGGTATTGGCTATTACAAATAATGCTGCTAGGAACATAGTTGAACAAATGCGTTTGTAGTATGATTATCATTTTGGATATATTCCCAAAAGTGGTATTGCTAGATCCTGAGGTATGTTGATTCCCAGTTTTCTGAGAAACTGCCACACTGATTTCCAAAGTAGTTGTACAAGTTTGCATTCCCACCAGCAATGGAAGAATGTTCCCCTTGTTCCACATCCTCTCCAGCATAAGCTATCATTAGTGTTTTTGATTTTAGCCATTTTTACAGGTGTAAGATGGTATCTCAGAGTTGTTTTGATTTTTATTTTCCTGATAGCTAAGGAAGTTGAACATGTCCTTAAGTATCTTTCGGTCATTTGAAATTCTTCTGTTGAGAATTCTCTGTTTGGTTCAATACACTACTATTTAATTGGGTCATTTAGAATTTTAATGTCTAACTTCTTGAGTTCTTTATATATTTTGGAGATAAGTCCTTTGTCTTATGTAGGGTTGGTGAAGATGCTTTCCCATTCAGTAGGCTGTCTTTTTGTCTTATTGACTGTGTCCTTTGCTTTACAGAAGCTTCTCAGTTTCAGGAGGTCCCATTTATTTATTGTTGCTCTTATTGTCTGTGCTACTGGGGTTATACGTAGGAAGTGGTCTCCTGTGCCCATCTGTTGTAGGGTACTTCCCACTTTCTCTTCTATCAGGTTCAGTGTGGTTGGATTTGTATTGAGGCCTTTAATCTATTTGTACTTGAGTTTTGTGCATGGTAACAGATACAAATCTATTTTCGTTCTTCTACAGATTGACATTCAGTTATGCCAGCACCATTTGTTGATGATGCTTTGTTTTTTTCCAAATATAATTCTAGCTTCTTTGTCAAAAATCAGGTGTTCATAGGTGTGTGGATTAATTTCCAGGTCTTCAATTTGATTCCATTGGTCAACATCACTGTTTTTATGCCAATACCAAGCAGATTTTTTTTTTTTTGCTATAGCTCTCTAATATAGCTTGATGTCAGGGATGGTGACGCCTCTGACACTTCCTTTATTGTACAGGATTGTTTTGGCTAGCCTCAGTTTTTTTGTTTTTCCATATGAAGTTGATTATTGTTCTCTCAATGTCTATGAAGAATTGTGTTGGGATTTTTATGGGGATTTCATTGAATCTATATATTGCTTTGGTATGATTGCCATTTTTACTATGTTGATCCTTCCTAAAGAGCATGGCAGTCTTTCCATTTTCTGGTATCTTCTTCAATTTCTTTCTTCAAAGACTTAAAGTTATTGTCAAATAGGGTCAAATAGGTTTTTCACTTCCTTGGTTAGTGTTACCCCAAGTTATTTTATGTGATTTGTGGCTATTAAGAAAGGTGATGTTTCTCTGATTTCCCTCTCTGATTCTTTATCCATTGTGTATTGGAGGGCTACTGATTTATTTTGGTTGATCTTGTATCCTGCCACTTCAATGAAGGTATTTAACAGCTATAGGTGTTCTCTGGTAGAGTTTTTGGGGTAACTTGTGTACACTATCATATCATCTGCAAATAACAAAACTTTGACTTCTTCCTTTCCAATTTGAATTTTCTCGATCTCCTTATGTTGTCTTATTGCTATTGCTAAAACAATAGACAAGTGTGAGAATCTATAAGTAGGGCATTAAGGTCTGGGGTTTTAGGGCCTCTAAAAGTCATTCCAGGGGCAAGCCTGGTTTGATGATCTTGGATGGCTTGCTATCCACAGCTGAAACAATAAAATCCCCAAAAATGGCTACACCACAAGGCTTATAGGAACAGTCTCCCCTTTATAGGCATGTTATGTTGGTGGCAAACATGCAGGGCTTGTAGGAGAGCACCATCTACTTACAGGTGGGGTGTTAAATCCTGACTGGTGTACATAGAGGTCTTGTTTGGGAAGATGGAACAAGTGGTTGTTGTGGAAAAATACCCAGTTCCAAATCCCAACACAGGGAGAGGGGCTGGGATGAGAGAGCCTCCTGAGTCATGGTACCAATTAAATTACCTGGTACAAGTGAGAAGGAAACACAGAACAACCAACAAAACTCATTAGTTTATTAAAGGGGGCATGTACAGACCAGGAGAATTTTTGTGCAGAGAGAGAGAGCTGAAGATGGCGCCTCCAGCTTTTATAGGCTGCCTAGCACATGCACACAGTGGGATGGTGTGGTTATGTGATATGCAGATGATGGCATTCACACATGTGTGCAAGGGCTCATACAGTTGCATCATACATAGATGATGTAACCATACTGCAAGTGGGTCACACAGGATCCTGTATCAACATAAATGAATGTAGACAGATTGTAATAATATATACAGCTTCAATGGGGAAATAGACTTACAGAACCACAAGTTCCCACGGAGAACAGGAAAACAGAAGGGGTGGAGGGCTCATGCTCGCCAGATTTATATGTAAACATTAGTCCGAGGCGAACACGCCCCCTAAGGGGGTTGGGCTATCCCTACATCTCCCCCTTTTGTCTAAATAAGACAGAACTAAACCAAATACAACTATATACAATAATAACAAATAATAAATATAAAAAACAACATTGAGAACAAAAGTTTTGCTAAACATTTTATCTCAAGGAGTCTAAATAATGTAGAGAGTAACTACAATTATATAATCTTAAACTCCGTCAAAGATCTGAGAAGGGAATAAATATTACTTAACAAACGAGAGATATCCAAAATGTGCAACAAATGAAAGAGACAACTGACTACCTGGGCAATCACCCAAAGTCTTGTTTGTAATGTTGAGTCAACCAACTTTGGCTAAGGCCTAACATAACTGATATACCATTATTAAATCTTTGTCAATAGTTGAGGTACGTGCTTTTTTTTTTTTTAACCCAAAGGCCAGTTCTACCAAGAAGACAAGATCCCAGTGGAGTATCTTTGGTGCTCAACATTCTCTCAGGAGTAGATTGGCGTTGGCAGGAGTAATTGTGTCTCATTGGCACAGAGATCTAGGTTAGATTAAGAAGATTCTAGGTTAGATTAAAGGCCATTTTTTACAGCTCTTCGAAGAGGCTGAAGATTATACTAGATATACTAAACATAATCTCTATGTATCTAAAAGACCTGATTAACCTAAAAATAAATATGACAAACATATAATTTTCAATACCTATCTAACTTAAAGACTAAGAGAATAAACAACTGTGCAATATATGAAGACAATGATCTTCAACTAGAAACAATGTTATTATATAAATAGTATCAGAGGTAGAAAGGTACATTGTAATATGGTAGATGTATCAATACAATATAGACAAAGTTATAAGCATACTCTTATACAAAAATAGAGGTAGGAACACTCACATTTAATATTCAATATATCAATATACAAGAAACAGTACCAATACAATTTTCTAAAAACAGTAATTCACAAATACCAATCATCCCATCAAACCAGTTAATCCCCTTTTTTGTTTTTTTTTGAAAATACCCCTAATTTTATAAAATATCTCCCCATCCCCTCAACCCTAAACCAACCACTAAATGATGTCCCTAACCCTGAGGGCAAACTCTGTTGGGAGAGGAGACGTAGTACTCTAAGATTGCTTCTAGCTGACATGGGGGCGACATTCTTCTAGGGGGTCCTGTGAAAGCAAATGATGGTAAAATTCCCAAATTAACCTTTGACCTAAGAAAATAGTAACTAATCTCTGAGAATTTTGAGAAGGTCCAGCCAGAGTGTTGTCAAAAATGTGTACCATTTGAAATTGTCTAGTGCAGTTGGTACCAAAAAACAGGTCTAATATTAATGCTTAAAAAATATACTGATGAATATTTTGCATATCACCATAGAACCTTCATCTGGCGATGGACCCACACTGGAACACTGGACTGAGCTCCCAAAGTCCCAATGAGG
>NC_022013.1:38041047-38049136 GCF_000317375.1 Microtus ochrogaster | reverse complement strand
CCGATCTGTGGGAGGAGTGGGAGGCTGGGAGGAGGCGGAAAATTTTTTTTTCTTTCTTAATAAAAAAATAAATAAAAAAAAATATTCATGACATCATTAAAACCAGATTGAATTGATGTCATAGGGCCCCATCTTCATCCTGGAAACTTTAAAGATTAGTGTAGGAAAATTTGTTGCATGTTATGGGAAATTTAAACATTAACAACAAGGACATATACTGACATATAAAGAAAGATACAGGTATGAGGAAAAGCAAAGAAAGTTTATCAAGTACATAATTATTCTTATTCTGTCCCATTTCATGGCTCCTGACCTGAGACAGAAATTTTGAGATATCTCTTATCAACAGGCTTGGAATTGAAGAGGGACTTAGCCATAGTCTAACTCCAAAACCAGCTCTACATATTTATAAAGAAATGTTTAATAAGACATATATATATACATATATATGTAATTAATACTTACAGAACATGTCTATCCATCAGTAATTCAATATTCAGAGTCCCTTAAATTCTTTGAAGATGAGTATTTTTTTGTGGAGATAAGAAAAGAACCCTGCCCCCAACCTATCTGTATTTCTTACCATCAGTATGTTTGCCATCCTTGTGAATGAATTGAATAGGCCCCCTAAGTAGGTTAGGCTATTCTACAGGGTCCTTTAAGATTCTGGGGCCATTAGGCACTTCTGCTTGAGTGCTTGTCAGCACATGCCTGGCCCTAGAACCTGGAAGTGTGGCTGAATCATTACGATGTTGATGATCAGAAAAGTTTTAGCAAAACTTTGTGGCACTTAAAGCATATGTGGCAAGTTATTAAAACTCTGCAACATTTTATATTAATAATAGCATTTTTCATGAATTTGTTTATAAAGATAATTTCATACCACAGTTTGAGTTTCAAATATAACATTTAATTCTAAATAATTTGATTCTAAATAGGCATGCCTGATAACCTGGTCTTGATTGATGCCTGGAAGATAATTTGATAAGTAATTACTGTGATTGACTTAATTATTACATTCATATCATTTGTATGCATTTCAATAATCCTAACTTTAAGTTTTCTCAGTCATTTTCTTTGTATAAACCATATACATCTTTATATGCATTTTGTAATCTATCTTGTCACAATAAACTGTTTAATATACAAGTTAAGGATGTTTTCTTTTAAATAAGCTTTCTAAACTACTATCAGGATAAATTTGAATGTGAATTGCTTCACCTTTGAGAAATAACTATAAAACTAATCTATAATCAGCCACTGACATATTCATTTGTTCAAGAGGCCAGCTGTTGGTATGGCAATTTTCATAAAATTAACAAATCAATGTTATAACCATATATGGTGTTTGATTAGATGCATGGGGAATTAGTGATAAAACTAGAATATAGTGTTCATTAAGAGCTGTCATTCATATAACCTTACCCTTTACAGTAATAAATGTAAAGTTAAAATTGTTTAATACTTAAAAGCAGTTTGTTTAGCCTCCTAATGTGTATCCTGAGCAGTTTTTGCTCAAATTTACAAAAAAGCAACATCAAGAATATAACTTTAATGATAAAAATAGCCTATATAAAAATATATATCATATATATATACATATATATGATTACATTACAATACATACAACAATAATTTTTGTTTATTTGTTTGAAACAAAGTTTGTTTGTAGCTTTGGTGCCTGTCTTGAAACTAACTCTTGTAGACCAGGCTGACCTGGAACTCATAGTATGTGTTTACTCTAATTTTATACTCTTATGCTGCAATGATTGTTAAATGATTTACTCTTTAAGTTTTGCGTGTAATTTCAGTTTTCTTGTCTGGCATATGATAACTCAAACTCTTCCAATCAACCTAATCTCTAGATGGCTGCTAAAGTTAAAACAAATCTACTTTTTTATATTCTATATTTAAATAAAATTACTTTGAGAAACAGTAAACCTAGTGAATATGTATATTTATAAATACTATTCAACATCACTATCATAAATATAATATATGTAAAACTAGATAATATTTTTAAAGAATCAGATACTACATAATTGTCTCCATTTGCTAAGGTTTTGTTATTATCTTAGTTACTTATAGATAATCTTGGTATAAAATGGTAAATTAAAAATCCAATAGATAACTACATAAATATTTGTTGATGTTTCATTTACATTTCTTCTGAGTAGTGGGCTGACATTCTGAGTGAACTTGCTCTAGGCTGCATGGAAAGTGATTCACTCTTGTCCAGTATATCCATGCTGTGTGTGTTAGTCATTCCGACGTCAGCATGAATAGCTGACTGCCACATGGTCATTTATTTTTCTACTAAAGAAATCTATACTTTTATTAATATTGGTCCTATATACAAAAGAGTACCTATACTGGCAATTTGGAATGATAAACAAACCATAAAATAATTCTTTTAAGTTTTGACAATTTCTAAATTAGCATGAAAAACATATGCTGAAGCTGCTAAGATTTACTATGAGAGTAACTTTCTAAAAGAGAAATTGTGAAGGATAAGAATATAATTTTATTGTTGTAATAATACAGATTCAAGTAGTTATTAGAAAGTTGCTTAACTTTTTCCACTTTCATTGGCTTTCAAACAGTTGTCACTTACATTGGATACAGGGACAGTGATATAATAAGATTCCTTCCTAATATAAAAATAAATTTTTATTTAATTTAATAGGCAAGAATGGATTGAAGGAATTTTATACATTGGAAATTCATGTGCATTCTGATATATTAAGATTAAAATACTTTTAAAGACTTCTATGTACTTATATATTTGTGTGTGTGTGTGTGTGTGTGTGTGTGTGCGCACGCGTGTGAATGATAATAACTTTTATGCCCTAGATAGAATTTCAGATCCCCTAAAAGTGCAATTCCAGGGATCATTGTGGAAAAGGCTAGAAATTATTATATAATTATAAACTACCCAACATTAGTTCTGGGAACAATGGACTACCCATCAGTTGCAAAACATGTATGAAAAACAGAATGTTCTCCCGGTAGCTCTTAATGGTAAATAGCTCCTTAGCTAGGAATGGTACTATCTGCCTACCTCCCCTATCCGTACTAGAATTATGTCTAGTCTGAACCTACACTTGTCTTGTACATGATACTAAAATATTGTTCATATATGCAACCATTCTTTTGTGGCCAGAAAACTCTTGCAGTAATAAATAGGCTCTCGCAATATTTCTAGCCTTTTCCACAATGATCCCTGAACCTCAGAGCATGATATAAGTATTTAATTTAATGCAAACATTTCTAAGTTCTTATTTTCAGGCTCTCAATCAAATGTGGGTCTTGTGCTAATAATCTACTGTATAACGAAGTTTATCTGATGAGAGGTAATTGACATACTAATGTAAGGGTATATGAGATGTCATTCACAAATTAATTGTATTTGTATTTAGCAAAATAATGGTAATTTTTCTCCTTTGTGAACTGCAGTCTTCTACAAACAAGCTCTTGACCCAAGAAGAGTGTCAGATATCAGTTTCCACTGTGGAGCTGGCCTTAAACCCCATCAGAAAGTGATTGGTTATTCCCATGATGCCTGTGCCATTATTGTATCAGTGTACCTTTTTTAAATATCTAGTCATTTTTGTAGCTAACAGGGTTCACATAAAGACCAACTTTTACAGATATTTTCCCCTGTTCTTTATTGCATCCTCATATTAAAAGGTGGGTTAGACATTATTACTAATTTTGAGATCAATAGGTGCCAACTGAAATTAGTAATGACACATTTTCTATGTTATATACAAACAATAGGTGTAAGCCAATTTCTTCTCTTTTTCTGAAGAAAGACAGTGGTATTTTGAAGAAAGGATCTACATAAAAAACAGGAATGATACATAATACATGGAAGTATGAAATTCACAGTACAGTTTTTAAAACTGTTATATAGGGTGGTTTCTGCACTAAAGAGATTTACTTTTATTTGGAAGGAAATATCAAGCATAGCATTGAGAACAATATGAGGTCATAAGGTATCTTTCCTCCAAGGACTCAGGTGGTCCACTTGATACCAAGACAAAGTCCACAATTGACAACTTTTATGCATCTTCTGGAGCCAGGGACCTCAAATTTCTGTCTGTTTCTGAATCTCATCATTAAAGATGACAAAGTCCTGTACTTGCTCCAACCCCTGCTCTTTAGCAAGTGATATTTTGCCCACTTTCTGCTGTCTTTGTCTGTAAAAAAGTACACACATATTGTCACTTTGGCACCTATCTAATGTCATTTCAGCACCTCTGTTAATAAGATTCTGCCTGACAGAGTGGGTTGCTCTACTGTGCACCTAGTACAAGATTTCAAGATGAAAATATGGATTGAGTTACTTCTTCTTACCTGTAATGAAAGATAACTCATATATATATATATATATATATATATATATATATATATATATATAGAGTTATTCCTTCCTGAATTCTTAAATGTAACTTTTCTTTATATTTTACTAGATTCAATCAGATTATTTAACAATGTTTTATCATCAGTGCCTCTGAAGAGAATTTGGTAGCAACTGCTCTTCAAATTGCTGTTTCTAGGTGGAGGCCATTTCTGTAGTATCTTCTCCAGAATCATCTTGTTCGAAGCCTTTAAATAGTGATGTTTAGTATTTACTAGCTATATTAGCTAGAGGTCAATGGTTCAGTTGAAATATCACATTCTTTTGATTGCTTACCAAATACACAGATAAATATTTAACAACATGTATTATAAAATCCAGCATTTCTATCACTGACTTTATGACACAATTTTGTTTGCTACTTTTTTTCCATTTTAATTAATCTGTACTTACTAATATTTATCAAGGCTTATTTCATTTATCAAGTTGACAAAAGTTATTAGGTGATATTTTAAATCCTATAATATGTTGTCAGAAGAACAGAAGAAAAGCAATCAAATTGCTGAGCTTAGCCTGAAGTAAGCTCCTTTGTAAAAATTCAATTTTCTTTATTGTTTCTTTAAGATTTTTGTAATATAAAGTATAATAATACATGAATATCAATTTCAAAACATTAGTGCCTTCTGGCAACCTTGAAATAAATTATGTTTCATTTCTCTTCTCATTGCACCAGCGAAAACCAGAGAAATTAAGTAAGATTATAAAGCCTAATAATACCCTGTGATGTTATATGCAGGCATGACCCTTACCTTTTCCTCCCTGTAGAAATACGTTATTACCAAGAGCAACCCCAGTGCAGGACCATTCTTCACACTCTAACAGATGTAAAGTAATTCTGCGTCAGCTTGTTTTTGAGGTGGACTGCTCTCACCTTGCATGTAATCTGTATCTACACTCGAAGATTCCTCAGGGTATATATTAAAGCCATTCATAAATATTAGCAAATTCATGGAGCATTCACATAGTTCTACAGACATTTTGTTAGAAAAATGGAAAGTTTAAAGAAGTTGAATAATGATATTTTATTAATGAAATTCTGAAGAGGAAGAGTGATTAAATGGGGAATGTAGGTCCACTTTTTTCTTTTACTGAATATGAATAAAACTATGGAATATAATTACAAATGTCTCCCTTTTATCAGTATCCTGCAACCTTATAAACAGGAAAGCACTTTTCAATTGTAAAGCAGTTGCAATTTTCATTTGTATATATGTCCTTTAATGTATAACTGAGACTTACTTATCACTAGGGATTTCATCATTATTAAGTTCAGGAATATAACTGCTCTTTATTTATTATTAATATGTCAGTTTTTATTCTAACAATATATATAATCAGTCAATGTATATATAATGAATCCTTGAAACACTTAACATATCTCCTTAATCTAAAATAAGCATATTAAGGATACATCATTGATAATAGAGAAACATTGTTAAATGATAAAATATGTGAAGTTGAATAATAATTGCTATGTATAATTGCACATTAATTCAATTGGCATTCTAGTATGAATAGGAGGGGAAATATTATGGGCCTACCCCTGCCTGAGTGCTATTGACAGGTGATAGTGGCTTGGAGAAGGAAAGTAATTTTGTATCAGGACTGAGACCTCTCATAGGTTGACCATGATACAGATGGTGACACAGCACCTACATTAATATCAGGATCTCTAAATGGAGTCAGTGGGTTATAAACAAAAAGTAAGTTTTGTTTTGTTTAGTTGTTGTCTCATGAAGGCCTGCTTTGTGTGAGTGGAAACTGATGAGAAGTGGATCTGTGGGAGAAGGAACATGGGGATGAACTGGGGGGGGGTTGAGGCAAGGGAAACTGTGGTCAGAAATTATTGTATGAAAGAAGATTCAATTTTCTGGAAAAGCAGACATTGCTCTTTACCACTAAGTCATCTCTCCAACCCCTAAAAGTCTTTCTATTTTTTTATTTATTTTAATTTATTTTTAATTTTATTTCATGTTACAGCCACAGTTCTTCACACCTCTTCTTGCGCCCCTCCTCCACCACTCCCACAGCCCACCTCCCTATCCACTCCTCCCAGAGGGTAAGGACACCCATGGGAAGTCTAAAAGGTCTGTCTGGCACATTAAATCAGGACAGAACCAAGGCCCTCCCCAGGCCTTAAGTTTGAGCATGGCATCCCATCATAGGGAATAGACTTCAATAAGCTAACTCATGCACCAGGGATAGATTCTGGTCTTACTGCCAGTTGCCTCTCATATATTAAAGCTTTATCACTGTCTTCCACATTTGCAAGGTCTAATTTGTTCCCATGGAGGCTCCACAGCTGTGGGTCTAGAGTTCCTTCCTGAGTTCCCATGAGCCTGGTTCATCTGTGTTTGTAGATTTTTACATCATGATCCCTCCTCCCTCTCTTCGATTTGATTCACAGAGCTCGACCTGGTGCTTCATTGTGGATCTCTGCTTCTGGTTTCGTCAGTTATTGGATAAATACTCCATGATGATATTTGGAGTATTCACCAATCTTATTACAGGGGAAGGCCAACTCAGGCACTCTCTGCCTCGTTGCTAAAATTCTTAGCTGTGGTCATCCTTCTGAATTCTTGGGAATTTCCATAGCCCCAGGTTTCTCCCTAACATGATAGTGGCTCTCTCTATCAAGTTCTTTCCTTCATTGCTCTCCCACTTCATTCCTTTCCCACCTTGTCCATCCTGTTCCTTTGTTTTATCTCCCATCCTCTCCCCTTTACTTATCACTCTCATCCAGTTTACCCAGGAGATCTTTTCTAATTTCCCTTACCTGGGCAATCCATATTATCTGCCTTCTCTGGAGCTGTGGACTGTAGTCTGGTTATCCTTTGGTTTGCATCGAATATCCAATTATAAATGAGTACTTACTGTGCTTTTTTTACAAGTGAGTAATAATCCATTGTGTAAATGTGTCACACATTCTTTATCTATTCTTCAGATGAGGAGCATCTATGTGGTTTCCAGGTTCTGGCTATTACCAATAATGCTTCTATGAATATTGTTGAGCAAGTATCATTTAAGGAATTGTTCAGCATTCATAATTATCAGGAAAATGCAAGTCAAAATAACTCTGAGATACCATCTTACACCTGATAGGATGGCTAAGATCAAAAGATTAATTTTTTAAAAATTTTGTTTTATTTATTAATTTAATTTTACATTCTATCCACTGTTCTCCCTTCCACCCCTCCCCCTGCCCATCGCCTGCCCCATAAAGCCCACCATCACCCACTTCTCCCAAAATGTAAGGGCTCCCATGGGAAATCAACAAAGACTGGCCCAATAAGTTGAGTCAGGACCAAACCATTATCTTTTTGCATTAAGACCAGCTTTTGTTGGAGAGTATTCAAAAAGGTCATTCCTCCATTGCTGGTGGGAGTGCAAACTTATACAACCACTTTGGAAATCAGTATAGTGGTTTCTCTGAAAATTAGGAATAAATGTACCTCAATACCTAGGGAAACCACTTTGGGATATAGACTCAAAATATACTCAATTTTTTTTAAATTGATTTATTCTCTGTCTTTTATATCACGTTTCTTTCTTTTTTTATTGAGAAAAGGAAAAAAAAAACAAGTTTCCACCTCCTCGCAGCCTTCCATTTCCCTCCCCCTCCTCCCACCCTTCCCCCACTCCTCCCACCCTTTTTCCCCTCCCCCC
>NC_022013.1:38037834-38039293 GCF_000317375.1 Microtus ochrogaster | reverse complement strand
GTGGAATATCTACACATTAGAGTACTACGCTGCGGTAAAAAACAATGACTTCTCGAATTTTGCATGCAAATGGATGGAAATAGAAAACATTATATCACATTTCTTAATCTCATTCATTTACCCATCCCTTTGCTTTCCATCTGCCCTTCAACCCTGCATATGCCCCAAATAAAGTAAAATTTAAGGGACAAAAATAAAAATAAAATAATTTTTTTTAAAGGGAAAACTTTAAAATCTTGTTATGGAAAATGCAGTGAGACACAACAAGTCATTCCATAAACTCTTCTGTGTTGCAGGAGGTCCTTCTGCTCCTCCAGCCTATAGCCACTGAGATACCAGCCCATTGGGGCATGGTCTCTCTCCCTTTAAAAAAGCGGCTACTTCCCTTCTCGCTCTCTTTGCTTCCTGCTCCGTTTAGGCACTAGACTTCTTCCTGATTGCGCAGAGGGCTGTTGTCTGGGATGGTTATTTGTAAGTTTTTTTCCCTTTAAATAGATACCACCCTATTAATCATAATTCCAAACTGGTGTGGCATTGTTTGTGACTTACGCCTTCACCTCTGTTTTGCAATCTTTACTTACAAGTGTTCCTTGAAAAGAGTCATTGGTCCAATCTGAGGCCTCTGTTTTCTACTACCCAATCAATGCATGACCTTTGCTAGGATTCCTCCTGGGTATCCTATTGTTGCTCTTTTTAGTTCCTAACCCCACATGATGACTCTTAGCCAGGTGTACCACCAGTTTCAGAAGATCTGATCCCTTTTTCTAGATTCTGTGGGCACCTGGCATCCAAGTAGTAAACTGACATACATGCAGGCAAAATACACAAACAAAGAAAAATTTAATTTTTAATATTTAAAAAAATGCTTATAAATATATATTTAGCGAGAGTGTGTGGAAGCTGGACTTAATACAGTGAAAGTTTAGGATGGTTTTAAAAATGTCTTTGTCTTCAGACAGTGATTGATGGAAACAAATGAAGAGAACCAGAGCCTAGCATTGAGCTGAGCTCAGGGAACCCTGCTAAAGAGAAGCAAGAGTGTAGAAAGCTAGGAGGAAAAAAGATAACGAAATCTATGTAAAGAACTAATCTAGGCTCATGGGAGTCCACAGATTCTGGACAGACATCCAGGAGAGCCTGCCTGCACAGGAATGACCTAGGACCTCTGCATGTGTGTGACAGTTGTGTAGCCTGACCTAGTTGTGGTACTCCTATTGGTGAAAGCAGGTCTTGTCCATAATACTTTGACTGGCTACCAGGAATATTTTCCTCATATTGGATTGCCTTGCCCAGCCTTAATAAAAGTGGAAGAGTTTAGTCTTTCCTCAAATTTATATGCCATGCTTTTTGGATAACCATGGGAAGCCTGCTGCTTTGTGAATAGAAAGGAAACACAGGAGGAGTGGATTGGAGAGAGGTGAGAGGAAGGCTGGAGAAGGGAAAGAGAAGAGAGGAGAGG
>NC_022013.1:38019261-38037734 GCF_000317375.1 Microtus ochrogaster | reverse complement strand
AGGGGAGGGGAGGGGAGGAGAGGAGGAGACTTCAGTCACGATGCAAAATAAATGAATAAATTTAATTAATAATAATAATAGATTAATTTGTAATAAAAAGTAAAAATTGTAAAACAGTTCAAAATTGCAAGTGGAAGATTTTAAGTTAATTACAAAATTATGTAGCATGTAAAGCAATGATAAAATTAATTTATCCTTTTGTTTAGACTCTATGTATGTAAGGAAGATTTATACATCATTTCTAATAAATGATAGCTGGCTTTCAGACTATATATTAACACATAATATATGATTATAGAAAGCTTATTTTTGTTAGTAATTAGGCAATGATGATTTATTATTAATTTTTCTGTATTGGATATTAATTTTTCTGTCACAATTACATATTCAAACAAGTTCAAGTAAAGGAATTATGGAAGAAGTTTAATGATGAGTACAAAAAATTCTGAATAATACCTGGGTTTTTACAATCTTTCAATGCATAGGCAAAAGTACAAGTGCCAGAACTCACTCTGTTCTTCATCTATTGTTTGTCCTCAGCTCATTCTTACCAGTTAAAAATCAGTATGGGAGCTGTCTAAGCAGACAGCTGGCTAGTAAAAGTGATGATGGGCTCCAGCTGTGCTGAGAGCAAGGGAATTAAAACAGAGTAAAAGGAAATCTCCTTCCTATGTCAAAATATTTTAAAGCTTATGCCCTCATGATCTGTTCTTACATTCATCAGTGACCCGGGACAAGACACTGGCATCTTGATTTCATCTAAGCTATTCGGGTCTCTCAAAGAGGAGTATGTACATCAAACCAATAAAATTAAAAAAACCACATCAGTTTGTATGAATGCAATTTGAAATGTATTAATTTTCAAACATACTATGACCAGCAAAAGAAGAAAATATCAAGAATCCCCTTATTTTCTTTATTTAATACAAAATAATAAAATGTAACTTTCTGAAATAGTATAAGACTTGACTGGAAATTACTGTGTAAGCCATAATCCCTGTTTTTGCCTCAAAGAGATAGTAGGTTGACTGAAAGTTTGAAGCCATCTTGGATTATAGATCCGTTTCAGGGAAGCCAGAACTGTGTAGGGAGACTATGTCTCACAAAATAAGAAATGACACATGGCTTACTATCTGTGCACTTTCCTTTTTGTAACCCTTTGAGAGAGTCTTTATTTCCTGTCCTGCTCATTACCTAAGATAGTAGAGGTTTGGCAGAAGCTGATTCTTCAATTGTCTTTATCATGTTTTCTCCCAAAATTTTTATAGAGCTTTCTCATGAGCTTGACACATTACATGCTATTTCTAGGCATTCTTTTAGCTGTGGAATATTTATTCCCTATTGTGAAGTTTGCTCTAAGATGTCCACAATCTTGTCTTAAGTTTTATATATTACCTTTTTCTTACTGAGAACAGGTTATTATAAAATTTATAATTCTAATTTATTTAATTTCTAGTCATATTATCACTGTAATTATGACAAGAAGTGTTGTTTATTTAGATCATCAGCAATGAGACAATAGAAAATATTTTTAATTTTACTTGAATATCAACTGTTTCAAAATTTTTAAATAAGCTGATACATAATTTTGTAAATAGCTATTTAATAAATAACACGTCTCTAATTTGTTCTACATTATATACTCAAAATATGCAACATAGCCCACACATATACATAGAATCATGTTTACTTGGAGAAATGGTCAAACATTCACTGGTTTCCAGGGGTTGTAGAATATAAAATCTAGTTCCATGACATTAACAGAACATTTTATGGATAGTATGGATAGTGCAACATTTGTCTTTCTGTCTTCTCATTCAGGCATATAATTATGGTCCTTAATGATGAATATGATTGGAAAGAATACTTAGAAACAATGTCATTTTTCAGTAATTGCAAGCCAGAGTCCCTTTTCTCCATTTGACATGCTGACTCCATTAGAATATCTTACCTTACAGGCTGCTGAAGTAGAATGTCTTTGTTTCTTCATTTTTCATTTTTAGGTACCCTAGTAGCTACACTAAGATCTTTGTTCTTGCAGCACTAGCAAGGGTTTTCTGCCCAATGTTTTTCATTTGGAGCAAACTTAAGAGAATAGGTGTCTTGTGATGTTTTATGTAATAATGAGAAAGGAACAGATGAATATGTTTTAAAGTAAGTAGAGAGGCAGGAACAAGAGTTTGGAACATTCATATGCAGCATATCCAAGAACCACGTGATGTGAGAAACACACTTAGAAACCTAAGAATATAAGGAGACAGAATAGAAATGAAAGATAGGAGAAATTAGAGGCTTTCATGGGGCTTACAAAGGTAAAGAAAAAGAATTTGGGTAGTTTCAAAATAAATAACCTAAGAGAATTTTAACATAGTGTCTGGCACCTTTGTCATTAATGAGAATCTTCTTTCTATTTTATGGGTGATATGTTGAAAGGTCTATCCCCAGTAAAATGCCAGCTCTTTTTCTGTGTTTACTTTAGCAAAAGAAGATAGGATTGAATGTCTGTATACCCATCACTGCCAATTAAATCAAGATTATTCAGTCAAATAATAATAGTAAATAGTTTAAAATTGTTTAGACAAATAAATATCTGTATTCTCCATGTCCTTTTAAAGTCTTTGGTGAATTTCCAAAACTGTGGTAACATATGTTTCACAGTAAGTAATGGTGCTTCAAATATATTTTACTAATCTATGCTCAAAATGGAAAGAGTTTAAATCAAATAATGAGTTATTTGTCTTCAAACCCCTGTAAAAACCTAACAAAAAATCATTTTTTCTCCCTATAGTCATGCTTTCTTCTGTCTATACAGCTAAGAACATCACCCATAATCACTAAATATTATTCATTCACTATGAAGAGAAAAATTAATATTTCACAAAGATTTATGAATTAATGTATTCTATATGATGGTTCATGCAATAGTTCACATAACAACTAATAAAATAAGTTAACTACATTAGCATAAAATTGCAATTACATTGTTGATTCTATATACAGGAGATAGTAAACTCAAAGCCAAATTTTTAAAGTAATTTTATTCTTCATGATTTTAATATTAACATTTAAGCTTGTGAACTTGAATATGTTAAATTTCACTTGTCTTTTTGCTTGTTTATATTTTAAGATTTTCTTGTAGAAATCCCATAGTAGAACAGTGAACTGATTTGCTTAAATTAGTCCATATGTTGGTAAAGGAAATCTCTTTGTGAGAGTGAAGAATCTCTGTATTATAGAATATACAATGCAAAAAACCTAGGAATACTGTAAATTTTGTAAATTTAATATTTGTAAATTAAGCAACTGAAAGAATTTATATGAATCATTAGGAAGATTGTACTAATATGCCAAGAAAATAAATAAAAGAGGCAATTTAAAAATACCCTGTACTGTATTATGGTTTGGCATAGGAGTTGGTGGCAGGATTTAGGGAGAGGTGTATCCATATCAGTCTACATTAAACAGTTAAGATCATAGTTGCCTGATGGAGGTTGGTGAAGATCTTTTCCCATTCAGTATGTTGCCTTTTAGTTTTACTGAGAGTATTCTTTGCTTTACGGAATCTTCTCAGTTTCAGGAGGTCCTATTTTTTTATTGTTGCTCTCAGTGTCTGTGCTGTGGGTGTTATATTTAGGAAGCGGCTGCCTCTGCCCATTCATTGATGGTTATGTCCCATTTTCTCTTCTATCATATTCCATGTGGTTGGATGTTGGAAGGGGAGGACTGCTTGTTTTTCCCAGCTTCCCAGATAACTTAACCCCAAGATAACCACACAGAAATTATATTAGTTAAATCAGTGCTTGACCAATTAGTTTTAGTTGCTTATTGGTTGACTCTTACATCTTAATTTAACCCATTTCTATTAATCTGTGTATCACTATGTGACAGTGTCCTACTGGGTAAAATTTCTAGCATCTGTCTCTGATGGATCCATGGCATTTCTCTGACTCCACCCTTCTTTATCCCAGCATTCAGTTCTGTTTTCCCTGCCTTCCTAAGTTTTGCCCTATCAACAGGCCCAAAGCAGTTTCTTTATTAACCAGTGAAAGCAACACAAAGACAAAAGGATCTCCTACATCATTTCCACTTTTCTATTTAAACAAAAAGGAAGGCTTTAAATTTAACATATTAAAATTACATATAACAAAACAATTATCAAGAAATAATCACAGTTACAATATTTATATCTACTTTATAATTTATCATAGCTAAGGAAAACTATAACTATACATTCCTTAACTCCATCAAAGACTCCAGAAGGATATAATATTACCTATGTGAACTGGAAGTATATTGTAAGAAACTTTCAAAACTCTAGAATTGATAGAGACATCTTGCTGCTAGGAGAGTTACCCAAAGTTCTGTACCATTGGGGAATCCATCATCAGCCTACAGGCCCTTAGTATCCAGCATACTTTTCCATGAAGCAGGAAATTTCAAAGACAATATCTTCACTTTCTTCTGTATCCTGTAAAATATCTCGTAGACTTTTTCATGAAGCAGGAACCCTGAAGGATCATCTCACCTTTAGGCAAGTTTAGCAATCATTTCTCTGCAGATCTTGCATGTAGAGTGTAGGAGTCCAGGCAAGAGAAGTTTCTTGCTCAAGTGGCTAATCAATTTCATAAGGAGTCTCTTCAAATGCCCATCATTCTCTTGAAGTAGCTGGTGTCGCCAGGAGCAGACGTGTCTCATTGTCATGAAAAGTCCTAAGTTATTTAAAAATTTTAAATATCATATTCTGAAGGTCTCTGAAAGATCTGAAGAATACCTATCTAACTTAAATATATCTCTATACATCTAGAAAATCTAATATGACTGCAAGCTTGACTATTAAAGATGACTCTGTATTAAACTATATTTCTTAATTATACATTACATTTTTAAACGAGCTACATAATCACAATACCTTAATCAAGATCAGAAAGGCATATACATATAACAAAATTGATCTTAAATTTGTATCAATAAACCAACATCTATACCAAAGCAAATTATTCATCTCTTTAGCATATCCCCCTTTAAATGTAAACAAACAATTATAAACAATATTTGGAAATATGAGCATACTTCTGTCCATACTACTTCCTTCTATTTGGTGACACTGTTTACCAGGTCTTTCATGGTATATCCTGTGTGCTAGGTTCATCTCAGTCAACAGTTGGGTAAAGTAATTTTTTGAGGGTGTTCACAGCAATCTTTCAAGCTGGTGTGGTCTGTAAAACCATATTTGTCTAGAAGCAATCCACAGGTTCTCATCTTCTCTGAAAAAAAAAAGAAAACCTCTTTTCTAAAGGAACATATTCTCAGACTCAAATTTGGAAGTCAAGATGCCTTTATAATATACATGATGGTTCAGTTTAACAGCCCACACAATGAAATGTCTCTCTGTATTTAGCTCCATAAAAGTAAAAAAAAAAAAATCAAAGAAAACACTATAATATACATAATCCAGACTATCTGAAAATTTCCCATTTTTACACGGCTTATTTTTCTTTACTCCTTTTAATCTATGACAGTCTGTACTCTGTCTCTTTAAAGACATTTTAAAATTATTTAGTTTTTTCAACTCTCTATACTCTTTCTCTTCTTTTGTAAGTCTACGTACATTTATGGAACAGTGTGACCCATTTAGAATTATTTTATGGCCGGGCGGTGGTGGCGCACGCCTTTAATCCCATCACTTGGGAGGCAGAGGCAGGCAGATCTCTGTGAGTTTGAGACCAGCCTGGTCTACAGATCTAGTTCCAGGACAGGCTCCAAAGCCACAGAGAAACCCTGTCTCGAAAAAACCAAAAAAAGAAAATAGAATTATTTTATGTCATAATTTGTCCTTATTGCATTATTTATAATTCTCTACTGTCTTAAATTGCTTTTAAAATTGTAAGCAGCTTGGTTGTAGCTTCTCTGGATGCTGGCTCCACCTCTCTCAGGCTTTAAATATGGTGGAAGTAGCTCACTTCAGCTCAAGGACTGCTGGGTAGGAGCCATCCTTATCACCTAAACTCTGTGTAGCACCATAAAGCGTATGTTGGGGGCCAATTGTTGCAAGGAGAGAGCTGCTTGTTTTTTCCAGCCACCCAGCTAGCTTAGCTCCAAAATAATCACACAGAAATTGTATTACTAAAATTGCTGCTTGGCCCATTAGTTTTATTTTCTTATTGGCCAATTCTTACATATTAATTTAACCCATTTCTATTCATCTGTGTATTGCCATGTAGCAGTGGCTTACCAGGTAAAATTCCCAACATCTGTCTCTGGTGAATCCATGGTGTCTCTCTGACTCCACCCTTCTTTCTCCCAGCATTCAGTTCTGTCTTCCCTGTGTATCTATCTTCTGCCCTATCAGCAGACCCAAAAGAGTTTCTTTATTAATCAATGAAAGCAACACAAAGACAAAAGGACCTCCTAGACCAGTTGGATTTGTATTGCAGTCTTTAATCTATTTAAGCTTGAGGTTTTTTTTTTTCCCGTGAGGATATATATATATCTATTTTTTATTCTCCTATGTGTTAAGATTCAGTTATGCCAGCATTATTTGCTTTCTTTTTTCCATTGTATAAATTTAGCTTCTTTGTTCAAAATCAGGTGTTCATAGGTATGTGGATTAGTATCCGGGTCTTTGGTCTGATTCCATTGGTCAACCTCTCTGTTTTTATGCTAATACCAAGCTGTTTTAATTATTATAGCTCCATAATAGAGTTTTATGTCAGGGATGATGATGCATCTGGATGTTCCTTTTTTATACAGGATTGTTTTGGCTATTCTGGGTTTTTTGCTTTTTCATATGAAGTTTATTACTGTTCTTTTAAAGTCTGTAAAGAATTGTGTTTAGATTATGATGGTAATTGCTTTGAATCTATAAATTACTTTTGATATAATTGCCGTTTTTATTATGTTGATTCAACCTTTTTAATAGCATGAGAGATTTTTTTGATATCTTCTTCAATTTCTTTCTTAAAAGGATTAAAGTTCTTATTAAACTGGTCTTTCACTTCTTTGGTCACTGTTACCCCAAGATATTTCATGTTTTCTATCTATTGTGAAGGAGGATGTTTCTATGATTTCTTTCTCAGCTTCTTTTTCATTTGTATATAGGAGAGATACTCATTTTTTGAGTTGATCTCGTATCCTGCCACATTACTGAAGGTATTTATCAGCTGTAGGAGTTCCCTAGCAGAGATTTTAGTATCACTTATGTATAATATCATATCATATCATCGGTAAACAATGAAAGTTTGACTTCTTTCTTTACAGTTTTTATCCACTCTAAAATATATAAAGAACTCAAGAAATTAGACATCAAAATTCCAAATAACCCTATTATAAGTGGAGTACAGAGCTAAACAGAGAATTTTCAAGAGAAGAATCTCAAATGTCTGACAGACACTTAAGGAAATGTTCAACACCCTTAGCCATCAGGGAAATGCAAATCAAAACAAATCTAAAATACTATATTCCACCAGTTATAATGGCTAAGATCAAAAACACCAATAATAGCCTATGTTGGAGAGGATATGGAGTAAGGGGAACACTCCTCCATTGCTGGTGGGAATACAAACTTGTACAAACACTTTGGAAATAAGTATGGCAGTTTCTCAGAAATAAGAAATAAACTACCTCAGGACCCAGAAATACCACTCTTGGGCTTATACCCAAAAGATACTCAATCATACTACAAGTACATTTGTTCAACTATGTTGATAACAACATTATTTGTAATAGCCAGAACCTTGAAACAACCTAGATTCCCTTCAACTGAAGAATGTTGGCACATTTACACATTAGAATACTACTCAGTGTTAAAAAAATGACATCTTGAATTTTTCACGCAAATGGATAAAACTAGAAAAAAATCATCCCAAGTGAGGTATCTCAGAAAGAAAAACATGTTATGTACTCACTCATACATGGGTACTAGCTGTAAGGCAAAGGATATTGAGCCTATAGTTCATAATCTGACTTTGCCTTATAGTCAGACTGATGAATATCTTAAATATCACATAGAGCCTTCATCCAACAATAGATGAAAACAGAGCCTGCATCAGAGCACTGGACTGAGCTGTTAAAGATTAATTGAAGAGTGGGAGGTGTGAGAATTTGAGCAAAGAGGTCAAGACCATGATGGGATACTCACTGAAACAGTTAACCTGATCTAATGGGAAACAAAAGAAAGCAGCTCTGACTGGAAGACAAAGATCAGCTTGCCTCAGTGTCTCTCTTAAAGAGACAGGATAGACCATTATACCTATAACTGTTGTTATGGCCATCTCTGCTTTTCAGCTTTCTTTTCCAACCAGTACATCAAGACAATTTTTTTTAATTGAAAGAATGACAATCCAATAATCCTATTTAACCAAAGTTAGAATATTCTGTTTTCCTCTATGGACAGAATCTAGATTTAACTAAATATATACACAAGCATACATACTTGTGCATCTGAATAGGCAGGTATATATGCATGTACTTGTGACATGTAAACAGAATCAGGATTAGTGGGGAACAGAAGGTATGAATAGTAAGGGAAGGAGAAGAAGAGACAGCATTGGAAGAAATTACTATTACAAGAAATAGTGGTTTGTGTATACATGTCCTAGTAAAACCCATCATGTTGTTGGTTAATTAATACAGTGATGATAAAATCACAAATAAATAATTTATAGCACTCCCTAATTAGTTTCTAGACCATATGACAAAGCAGCGTCTCAATTACAGTACCACAGTTTAATTGAATTTGCTAATCCAATACTTAATAAGACCCTACTGGATAATATTTGCATACATAAACCATGGTAAAGATAATGCTTTGTTTTTATACAGTTTCCCAAATTATGTGATCAGTTTTATCAAAAGAGATGGTGTCTTTTTTTTTTTTTTTTTTTTTTTTTTGGTTTTTTTCGAGACAGGGTTTCTCTGTGGTTTTGGAGCCTGTCCTGGAACTAGCTCTTGTAGACCAGGCTGGTCTCGAACTCACAGAGATCCGCCTGCCTCTGCCTCCCAAGTGCTGGGATTAAAGGCGTGCGCCACCACCGCCTGACCTAGAGATGGTGTCTTAAGTAAAGTTTCCATTTATATCATGCATCCCATGGCCAAAATAAACTTGGGGAGGAGTTGCACTATAAAGGTAAATTAGGATAGAAACTGAAGTCAGGAACCTAGAGTTGTGAACTATTACAGAGGCACAGGATAGTTTTGCTTACTGGCTTTCTTCTCCTGTCTTTCTCAGCTTGTTTTCCTATATGCTCTGGAAACACCTGCCCAGGAGTATTACCACCCACTATTTTTTGTGCTTTTCATAATCATCTATCAAAAAAAAAATACCCACCATGCTTTCCCACAGACCAATTGATTGGAAATATTTTCTTGATTGATATTCCCTCTTCCCAGGACTCAATCTTATGTCAGGTTAACATAAAACTAGCAAGAACAGATGGTAGAGGTAAATATGAAAATAATACAACTAGTCATTTAATTTCTATTATTTTTGATATAAGTATAGTTTCATTTACTAATATTTGACCATAATTAATGATAAAAATAAATATCTGATCACACAAATAAAGGAATTTTCTTTCATGTTTAATATTTATTAACATCATTTTAGTAGAAAATATAAATTTTCATCTTCTCAAATTTATGTCTAACATAAATTTATAATTTTTATGAAATACAGTGATCCTAATAAAATGTATGTACTTAGAAATGTAGTTGTATTTCTACAATATTTTTCCAAAAAAAATTAAATATAAATAATGATGTTATTGCCTTTGAACTATAAGAAATTATGTAATGTTGAGTAGTTGAAAAATAGTCTTCTCCAGGGAAGTATTCTTAAATTTCTCATACCAACTGCTCATATACAACCCAGTAAGTATATTCATATAAGAAAAATTATGTTGAATAAGCCTAATGAATTTATATATTGAGAAGTATGTATGTGTTTGTTTAACTGTGTGTAAACAATTAAAAGTAGAAGAAAAAAATAGAAGCCTGAAATTGAGAGAGAAAAGTACATATATGAAGGAAATATATATAGAAAAGATAAGGTAATAAAATTTTATTTTAATTTTATAAAGTAAATAACAAATTGGAATTATTTTATTGATTCTTTAGTTAATGTAACTCATTCGTTAATTCTGGTGGCAGACATACATTTTTATTTTCAAGACAGAGTTTCTCTGTGCATTTGGAGCTTGTGCTGGAACTAGCTCTTGTAGACCAGGCTGGCCTCGAACTTTAAGAGATCTGCTGGCCTCTGTCTCCTGAGTGCTGGGATTAAAGGTGTGTGCCACCACTGCCAGGTTGAGACACTCAATTTTTAAATACATTTTATATCTTTGTTCTTGTCCTTTCAAAGTCCCCTTAAAATGTTCAACATATCTAACATGGTTGCCCCTTCAGTGATTTTTAAAGGCAATTTGTTGATTCTGGAATAATTACAGCATCTTCTCCTCTTGGAATTTTTCTTTTTTTTTTTCTTTGTTTTTATTCTGAGTTTCCCTGACTAAAATACCAGACCTGTACACTTTTCATTTTTTCTTTTCTTTTTTTTCTATTCTATTCTTTCATTTCTTTCTTTATTTCTTGTTCCTAAACAGCCTGTTACTTACTTTTCTTTGGTGGGCTTTATAGCTTTTGATATCTTTACACTTTGCAACTTTGATTCTTTATTCTGTTCATATCTAATTCATATCTCCAGCAAAGAATCAAGTTTAGGCCCTTTTACTACTTTTCTCAATTATTTTGTTCCTCTTATATTGAAGTGTTACACCTCAGACTTAGCCTTTTAATTTATACTGCTAGGGTGCACTTTCTTCTTGTCTGTTTCTTTTGTTCATATTTTCATTGAGAGGGAACCACAGCATGACTTTTTACCTCCAGCTACAATTCTACAGCAAACTCATTAAGAGGAGTGTCAGAAGCTAATAGAATCAGACCAAACCCACCCCATTAGTAACTCAATGCTCAAGTTAAATCTAAAATCATGAAATCCTATAAAATTGCTCAATTTTATGAGCTAAGCAAAGTTATACCATAGAGCATATTTTACAGTATTTAAAGGGTCAATCCAAAGAAGCCTAGTGCATTGAAACTTTTTGCATTGCAGGTGATCCTAATGAGGATTCTTTGTAACAGGGGATATGTAGTTTCAAGTGGCCATCACTCCACCTGTAGACAGATGAGGCTTCTACTGCTGGGACTGGGTTGTATTTAATTGAGTTGTTGGCCAAGGAGGTTCCCATAGAAACATCCCCCAAATCAACGGCAGTTCCAAAGGCAATTAATTGATCACGGAAAACAGACAGTAGCCTCCATTTCCAAGGACAAAACCCATACATCTCATTGAATGTGGAGAAGTTGACGTGGTACCTACAAGGAGCTCTCATCCCTATGTTCTCCACTCTTTGCTGAAAAAAAAATATGCTATGGCAACAGTAGCTTAAAACTTGTGAGAGTAGCCAACCAATAAAAAGGAACCCATACTCAACACTGCTTCAGTAACTGATAACCAGACAATAGATATCTTAGAGACATAGAGAAAAACCAAACAATACATGTCAAAAAATCAATGAAGTGATTCATAATGGTATTGTGCTATACTCATAGATCATTGTCATATCAAACCACCACCATGCCTCCTCCTACAGTAGACAGAAAAATAATGTAGATACCCATAGCTTGACTTTATGTGGAGGGAAGAGTATAAATTGAAGATCTCCATCAGATCCCCTTCCTCAGAGTTCAGAGAATTTTGAAGAAGAGGAGGGAGAGTCTACTTGCCAAGTGGAATGGCAGACACAAGGAGAACAAGACAGTGTGAATCAAATAAGCAAGGGGAGCTCTTAGACTAAAAGTCAATCACAGGGTCTATAAGGGTTGGCTCCAGGTCCATTGCATACATACTTGCATTTGCTAATTATGATACAGTTTTTAGCTTAGTATTTTTATGGGATTCCTGACTGTGGGAGTTAGTGGATCTTTGAATCTTGTGTCTGTGCTTGGGACTCTTTTACTCATGTTGAGTTGCTGTGATAAACTTTGCTATGATAGTTTTCACTTCATCTTATTATGTTTTATTTTCTTAGATTTTGCTGCTATCTCTTAGAAATCCATTATATTCCAAAGAGAGAAAGAAAGGGAATGGATTTAGAGGAGAGGGGCCATGTGGTAGAACTGTGAGGAGTACAGGGATAGGAAGCTATAATCAAGACATATTGTATGAGAAGGGAATCTAGTTTCAATTTTCTAAAAAAAGGAAACTGGTAAATATGGGATTTTCTCATTATGCAACAGTCAATGAAAAATGCTCATTTCATAATATAAGGAGCAAAGTAATGACTGTAAAGCAATGTGTCAATATAAATTCATTACTAATTGAAATGTTACTATGATTAGGCTATTGAATATTAAATTTAAATGTATAGCAGGCTGCACCAACACATTGGGTATTTTATATTGCATTACAAATTGTATTTTGTATAAAATATTTTTGAACATAGATACATCAGTGGCCTACAAGAAATTACAATTTTACAATATTAACTATATTAATATATATTGAACTCCTCATGTGTTGTGGAAAGTTTAGAAGGAAGAAAGTAAAGATAAATATCATTTTCCACTTCAGTGCTGTAAAAAAGTAGAACAAATTGCATATAATTAAGAGAAGTCAACAAATGTTAATCTTATGTTTACATGGGAATAAATATTTCAGGTGCTGTCCTTTATTACTTGAGGTTTTCTTTCACCATGAGTTCAAATCACCCTCATTTCAGCCATTTGTCATCAACAGTGCCTCTTTCATTTCTCTTTACTTATGTTAAACCCATCATTGCTACTGTAGTTATGTCTTCTGTTGTAAAATTGTCAAAATTTTATAAGGTGTCCTAAAAGTGGAAAAATTAAGCCTTAAACAGAGAAATAATGCAAATACTCCCTTAAAATAATTCAAGTGAGCAATCATGACATTAGAAAATGTTAGAGTGAATGTATAATTACAGAGTTATGCAGATAACAATGGATGCATTGAAAGAAAAATGCAATCCCAAAGATTTCTTTTAGCTATCTTTCTGCTCAAGTTGGTCATGAAATAAAAATTCCTCCAGAATCTGTTTCTACAATCCATGTTTCCTACTCTCAGAAATGTATATTAAAATGGAGAATTTCTTGATTTTTTTTTACTGTCAGCTATTGTACTAAGTTTCTTATATCCATTAATTCATTTAGCTGTAGGTCATAGAATACACGTTCCTACAAGATGAACAAGATTTTGCCTATTCTGTTTAATATATTACATCTTTGCATTTATTTAATTGAAATTATCATTTTGTGTAAATAAATGAGGGTTATCATGAAAATTAAATGTTATGTTGTAACTAATTCATTTTGAAATAATTTAACAGTCATTGGTTTTTACACTAATTGCTTTACAGGATTAATGAATTTACATACTTATTTGAGACTCATTACTTGGCTGAGTGTAGGGGGAGAAAGAAGGCTAATAAAGAAGCTAGAGAACATTTGGCTGAAAGTATGTGGGGAGAAAAGCTTTTCTGCTGCCTCGGGTTTACTTTGTGTATAAGGCCTTCTCCCCTCCTTTTCTTTTTTGTTGTCAACACTGAGAAAAATACAAATAAAATGAAATAAAGTCACATATAGAACATCTTTACTTTTGTAAATGTAAATTGTCAAAATTAATTAAGTAGAATATTCCAGAATGCTGTTCCAGAACTAGTTGCAGAAAGAGAACAAATCACAAATGTTGAAATGAAGAATATCAGATACTGAAGAACAGAAAAAGAACATTGATAGGGCAGATGCAGAGAGAAAATGGGGAGTGCCTATTTGACAACATCCACCATGTGAATACATAAGGTGTTTGATTCTTTATAGCACACAAAGTATTCTAAACCTTAGCAAAGTTAAAACATCAGGTTCCCGAACCTTTTCAACAAGACACTGCTTTATTCCACTTCATCACCATGAAAATGTCTTTCTTCTTTGTAAACATTTACAAGGATCAAGGCAAGAATGGACAATATGAAGTATTTTGTCAGTAACAGAACAGGTATGGCCAAATAGGATTGCAACTTATCTTTACTTAATAATTAAAACTCAATAATGACAAAATAGCTATCCTGAATCTATAACTATCAGATTTATTTATTTATTTATTTATTTATTTATTTATTTATTTATTTTGGTTTTTCAAGACAGGGTTTCTTTGTGGTTTTGGAGCCTGTCCTGGAACTAGCTCTTGTAGACCAGGCTGGTCTCAAACTCACAGAGATCCACCTGCCTCTGCTTCCCGAGTGCTGGAATTAAAGGTGTGCGCCACCACTGCCTGGCTAGTTTTATTTTCTATTAAGCTAAATATTCTTGTTTTTATGAATCACATATGTTGAATGAACTAAATTATTTCCCTCTCTTAGTAATAAGATAACATTTGTTTTACTTACTTTTATAAAATTTGCTTTGTCGTTTCAGCATATTTATATTATTGCAACAAGTGAGAAATAGATTATTATGAAAAGTCAGCTATTGTTATACTAACACTTTACTTTTATATTATATTCCATCTCTTAATATATATTACTGAAATTGCATGCACATTACAAATAATATTTTCTTGAAGTTTATTAATGCTAAGGTAAAAATATTCCATGAAAGATTCTTTTTGTGTAAATATTTTATCACACTTTTGGCAACACTAAAGTTTCTCACAAGTACTCTAATGATTTCACTAGCTACAATGGTAAAGTGCTCTCCTATGACTTTTAAGTTCAGAATAGTGCTTCACTGGAATTACCTGGGCATGTGGTTAGTTAATGACCTGGTTCATCTCTGCATACCTCATACTAAAAGCTGTTATTAAACCAAAGTTATCCTTCCCTCCTTCAGTCTAAGTATGAGGTCATGAACTTATCCTACTTCTTCAGCTTTTATTATGCATTTTTCTTAGTTTTAAAAACATTGTAAATTGTATTTCTTCGATTAAGAAAGTAAAATTTTTTCATTAAAGAATATTACTTATAATAACTCTCACTTTCTGCAGGGAATTTGGAGAGTTAAAAGTTCTCAAACTTCAGTGCTGCTATATTTTTGTCTAAATTTTTTTTTTTTTACATTTTAGCAGAGGTAGCAAGCTGCAGAACTAATTTATATCAACTCCTCTCTTTACAAAATGCAGATGCACTAGGATATGAACATGTCCACTTAAAGAGGCATTGTGCAGAACTATGCTTCCTGGACAGCAGGAAACTGGAACTATAACAGTTGCTCAAGTATAGTAATTAAAAGAACTGCTTATCATTTGTCCACTCAGAAAACAAAACAAATGCCAACCAAAACCCCTCTATAGAAAGGTGTTCATTAGATAGAAATCTTTGAAATCCTTAGTGAAATTACTTGGAACAAGTGAGAAGGAAACACAGAAAATGCAACAAACCCTCTAAGGAGTTTATTGGGAAGGGTATACAGGCCTGGTTGCAGCACACAATGCCTGTCTGTGTTCTATGAGCTACAATACTGTTCCCGAGCTTCAGGCAAGGGGCTGGAGGTTGAAAAACACAAAGACACACAGAAAGAGAGACAGAGACACAGACCTCTGGTCATTGGTAAGAAGCCCTTTATTCAATAGCACCACGGAGGCATATATACCCAACAGTCAAGTGGGCCAAGAGGTGAAAACCTTATCCTCTGTTCCTCAAGGCCAAGGCAACACGTGCCCCTGAAGCAGATCTGGGAACAATTTTGACACAGCTCTTAATAACTCAAATCAGAAGGAAAGTAAAGATCTCTAGCAGGGAAGAACAGCTGGAGGCCAGGACTCCAAATAGTCCCAACACCTGGTGAAGTCAGTGTGAGAGAAAGAGCTTGAAGATGGCAGTTCCAGCTTTTAAGGGCTTCCTAGCTCATGTGCACATGGGGATGATATGGTTATGTCATTTGCAGATGATGGAGCTCACACATGCAAGGGCCCACACAGTTGTGTCAGAGGTAGGTGATGCAACCATGCCACACGTGGGTCATGCAGGGTACTTTAAGATTCTCCAGGGCCATTAGGCACTTCTGCCTGACGGCTTGTCTGGATGTGCATGACCCGAGAACCCAGAAGTGTCAGCCACACTGTGTGGCTGAAACATTACATTCTACTTTTTGTTTCTTATAAAATTTTGGGAAGTTTGGGGTCTTTAATGGTGGGAATAGGGTGTCATAAGTAAGGTCTCTTTTGACTGCTTCCTGTTGATTTTGTGGGCATGTCAGTTCTCTCGAGACTGCTTTTTACTGATTTGGTGGGCATCAAAGAATTGAGATGCTTGACCACATCCTGGGGTAGCTGCCTACTTTTTTTTTTTTTCTGGGCTCTGTGAAACTGGCTGACTGACAGCTTAGACTAACCAAGAATCTGGAAATGCAGAAATTTTTTTTCTGGAAAAAATTTTAGATCCTGGTGATTAAGGGAGGAGAGTCCCAAGATGGAAAATAGAGGGTTTTTTGGGGGGTGGAGGAGGAAATTTCCCAGGGGTTCCCAAGACCAGGAATGATAAGGGAAGAATGAAATAAAACTTATTCTGGGTGAGTCTGGTACATTTAGATGTGTCTAATTGGTTCCCTGTTTAAAAAGACATATATTTTAGAAATATAATAACCTTATGATAATGATGGTATAGTGTTGGAATAGAAGATGGTGGGGAGAAGGGAGGAAAAGAAGGGGGAATTATTAGAAAGGTAAATTATTAGACCCTTCAATGTTTTACCTGAAGCAAATCTTAAAGCACTTGTTCTCTTTATCGTCGTGGTATCACCTTAATATCCAGGAGATACTGCCTCAGTAAGTAATAAACCTCTTATGTTAAAGTCTGTTTTGTGAGACTTTGAATGTTCCCAAACTTGTTATCATTTCTTATCACCTGGGCTTTGCCAATCCTTGTACCTCTGGCTCTATGTTTAATAAAAGCTGAGTGTTTAAATGGAAATTTAAGTATAAAATTGGAGATATAGAGAAGTTTGATGTGGGAGGTTCTTTTATTTTGGTTAATGAATAAAGAAACTGCCTTGGTCTGTTGATAAGGCAGATCTTAGCTAGGGAGGGAAGACAGAACTGAATCCTTGGAGAAAGGACAGAGTCAGGGAGCTGCTATGGGCCACCAACAAAGTCAGACATGCTGAATCTTTGCCAGTAAGCCACTGCCACATTGCAGTATACAGATTAATAGAAATGGGTTAAACTAAGATGTAAGAGTTAGCCAATAAGAAGTTAGAGCTAATGGGTCAAGCAGTGTTTTAACCACAGTGTTTCTGTGTGGTTATTTCAGGGCTAAGCTAATCAGGTGGCCAGGACGAAAAAGTGGGTCCTTTTCCTTTCAAATTGGTTCTCCAACTATCTGCACATAAAACCCGAGGGGGCTTGAAAATTCTAGACAAAAAAAAAAAAAGTTTAATATAGCTTTTTGCTGTTTACTGGCAGCCCACAGTTTCTTTAAGAGAGGTTTTCCTGACTCAGCCATAGCAAAGGAAATTACATTTCACAGTTATAAAATGCCAGCTATCTAGGCTGTACTGCCAGCATGACCTCTGGCTCTGGAGACAGAGCATTTGGATGGGGTTTGTGAGCAAAGAGATATGGTTTGTTTGGTGGCAAAGTGAACTAGCTGAGTGCCTTAAAGTGGGTGGTACACCCGGCTCAGAGGCACAAGTGGCTCCTCCATGCTAGGCTGGGCAGAACAAACACTGATTTACTGTATTTAACTTAGTAATGTAGTAGTTTATATTCTTAAGTGCTTGGCATTTTAAAAGCACAAAGCAAAAGAGCTCCTGGACAGTAAAGAATTACAGATAAAGTAATTAGGACAAATTCAAACATAAAAGAACTCTAAATGGGTCACAGTGTTGGATAAATGTATATAATCTTGGGAGAAAGAGGAAAAAGAATATAGAGAGTTGGAAAAGAAATAAATCGTTTCTAAAAAAGTCTTTAAAGAGACAGAGTACAGACAGTCATAGAGTAAAAGGAGTAAAAAAAATAAGACATGTAAAGATGGGGAATACATAGAGAGTCTGGATTATGCATATTATTGTGTTTTCTTTTAATTTTTGACTATAAAGGAGCTAAGTACAAAGAGAAATTTCATTGTATGGGCTGCTAAGCTAAATAATCAAATATGTTCTAAAGGTACCAACTTAAGAATTTGGGTCTAAGGATATATTGATTGGGAAAAGAGGTTCTTTTGTTTTTACAGAAGATAAGAATCTGTGGATTGCTTCCAGACCAATATTTTTTGATACACCACACTTCCCTGAAAGGTTGCCATGAACACCCTCAAAAATTACTTTGCCCAACTGGTGACTGAGATTGTTGAAATAAGAGCGGCGGGGCTGCATCCCCAGCACCCTGCCGCCCACATGGCTAGTTTAGCTTATGTCCCGAAATAATTACACGGAAACTGTATTCTTTTAAACACTGCCTGGCC
>NC_022013.1:38010987-38016351 GCF_000317375.1 Microtus ochrogaster | reverse complement strand
ATCCTGTTCTGTTTTCTCCGCCTACCTAAGGGTTGGCCTATGAAATGGGCCTAGGCAGTTTCTTTATTAATAAGAAATCACTCCCACATCATGAGATGAACATAGCACACAGGATAAACCATAAAAGACTTGATTAAGAACATCCCCAAAGAGAAGGAAATAGTATGGGCAGAACTATGCCCATATTCCAAAATATTGTTTATAATGTTCTTTTAAATTTAAAGGGGGATATACTATAGAGATTTGCATGGGTATGGATCTTGGTTTATTGCTGCAAATTTAAGGTCAATTTTGTTACATGTATATGTATTTCTGATCTTGATTAAGGTTGTGTTTCTGTAGTTCATTTAAAAATGTAATGTATAATTAAGAAATATAGGTTAATAATCATCTATATTAGTCAAGCCTGTAGTCATGTTAATTAGGTTTTCCAAATATAGAGAGATATATTTCAGTTAGATATTCTTCAAATTTCTCAGAGACCTTCAGAATATGGCATTTAAATATTTTAAGAATGTAAGAATTTTCATGACAGTGAGACACATCTGTTCCTGGCAACACCAGTTACTTCAAGAGGAAGATGGGCATCCTTATAGTAGGTCAGCCATATGGGCAAGAAACTACTCTTGCCTGGACTGCTTTACTGGACGTGCAGGACCCACAGAGAAAAGACTGCTGAACTAGGCTAAAGGTGAGATCCTTCAGGGTTCCTGCTTCATGAAAGAGAAGCTAGACATTTTGCAAGATACATAGAAAAGTAACTGGTAATTTGCCAATATAGGCAGATCTGTCTTTGAAATTTCCTGCTTCAAGGAAAAGTCTGCTGGATACTATGGGCCTGTAGGCTTAAGATGGATGCCCAATGGTACAGAAGAACATTGGGTAACTGTCTAAGGAGCAAGATGTCTCTGTCCTTTCTAGAGCTTTGGAACTTGTTTACAATGCACTTCATGTTTACTTAGGTAATATTATATCCTTCTGGAGTCTTTGATGGAATTGAAGAATAGATAGATAGTTATAGTTTTCCTTGGTTATGATAAAAGATAAAGTAGATATAAATATATTACAACTGTAATTCTTGCTTGATAGCTGTTTTATTATAATTAATTTTATATGTTAAAGTTAAAACCTTCATTTTTGTTTAAACAGAAAAAAGGAAATTATGTGGGAGGTTCTTCTGTCTTGGTTAATGAATAAAGAAAATGCCTTGGCCTGTTGATAGGGCAGATCTTAGCTAGGGAGGGAAGACAGAACTGAATCCTGGGAGAAAAAGGGCAGAGTCAGGGATATATTATGGAACCACTGCCAGAGTCAGACATGCTAAATCATTGCTGGTATGCCACTGCCACATGGTGATATACAGATTAATAGAAATGAGATAAACTAAGATGTAAGTGTTAGCCAATAAGAAGTTAGAACTAATGGAGCAATCAGTGTTTTAATTAGTACAACTTCTGTGTGGTTATTTGGGGCTAAGCTAGCTGGATGAACAGGACAAACAAGTGGGCTCTCTTGCTTCCAGAAGTTGATAAAGCAACTAGGAGAAAGAGGGAGAGGGAGAGAATATGAAGTTTTGGCACAGAAGAGTTGAGTACAGTGATGAAACTTTTTATTTTTCTGGAACTGGAGAAAAAGTCCTTGGTGTTCTCTGTTTGAGTTACTGTATGTGAGAGAGTATCTTGAGCTGAAAGAGTACAAGGTTTAAGGTAAGACAGGTGGATCCAATGAGAGAGTCCCTCAATCTAGGCAGCTTTGGAAGTTACAAGTTACTTTAAAGAGGTCCTGCCATTTATGGGAAAGCTGGCAGGGGCATTGGTCTGGGGGAGAGAATAGTATCTGATCTCCTATTTTAATTGGTGGTGATTAGTGGTATGGGCAGGGAGTGCCTGTGCCTCCATCACCCCAGTATCTGGCACTATGGCATTGTTCTTCTTTAAAAAAATAATAAATTCAGGGGTGTTCTTCTTGAACACGGGGCACAGGACAGACACACACGGCGGAACAAACACAGACATGACACAGCGGCTCCCACGTGGGTCCACTTTAATGGGGGAGGGAAACACAGAAGGGTGGGAAGGGACGTGCAGGACACATGAGGAAAGGCAAACGAGAGAGAAAGCCTCGTGTGGCCCTGCCTTTTTAACGGGGAGCGCAAGGGTGTCTGGGGTGTGCACAGGTATCCGTAGTCCAGGAGGAGTATGGGAGTTGTAGTTTCCAAAAGAACAACATACCACCCTTTTTTTTTTGTTAAAAAAATTGGGGGGGCCTTAGAGGGTAGGGAATAGGGTCGTAGCCCGGTCTTTCATGACTGTTTCCTGCTGGCTTTGGGCGTTGAGGGGTCCAGGGTGTATCCGATGATCTTGGCGGTGTCCTGGTGGTTTTCCTGGCCGCTGGCATTCCGAGATGGTCGGTTTCTGTTGGTTCTGTCCAATCCACTGGCGTCCTGAGGTGGCTGATTGAAGAAGTCACATTTGTCTGGCTTTTTCTGAGCAGCTGGGTCATTGTTAAGATGCTGGAAAGCAAAAGCAGCGTTAGTAGAGAAAGGAAAAAAAATTGAAGGTGAGAGGAGGTCTGGTGAGGGGAAATTTGGGGATAGGGGTGGAGAAAGTTTTTAGGCGGTCTGGGGTTAAGAATAATAAGAAAATTAAATGATACTTATTCCGTTAACGATCCGTTTGTGTTTTATCTGCTTAGGAAAGGCGGGCTGGGGTCCTGGAGCTTAAAGAAACTGCCTTAAAAGAAATAGATTTTAACCGTATATTCCTTAACATTTCAGGGGCCACTGCTGCAGTCAGCGGCTGGCCTGTTATGTCAAAGAACTTTGTTGAGAATCTGCTTACCACCTGAGCCCTTGACTTTGCATTTGATGATGGTACCTGTAACGACAGCTGGATGGTTATTTATGAATTTAAAGAAGGGAAGGTGTGTTAACACAGCGACCGGTGGGACCATTGTCTTAAGAGAACAAGGTCCCGTCCGAGTTACCGTGTATGAACGATTATCTTGAGCTGTGGAGATAAACGGTTTGAGATGTGACAGGTGAATCCAATGGGGAATTCCTTCAAGCTTGGCAGCCAGTCGAGGTGGAGTTCTTGTGACATCTTGGTGAGAGCTTCCTTTAAAGAGAGGTTAGTTCATTCTACCTTACCTGATGACTGAGGATAGTACGGTATGTGAAAATTCCAGGGGATTCCGAGAGCTTTAGACAGACTTTGAGAAATCTGAGAAGTGAACTGTGGACCGTTATCTGACTGAAGAGAAGTTGGAAGTCCAAACCTAGGAATGATCTCTCGGAGAAGAATATCAGAGACTGTTTGGGCTCTCTTGTTAGAGGTGGGGAAGGCTTCAACCCACCCAGACATTGTGTCCACCAAAACCAAGAGATATTTAATTTTCCTGACTGTGAGCATGTGAGTAAAATCCAGCTGCCATTCGGTTCCCGGAAGGGAGCCTCTGGCTTGGTGAGTAGGGAAAGGGAAACTGCGATATTTGGTCCTGGGATCTGACTTCTGACAAATCTGACAGGAGGCCGTGATGGCTTTTAGGAACCTGATGTCCTCAGGTGTGGGTTTGATATGTGTTTTTACAAAATGAAGTAGGGCCTTTTCGTTGGGATGAAAAAGCTGATGTAGGTAGGACAGGATCTGTTGGGTGTTGGGAGGTGAGGCTGGGGGCTGTACTGTAAGTACTCCCTGAGGTAACTGAGGCAGATCTGAGCTAAGTGCTGCTGTCTTAGCTGCTCTGTCAGCCCGGTTATTTCCCTTGGAAACAATAGAACTGTCAGACTGATGAGACCGACAGTGAATAATTCCTATAGCTTTAGGGAGATGAGAAGCTTTAAGTAAATCCATAATATGCTCTGAGTTGGTAATCGATCCTCCCTTCGCCGTGAGAAGCCCACGCTCCTTCCAGATAGCCATGTGAGACAACAGGATATGAAAAGCATATTTAGAATCTGTGTAGACATTTAAAGATTGTCCAGCAGCTAGCTGAAAGGCACGGGTGAGAGCTATCAGCTCAGCCTGCTGGTTAGTAGTATGAGCAGGGAGTGCCTTTGCCTTGACTATCTCTGTGTCTGACACTAAGGCATATCTGTGGGTCCCGTCACATAGAAAGGAGCTGCCGTCCGTGTACCAGGTGTGAGTAGCCTGGGACAGGCTGCCCTCCTGTATATGTGAGGGGTGGGGCAGTAGGTCCTCTAGGACCTCAATGCAGGAGTGGGATGGGGGATCATTAGCGTTAGGTTGAGGTAGAAGATTTGAGATATTAATGGGTGCACAATTTTGAAATGTGAGGTTCGTAATCCGAGTCACGGCACCAATTTGTTCTTCTTAAAAAAAATAATAAATTCAGGGGTGTTCTTCTTGAACACAGGGCACAGGACAGACACACACGGCGGAACAAACACAGACACGACACAGCGGCTCCCATGTGGGTCCACTTTAATGGGGGAGGGAAACACAGAAGGGCGGGAAGGGACATGCAGGACACATGAGGAAAGGCAAACGAGAGAGAGAGCCTCGTGTGGCCCTGCCTTTTTAACGGGGAGCGCAAGGGTGTCTGGGGTGTGCACAGGTATCCGTAGTCCAGGAGGAGTATGGGAGTTGTAGTTTCCAAAAGAACAACAGGCATAGCCTGCTCTATGGGTCCCTTCACATATAAAGGAGCTGCCATCTGTTTACCAGGTGTAAGTGGTCTGGGACAGTTTGCCTTCCTGTATATGTGAGGGGTGCAGCAATAGATCCGCTAAGGTTTCTATTCATGAATGAAATGGTGAATAATTAATGTTAGGTTGAGGTAGGAGATCTGAGATATTGAGGGGTAGGCAGGATTGGAAAATGAATGTGCCATCTTCTACTAGTGCCACCTTGAGTTAAAGAAGTGGGAAAGGAGTAAGGATGCATTTGTTAGATAAGAGATGGGACATATTGGAGTGAGAGAAGACAGTGGTAGGTAACCCATAGTTTAGTTTCTTTGACTCACAAATGAGAAGCTCAACAGCTGCTAAAGCATGTATGCAGGGTTCTCAGCCCTGAGTGGAGAGGTCCAGCTTCTTTGTGCTACAGGTGCAAAGGAAGATCCCAGCTGATGTGCTAAGACCCCAAGGGCATATCCCTTCTTCTCTGTTACATTGAGAAAAAAAGGACAAATTAAATCTGGGAGATCAAGAGCTGGACCTTGGATAAGAACCTGCTGGAGTCTTTAGAAGGGTTTAGTAATGGAATGGAGAAGGGGCTCATGTTGAGAGCTGCCTCATATAAGAGGCAGGCAAGAAGAGAAACAGAAGGGATCCAGGAATGCAGGAAACCAGCTCTTCTTAGGAATGATAAAACCTCTTTTTTTTTTTTTTTTTTTTTTTTTTTT
>NC_022013.1:37997118-38010887 GCF_000317375.1 Microtus ochrogaster | reverse complement strand
GGGACTAAATTAGCTTTTTTCTGTCTAGGGTAATAGCTTTTTGGTTTAGGGTAAGAGTTAATCCCAAGTAAATGACCTGAGAGGTAGAAAGTTGGATCTTAGAAGGTGAGATTCTATAGTCCTTTTTAGACAGGAAATTTAAAAGAGTGGATGTATCAATTTTTCTAATCTATAAAGAAGGACTGTAAAGTAAAATATGATTCACATACTGTATGAGTTTAGACTTAGGGAGAAACATCAAGACTAGATCAGAAGCTAAAGCCTGACCAAATAAGTGTGGGCTGCCCTGGAATCCCTGGGGAAGGATGTTCCAGGTGAGCTGTGTGGAGAGGTGAGTATCATTGTCAGTCTAGGTTAAGGCAAAGATATTTTGACATAGAGACCTGAGAGTAATAGAGAAAAAAAGCATCCTTGAGATCAAGAACTGAGAAGCTGGAGGTCCTTGGGGGGATAGTGGAAAGAAGTGTGTAAGGGTTAGGCACTACAGGATGAAGATGGACTATTGCAGAGTTAATGAGCCAGAGGTCTTAAACAAGGTGATAGATTGTGTTAGGTTTTTTTTTTTTTTTTTTTTTTTTTTTTTTTTTTGCTTTTTGCTTTTTCTTAGGTGTTTTAACAGCAAGCATGGGGTTGTTAAAGGAAGAAGATGTGGGGATAAGTAGCTTTTTCCTTAGAAGGTCAGAGATAATAGGCTTAAGTCTCCTAAGGCTCTGGAGAGAGAGGGGGGCTGAGTTTGGGTAATGTACTTAGTAGGATTTTAATTGAATAACAATGAGGGAATGGTGTTTAGCAACAGAGGGGTTTTGGGTGTCCCAGACATGGGGGGGGGGAACCTGAGAGGCTGGTGCCTCTATGGCAGGCGAGAATCTGAGGGTAAAAAAAAAAATTAGCTCAAGTACATAACCATGGAATGTTCTTTTAGTGTTAGGGGAAATGGTGAAATAAGGGGGTGTGGAGAAGAAGAAAAATAAGAGAAAGAATAAGGAGAAGAAAGAAGGAGAGTAAAGGGAAGAAGTGGAATAAGAAGTAGTGAGGAGAAGAAGAATAAAGAGAAGCATAAGGGGTGATCTCCATGATGTTTCTAAATATTTCTAAACATAGTTGGAAAATTCCATAGGCAAGGACAATAATAATAATATGCATATCAAAATAACAAAAAGTGCAGGTAGAATCTGACAAATCAGTACTCCAGAACAAGTGAGCTGATCCAGGAAAGAGCCAGTATTCAAGGGGCAATATGTTACCAAACATCCCAGAATCCTGCATTTACCCATTCTTCTCATCTGATATCTTTTGTGATAACCAGCTATGGGGACACACAGAATTGCTTGTAGTATTTTTGTTGCCATGTTTACCTAAGATTTGAAATGATATACAATTAAAGAAGTTTGAATCAGAATCATGTATAAGAAAAAGATTACACTAAAATTGTTTTTCTTTTTCTTATATTTTCCCATTAATATTATATAACAACCACAGTTTTTTTTTTCCTCCTCTCTTCTGGTTCCCTCTTCCCACCTCCCTTCTACCTCCAGCCACCCATTTCTCCTCCATTTAGAAAGGGGCGGCCTCTAATGGGAGTCAACAAAGCATAGCAAATCAAGTTGAGGTAGGAGCACATTCCTCCCCCTTGCAGCAAGGCTGGATAAGTAATCCTAGCATTGGGAATAGGTTCCAAAAAGCCAGTTCATGTGCAAAGGACAGATCCTGATACCAACTCTAGAGGCCCCATAAACAGACCAAGCTACACAACTATTACACATATTCAGGGGAACTAGGTTGGTCCCATGCTGGTTCCCTATCTGTTGGTTCGGGGATCATGAGCTCCCACTAAAATAACTTTTAATTACTAATACTATGAAAACTCTTTTTGTTTTATTTTGTTTTGTTTTTGAGACAGACTTTCTCTGTAGCTTTGGAACCTGTTTTGGAAATAGCAATTATAGTTCAGGCTAGCCCTGAACTCACAGAGATCCTTCTGCCTCTACCTTTCAAGGGCTAAGATTAAAGGAATGTGCTAACACCATCTGACTAAGAAAACTCTTTTAAGCCCTATTTTCAGCAAATATTTCCCCAGTTTATTCTCTAGTCAAAAACCTAATTTTGATTAATTGTTAAACACATTATGGAAACATATAAATATATCCTATGTCTCTACTTTACTTGCATGTAAATTTATCTCACATCTACTGGGAAGTGGTGAAGCATGCCTATAATCTCAGCACTTAGGAGGCAGCGGTGTACAGCTCTTTTTGAGTTCAAGGCCAGTATGGTCTACAAAGCATGTTGTAGGACAGTCAGAGCTAAACAGTGGTACCCTGTCTCAAAAAACAAACAAACAAAAAATTAGCTCCATACCCAATGAGCTGATAAAGTTATATATTTTATCTTTACAGGTTAATACTTATAAATAAATCTAATTTACTGATTCCTTAGCTGGACGTATTAATCATTGTGATGTATCTGTATCTTTCCTTACTAGGTTGCATTTATTCTTAACCATATAGCCTGCAACTCAATAGAAAACAAATTGAACACTGCTTTTAAGAGGAGGTATAGACTAAACCAGTATTATTCATGTGTGTGTGTGTGTGTGTGTGTGTGTGTGTGTGTGTGTGTGTGTGTAACAGTATTAGAGCAAAAGGGTTTGTGAATTTCATATAGAGCCATTGTAGAGAGGTCATAAGTGAGTTTGGAGAGAAGAGAAGGAGGAAATGTACTTATCGTCTTAAAATATTAAAATAATATGAAAATAGGGGCTTTTTGCACTGACTCAGTAGGCTACGGAAAACCACCTGTGGAATAATGCACCATCTGGTTCTTCACATAAGGGTCTTTGCACTCTTTGAATTGAATGATCCAGCAATAATGCAGTGTCCAGATACGGGAAAAGCAGGTCAATTGTGAAGGGTTCAGAATGTGTGAGATGAGGAAAGCAGCCTGTCTTTAATGAGTGAACAATGCAACTGAGGTTGTAGCAACTTGGCACTCATTTTCCCCCTCTTCATGCTGGCACCTGATATTTAAATGTCCCCTGCTGGTTTGAGTAATTTTATACTATGACACATTTATTTTTCTGTTACATACTTGTAGTTTGTGTACTTGTAATGATGCAAACAATTTCATCCACCATTCTGTCTTAGATGGCATATTTTTCATCCCGTATTACCTTTGAAAATACAGACAACTATTCAAAAAGAAACTACATTTTATAAGGAAAAGGAAAATGTTGTATTCTGCATATAAAGAGACAGATTTAAACTCTTATTTTTGAATAGATTCACTCTCTATTTTGGGTCCAAATTAATTTTCAATCTCTATGCAGAGATTTACGTATGCTTATACTTACATTTAATATATAGACAGCATGGTCGAATGTAGATTTGTATGGATATAGAAATCTTGAAATGATAAAATATTAATTCACAAACATAGGTGTAAATAATGACATTAATATTTTATTAATAGCTATCAAATGATGTAAGTTCACACAGAAAGAACATGGAAATAAGTATGTGTATTGCAGGTATGTATATAAACTAAGTATAGCTTTAACTTGCACAACTTGTTTATTCACATTTTCAAAATCTTAAACGAAATCTTCACTAATAAATATAGCCAATTCACAGCAGTGTTGCTGTTTCTTTTCTTATATGTAATGGCGTACTAATGCATGCCACATTATATTATACCCTATAATTCAAATTTATATTATGTATTATTATTCCAATGATATGAATATATTATACAGTAACATTAAGAAAGAATGCAGTTAATAAGAGAATATGTTTTCTGATTTTCCAGAAAATCTTATGCAAAATTGTAATCTATTCTTCAAACCTTTAACTCTTTCCCCCTATACAGACACAAATATAACTTAAAGTGTCATTATATGCTATTTCTGTGTCTGTTTACATACATATAGAGTTAGATATTGGTGTAATAAAATGAATTCACTTACTTAGAAGCAAAGCAACTGTTCAGATATGGAAGAAAAAACAACCAATTTTAAAATTGAGTGAGCTTTAAACCAGTTAGTATCAATGTAGTAAGCCTGCTAATGGGATTTCTCAGGCATATGACATCACAGCTCTTAATACAGCCATCAGATTTTATCTACCACTTATAGGTTCTTGAGATAAATGGCATCCCTCCTCCTGTGAGAGGGCTCTATAGTATCATTTGCTTTGTGCAACTCATTTGAATTGCTTTTGGTAGCTGGAATGACAATTTGTCCTAATTTATTGCTGTCATCTAAAGAAAAAGTGAATTTCTAGCTTATAAGTCTCAGATAGGTAGAAAGCAGAGTTTTGTCTGTGTTTTATCTATCCTTTAAGATGAATTCTAAAATATATATATAAGAAAAAGATAAATTTTAAATTAATCTAAAATTACGAGAGTGATGGAAAATTCCTTTAATCTTATTTCTTGAAATAAAAACACAAACATATTTCTGTAAGTTTGGTTACATACTAGTTGATATAGGGAATTTCAGGATAGGCAGGGCTGCAGTGTGACCATTGATCAAATAAATTAATGAATAAATAAAATGAATAAATATATTTTTACATACATATTTTATGAAAGAGATACTCTAATACAAAAGTTGGCTAAAATTATTTTTTCTATTGGGATGAGAGAATATCTATCTAAAATATTAATGGTATTTTGAAATTACATTTTATAATATTATTACACTTTTTATACCTTACTAGCCTAGCATTTTTTGAAGCTAGACTTTACATATGAAGAGACAATAGTAGAGGTCAAAACTATTCATTCTAATATTTATCTGTGCTTCATTTCCTAGGAATATAGAAGAAATGCAACAATTTCTCTCATTAAAGCAGGCATGCTTACATTACTTTCTTTACTCAAAAGAAAATATGAGGAGGAATTTACTTGAACTGTTTCTTGAATTACATTATTTCTTTGACAAGTTTTAATAGAAAGTTTAATAGAACAGTTGGTTGAGGCTTATCTGAATGTTGAACCTAGTTAAGAAATATGGAGAACATAATACAGGCTCACTCCACAGAGTTTGGGATAAGAAGAAAGTGATCATTTGCTATTTCAAGCTGTTGAGGAACTGAGATTTATTTTCTAAGTAATGTACCTAATTCTAACTCATAAAAGATCATGGCCCTTCCCTGCATATATAACAATTTAATAGATTATGAAGGAGCTTATGCCAGTCATTTGGCTATAATCCAGTTTTCCTGTTACGAATTATCATAAGTGTTATCTCAAGGTGATACTGTGGTAAGGTGGTTCTTATTTTGAAAGACATGTGTGTGTGTGTGCGTGTGTGTGTGTGTGTGTGTATGTGTGTATAGTTTGCTCATATTTTTTTAAAGCTCATAATGATAGGATGTCTCCTTCAGCACTGAAAAAATAGCACATTTATAGTATAATTATTTTCTATTGTTCAGATATACATACACACACTTCACAGTTCTCAAAGATGGGAAGGTAATATAAAATATTCAGATAACTAACACATATTTGGAAGTGTTTATAAATTCTTTGGAAAACATCCAGTAGAGTATTATATACTGAAAGAGAGGTAAATTATTTCTTTTAAATATATCTGAATACCAACCAGATCATTAGATTAAAAAGAAATTTAATTAACATACAATGTGAAATAGCATTGGTACCTGGAGAAGACCATTTTTTTAAGGTGCAAAACTCTGTGAGAAAAGAACATAGAAATGTACTCGTAGTTGCTGTTCCAAATGAACTAACTAACAGATTATGAAGTTTTTTTCAATAGATATTTCTATAGCGTAAAAAAGAAGAATTATCTACATATGTATTTTTAACAAGATATTATGACATTTTTATTAATGAGGACACTTGAAAATAAATAAATAATAAGAAGAAACAGTGTTGGAAGAGATAATCTATATTTGTGTTACTTATTTTCAAATTGTCAGTATTCTTTGCTGGAAACCATATGAACTTTATATACTGCCTATAAATTTCTTATGGCAATGAAAAGTTGGAAATAAATGTGTAAGTTTATAAATAAAAGCAATAGAAATTAATTATCAAATGTCCATTTCTATTCTACTTAAATGTATAAACAGGCAAAATGCCAGTAATATATAAGTGTAAGGAGACAATGAAGACCTTGAAAATAGTTGACATACTTTTTTGTTGTTCAAGACATTGTTTCTCTAGGAAGCCTTGGCTGTACTGGAACTGGCTCTGGAGAACATACTGGCCTGGAATTCAAAGACATTCACATGCCTCTGCCTCCTGAGTGCTGAGGTTAAATGCATGTGCCACTCTGCCTAGCTTGAATCTGCATCATTACTAATCATAGTTTCAAAATTACTCAAAATTTCTTGAAAAATGAGAGAAATAGATCAAATCATAATGTCCTATAGATGGATATACAATTTTGTCAGCACTGTTTGTTAGAAAACATTGTTGGTTTGATTTCTTCCTAGTACCTAATTTTGTGACCTTTGTCAAAAATTAGTTGTATTGGCTATATGGATTTATTTCAGGGATTTCAATTGTTTTCTTTTGTTCCATATGTTGATTTTTGTCGTAGTACAATGGTCTTTTTTCTATCATGGCTCTCTTGTATATCAAGTATGAGGATAACTCCAATATTCTTCTTTCTGCTTTGGATCATGTTAGCTATTTGTAGTCTTTTGTGTTTTCACAAAAATTTAAGGATTGTTTTTCCTATTCCAGTGGAGAAGGTAACTGGTATCTTTTTAAGGATTATATTGAATTCCTAATTTAAAAGAACTATTTTATCCATTGCAGAGTTTTTTGATATATTTATATTATTTAATGAAGATAAATGTTTTTCTTGCATGTGTGTATGTGCACCACGTGTGTCCAGTGCTTGAGTGTGTCAGAAGAGAATTCATATCTGATTCCCTAGAAGTAAAATTACAAATGATAGTGAACTACCAAATGTGTACTGGGTACCAAACCCAGGTATTATCCAAGAGAAACGACTGTTCTTGCTGAACTAAACCATCGTTTTAATTTTTTTTGTTTGATTTGAAAAATGATTTCGTTACTGCCAATTTTATACTTGTATAGGGTGTGCTGTACTGTAGTAAGCGGTGACTACAAACTCTCATCCCATTTTCATCTCTACTGAGCCTATTTTTCCAAGACAACACATACACTCACATCTCTCTGTATTTTATTTTAGGCTCCAGAATAGAAGTCAGAGGTGCTATATGCTCTTTGTTGGAAATCCACCATATTGATATTTGGTTCCACACAGCAACTCTCTTTGTCCTTGAGCTCTCAAAGTTCTTCCAACCCCTTTTTTACAAATGTTGTCTGGGAATTGGAGGGCTGAGAGATGTCTAATTTATGATGAAACATTTGTTTCCTTTTATATCTAATAATAGTTACATTAAATGCCAGTTTGTTCTTTTACCTCATTCTCCTTTGGTCACCTAACTTTCCCACTCCCAACTTTCCCACTTGTAAACATTACCTACTTGATTCACTGTTTTAATATTAATAACATAAGCAATATAGCAGGCAACAAAAGAAATTTTCTACCTAGACACACCAACAGGCAGAAAAGAGTAGAAAAAAAAAGGTTTGCCTCTAATGGTTAATGTTTACCTCTGGTGAAATCTAAGTTCTCATAATCAACTCATCAGCCAAGACTGAATCAATTTATTTTACATTCTATACTACTCTGTCTCCTAAAGGAGATATGCCAAGCTTTCTCTTATCATCCTGTAAACTATATAACTTAAAAATTTAATCTTAATAGTTGGCATTACTTATCTCTTGTTCTCCTGTCCCCTTCTTCTCAGCTTCCTACAGTGTTAGCTGATACATTATTGGCACAGTTATAGAAAGGAGGGCATTGTGGGTTTCTATAATTCTGCTTCACTCCCTGTTCTTAGACTGTGCTCATTAACTCTTGATATTATCTACGATTAGCATTTCTCCTAGACTGTTAACATTTTAATCATTCTCTCCAAAACAGTTGCATGGATTTGTAATGACATGAACTACTGTGGCATTTTCAAACTACTCACAAATTGTGATGGAAAGACAAATCCTGAATTCATAGTAACACTTGAAACATCAAAGACTTTAGGAGCTGAATAAGGGTCACTATATATTTTTAGCAACATTGTTTCTGGGCTCACAGAGAGAAGAGTCTCAGAGGGATCCTTTCCCTATGTAAAGTCATTCCACCCATAGCTCTAGAAAAGTGAAACTAGAGGCAGCCAACAGTAATTTATATGAGGAAAGCAATAAGAACAGGTAGCAAGTAGCCTTTCGTGGTCATTTCCAGAATTATACAGCAAACTATCCTTTGACCTTGCCAAAAATGGGTTAAATTTTCCATGGCTTTGCCACAAGGAGAACTTGTCATTTATGATCTTCTCAGGCCTTGTTCCCCAAATCAGTCACCTGGCTCTTGGCATTCAACTGTGTCATCATACTCACAGACAATAGACAAACAGTATCTCTGTTCTTGTCTAGATCCCTAGTTTATTCTTGAATAGCCTAGGCTTCTCTCTGAGATTCATAAAGTCACATCTGTTTGAAATTCAGTCTTAGAGAGAATTACTTACTTGTTGTTGAGGTGGCTGAGGTGATCTTTACACACTTGTGTGAAAACTAGATACAGTGTAAGACATGGAGTAACAGGCTGGGATATGGTCTCCACCTTGAACCCAGGATGTGAGTGACTGGGTTGGACTCTCCTTGCCTCCTACCTCCCAAAAGTTTATATAGGATGTCAAGATCTAAGCTAGTGCTATTCCACACTGATCTTATAAAGAAATTGACTGGCTTACCTCTTTACTTATTTTTGTGATGTCCAAATGCTTTTTTTTCTACAGTGTTGTAGATGAAACTCATGCATCCATATAGGCAACAATATTCCACCACTGTGCTATGCCTTAACCCAATATTTAATTTCATGTAAACTAGTAGAATGTTGTTTTGGCAGTCCACTACACTAACTGCTAAAGGAATTTCTTTTCATTAACATTCACATGCCTTTGTGAACCATAGGTGAAATCTGTTAGTAGTTATAATTTGTTGTATCATATCTAAATTAGAGTTCTTTCTAAACAGTGCTGATGTTGCCAGATTGCCTGTAATCAAGGTTACTATATTTCAGCTTGATAGAATTCAAGGATCTCTAATATATGTGGCAGGTGCCATATATTTTGGTTATCTAGGAGCTTAGGGAGAATGCCTAGCAGATTCTGTAATTTCTGGTCCTTGATACTCAGACCCACACATCCTAACAACCTTGGAAAACATGCCCATGAGATACTGAATGTCAGGTGTGTTGACAATATAAATTGCACACTACAAGATTGCAAATTGCTCAACCATTTTCTATGAGAAGCTACACAAAGATGTGTGTACTTGTAAGATATGAATACATCAACTCTAAAACCTTCATAAAAATAAATTCTTTACTTTCTTAATTATCTATTTTCAAAATTACACAAATGAACTCAAATATTTTAACAAACATAAAATATTCAAAATTACTCAAAGCTTACAAAATACACATATAAGTTTATAGTCATAATGTATTCAATTTGTTTGCAAGAGAAAAAAGGATGTGTCAATCTTAAATTCTGCAATTTAATCAAATTGCTTTGGCCATTCATATATGTAAAAAATACACAGTTTTACTTTACTCTTGTCTTATTTCTTTACTTTGAAACACAATTTTCTACTCATAAAAAGATTCAGTATACTAAATTGTATATCCCCTCTTCTTTAATTTAAAATATTTAAACATTTTTTTCTCCTTTGAAATATACCTTTGTTGTTTGCCTGTGTTATCTTTACTTTTAGGCTTCTAAATATCCCTTGAATTATTAATCACGATAAGAAAGAAAAAATACTTATAAAATTGAAGCACCTTGCTCAAGGCCATACAAGTAAGTAGCAAGCAATATTTTTTATTTTTATATTAAGCCTCATGGGTGTTTTAATTCACATCATTACATGAATTGAATTGGTGTATGTTTTTTAATCTATGGATATAATTAAAGGCTAAAAATCTCTTCACTACTATGTCAAGGACAAGAGAGAGCTTATATAAAAATCAATGAATGGGTCTGAGTGGTAAAATTAACCCAATATTTCTTTTTGTTAATTAAGGTAATATATAGGACAATGAACTTGAACATTGAATGGCATTAATTCTTACTTACCTTCAGTGTTTGGGAGCTGATAGGACACTAGTGACTATTTTGCTGAGGTAATTATAACTGATGCTGGGTTGCTTCTCACTGATTGATATGTGTTATCCTTGACTGTTAAAGAACATAAGGACAGAGACAATTATTGATTAGCTGTCACTTCATTCAAGTGTCCTATGAAAGAAGGAATTGTGTTATCTCTTTATCAAGTTGACGTGACTGAACCTATCCAAAAGTAACTAATACACTAAATAATCAGGTGATAATGGTGATATACATTGATCCATTAACAAAGCAGAGTAAAATTGAAGAAATCGTTACAGTTTAGCAAGGAAACTAAAGAGGACAAATGATGGCTCCATATTAGCACTCAAGGTCCAAGGATGTCAAGGTAAATAAAGACATTTACACTTATCACATAACAGAACAATTGACCAAAACAAGATATGTAGACTTCCCATTAGATTTAATGTTTGACAATAAGATGAACTTCATAATTGCAAATGGAAAACAAAGTATGAACACTATTTATGCAGTTTGCTTTTTAAAAATGTAAATAATAATTACTTACATTTTGTCAAGGAATATTGAAATTGTCTTACCTTTTAAAATATAGAAGTCATTATAATTAAATATTTAAATACAATCATGTTTGGTGATGATATGTTAGATATATAGTTATGGTTTCACTAATATAAAGAAAATATTTCTTGAAATTTGGCATTTAAAAACAAGAGTCTTCTGATTTTAGTCAGAATTTGTAAGGGTACCATTAAAATAAGAAGATATCCATTGTCAGAATTCTTGTTTATTAAACTGTATGAGACTCATCAATTATTTCTGAACTCATGTTTAATGCAATAGCCTCATTAGTTTTTTTCTCCTTAAGAAATGAATGAAAATAGGAAATATTTGCCTATTTTGAGATATCATAAGCTGGAAAGAATCAAGGCTGACATAGGTATGAGAGAAATCCTGTGCAAGCTTACATACTGATGAATAGGACTTTGGTGAGTATAATCATTTCAGGTACAAACAGGTCAGAATGCAAGAAGAGCAAGATTTGGGCAAAGCTTCATCTACTAACAGAAGTAATACAGAGAATAATGGAATTCAGGTAGATAACCTACATCTCAAGGACAAAGAAGAGGACTGTGTGGGTAAAATAACAAATGCTGTTTAAGAACAAACATCCATATAGTGTTTCCTAGGAAGACAGGAATCATTCTCCTTCAAGACCCAACTGCACTATTCTTTGGCCTATACAAAAAGGGTGTTTTCCAGGTTCTGGTTATTACAAACAATGCTGCTATGAACATAGTTGAGCATATACTTTTGTTGTATGATAGGGCCTCTCTTGGGTATATTCCCAAGAGTGGTATTGCTGGGTCCACAACCTAGATGCCCTTCAATAGAAGAACGGATAAAGAAAGTATGGAATATATACATATTAGAGTATTACTCAGCAGTAAAAAACAAAGACTTCTTGAAGTTTGTGTACAAATGGATGGAAATAGAAAACACTATCCTGAGTGAGGTAAGCCAGACCCAAAAAGAGGAACATGGGATGTACTCACTCATATTTGGTTTCTAGCCATAAATAAAGGACAATGAGCTTATAACTCGCAATCCTAGAGAAGCTAAATAAGAAGGTGAATCCAAAGACAAACATATAGGCATCCCCCTGAATATTAACCTTCATCAGGCGATGAAAGGAGACAGAGACAGAGGCCCAAATTGGAGCACCGGACAGAAATCTCAAGGTCCAAATCAGGAGCAGAAGGAGGGGGAGCACGAGCAAGAAACTCAGGACCGCGAGGGGTACACCCACACACTGAGACAATGGGGATGTTCTTTCGGGAATTCACCAAGGCCAGCTGGCCTGAGTCTGAAAAAGCATGGGATAAAACCGGACTTGCTGAACATAGCAGACAATGAGGACTACTGAGAACTCAAGAACAATGGCAATGGGTTTTTGATCCCACTGCACGTACTGGCTTTGTGGGAGCTTAGGTAGTTTGGGTGCTCAACTTACTAAACCTGGATGGAGGTGGGCGGTCCTTGGACTTCCCACAGGTCAGGGAACCCTGATGGCTCTTCAAGCTGATGAGGGAGAGGGACTTGATTGGGGGAGGGGAAGGGAAATGGGAGGCGGTGGCGGGGAGGAGGCAGAAATCCTCAATAAATAAATAAATCTAAAAAAAGGGTGCTTTATCTTACTATAGAGACACTTTCTCAAACATGTTCATTACTGCTCTATTCATAATAGATGCAATTTGAAAAAAGAGAACCTCAGTTAAACAGAAAATTGAATAAATAAATTGTACATTTACATGACGGGTTATTTATTACTCAGCCATAAAAAGAGTAAGATCATGAAATTTACAGGTAAATGGATGGGGCTAGAAAAATATAATCCTTAGTGAGACATCCCAGATCTAGAATGATAAATGTGCGTGTATAAAGACATAAATGAATATACATTCACTTATATTTAATTACTAGTGTTAAGTCAATAGTAAGAAAGCTATAATCTGTAGAACCACAGAAGCTAAGTGTACTGTAAGAGACTATTTTTTCTAGATAGATCTGCTTAGGAAAGGGAAATGGAATAGGTAGTTGTGGATGGATGGAGAGAGGTAGAAGGGGCTGACAAAGTGGACATAGTAGTAGAGGTGGACAAAAGAGAGAATATGGTAGACTCTAAGACTTCCAAGAAAGTAGACCAGAGCCAGAGACATTTGCCAGATCTGGTCCAAGCCAGGGACCTCTGAGTAAGTGGGCCCAACCAGAGACATCTCCTGAAACAGGTCTGAGCCAGTGACCTAGGCCAGAACAGGCCTGAGACAGTGAAGTCCACAGGAGCAGCTATGAGGGATCAACCACTGAGGGAGTAAGCCAAAACCAGAGAACTCTGCGGGTCAGGTCATGTGTCTGGGACCTCCAAGAGAGTAGGCCTGAGCCAGAGACCTTTGTGGGTTAGGGCATAAAACTGAAACCTCTGAGGGAGTAAGTCTGAGTTAGGACCTATCCCAAAGCAGGCCCAAGGCAGCAACCTAGGCAGAAAGAGCCCAAGCAAGCAATCTCTTTGGGAGCAGGCCCAAATAACCTCTGGTATTGCAGAGCAAACCCAGGAATGCCGAGCAATCTCCAGGAATATGTAATAACCAACCAGGTGACTGGAACCATGGCCCTGACTGTACCATGAAAAGCAAACATTTGAGACTTGGATCCACTGGAGCCTAAAAAATTGATCACTAGAGTCACAGACAGCCCCAACCATACCAATCAGAGGAAATGATGGGTAAACAAGGTAAGGACACATGCAAAAACACAAAGAGCAACACAAAAAAATTGATTTTAAAAGCTATAGGCAGGAACATATTCACTATAATAAGTATCTATCACTTAAGACAAAAAAAATTGTTTTAAAAGCTATAGGCATTGCTAGCTTCAGTGTAATACCTATCTACAGTCTATCCCATGCCTCTATGCATAGATGTAGAGACGTGTAACAGCCAAAGGTTAATTTTAGAGAGAATATTCTTTTTTTTTATTATTAAATTTTATTATTCAATTAAGGAT
>NC_022013.1:37975016-37995047 GCF_000317375.1 Microtus ochrogaster | reverse complement strand
GAGCTAAAAGTATACAATGGAAAAGAGAGAGCATCTTCAACAAATTGTGCTGGCAAAACTGGATGTCAATCTGTAGAAGAATGAAAATAGACCCATATCTATCACCATGCACAAAACTGAAGTCCAAATGGATTAAGGACCTCAATATCAGTCCAAACACACTGAACCTGAGAATATTCTTGATATAAGTTAGATTATTATAAATTCCAGAAAAGTGGGAAGGAAGGCATTTTCCATACATGTGGCTGTGATTTGAGTGGAATGTTAATAGCATTCATGGCACACATCACCCATATTTGAGTATAAGACATGCTTTGCTGTTTTTCCTTAGAGTAAATTCCAATCTGTTATATAATCAAGGGGAAAATGTGGGAGAGTTCTAGAGTTCAGTCTATAAATCAGATGATATCCAAAGAATGAAAACTTTGCATATTTATTTTTAATGTGACTCCTTCTCTGTAATTTCAATTATGCTGGGAAAAAAGTCAACAGAGAATTATATGGCTAAAACAAAAGCACTGGAATTTGTACATTGTTAGTTAATGAATAGCTATTCTCTTTTGTACTTGATGCTAAGCATGAGTCAGCAGGAAGAACAAAGGGGAAGAAAATAATAGGGATTCAAAGACAAAAATATTTGGAACAGAAAAGGACAAGGTAGTACTGATGCTGGTTGTCCACTAGCTCCAATACTTAAACTTGAGCTGGAACTTGAACTCAAGAGACTTTAACATTAGTCATGGATATGAGTTATGGAGAACCTGCCTAACACACAAGTGAACTAAGCATGTACCTTCGTGGGTGTAGGAAAAGAAGATGAATGTTTACAGTGGGACCTGTAGTGGTATAAACTTTATGGAAAATTCAAAAGAACAAATGTTTACAGAATTTAACTTCCTCCCACCAAAGAAATGATGTTTTTTTTTTCATATATAAAACTTCATGCAAATCATCTCTATGCCCAGCATAATTTCCTCATGGGTAAATTGTCTCAGGATAGGTGTAAAACAGCTCATTTAAGTTAAACCCATTTGAACCTTAAAAAGAACCAGTACATAATTTTCTGTAGAACTAAAAAGATTTAAATTATATTTCTCAATGAAGAAATTATTTAGTTAAAAATGACTTTATATTGACTAGCATTAAGATAGAAGTAGTCACAATTGTAAGAGAAGATTAGGTATGCTCTTGTAGTGTACACTTACAAAAATACTCCCAGGAATTTAGTATGGTGACCCTAATGAAAACTCCTAGCAATGGCCCATAAGGAGCCTGAACTTGCAGTCTTCTTGAGACCAGGCAAAAATTCCATTGAAGGGATTGGAATTAACACAACCACAAATTCTTCCATTTAATTTCATCCTGCCTACAAGATGTGGTGTGATAACGATGGCACAGTCGTTGTGGAAGAGGCCAACTAAGGATGGGCCAAGTTTGAGACCCATGCTCTGAGAATAAGGATTGGGAAGTGGAATACCCCAGAGACCTGGGATAGAATCAAACATGACAGGCAAAAGATATGTGAATGTAATGACTCTTAATAATATTCTACTATACTTATAGATTGGTACCTAGCCCAACTGTCATCAGAGAGGCTCACCCTGTAACTGATGGGAATAGACTAAGCAAAGACCCACAGTCAATCATTAGGCAGAGCTAGAATAATGCTATGGAAGAGAATAAAAGATTGTAGGAGCCAGAGTGTCAAGGACACCACAAAAATAAAAGCCCACAGAACAAACTAACTTGTGTTCATAGCAACTCACAGAGACTAAACTGACTACCTGTGTCCCTGCATGGAACTGATCCTTTGCTTATATATTACAGTTGTGTGAGGTTGCCTTCTAGTAAGACTCCTAACTGTAAAAGTCGGGACTGTGTCTGACACTAATGCCTGCTTTTGGTACCCATTGCTCAATTGCATTGCCTCATTCCTTAATAAAAGTAGAGGAGCCTATTCTCATTGCAACATATACCTCGGTTGGCTGATATACATGGGAAACTAACCTGTATCTGAAGAGAAACAGTGAATGAGGAGAGGATGGAGGCAAGAGTAGAGGGGAGGTGGGGAGAAGGTATTGGGAGGAGGGGAGGGAGGGGAAACTTTGTTCAGGATATGAAAATATAAAACAAAAGAACAAAAACAAAAGCAAATTAAGAGAATGACATTTCAACATCATTATCTTGCTTCACACTTGTTCTATAAATATGCACACCATTGATTTATTTTGTCTTTGGTATTATTAGCACATGTGCATGTGGGCACATCAACACATGTCAGGAATCACATTCATAACCTGCATACTGTAATAGTACAAAAAAGTAATTTACAAATGGGAGAAGTTATGGAATTAATGGAGAAAAATCAGTTACTGATATTCCATAAGCAGATAAAATGTTCCCTTAAAAATGCACAGATATTTATAAGATTAAGTGACTTTAAGTGTGTCCAAAACTTGGTAGAAAAAGCAACAAAAGGCAGAGTAGGTGGTAAAGCGAGGGGATGTGAAATGAGAACAGGAGGGAACTGCATGGCTGGGTGAAGGGAAAGGGACAGAGTAGACAGGCAAGAAAAGAGATCCTGATAGAAACATGGTGCTAGGGAAATTCCCAAGAATCCACAAGGATGACCCAAGCTAAGAATCATAGCAAGAGTGAAGAGGGTTCCTAAACTGGCCTTTCCCTGTAATCAGATGGGGGAATAACCCAACTATCATTATAGAGCCTTCATCTAGTAACTGATAGAAACTGATGCAGAGATCCTCAATCAAGCACCATGCCAAGCTCGGGGAAATCAATCCAAGAGACAGAGGAGGGAATATATGAACAAGAGAGGTCAAGATCATGATGTAGAAATCTACAGAGACAGCTGAACAAAGCTCATGGAAGAACAGGAACTCTACATCTGGGAAGCGTCCATAGAACCAAACTAGAGTATCCATACATGGGAGACAAGAAGCTTGGACTATCTGAGAGGCATCTGCCAGTAGGGCCAGCATCAATCCCTATTGCATGAGCTAGTTTATTAGAGACCATTCCTGTGGTTGAATGTAATGCTCAATCTTAATGCAGTGGGGAGCGTCTTGGTTCTGCACCAACTTCATGTGCCAGATCTTCTTGACTAAACATGGGAGCCCTTACCCGTTTGGAGGAGTGGATGGGTGAGGGCAAGGGGGGGGGTGTTGAGGGAGAACTGTAGTTGAAATGTAAAATGAAATTAAAATAAATAATTAAAGGAAGAAAGGAAGGAAGGAAATAAGGAAGGAAGAAAGAAAGAAAAGGGAAAATCCCTTCAAAACATTTCCAGTAGCTCAGCAAAGTCAAAAAAGACACGAGTTGTCATTGTTCTCCAATATTCCAAAATTTATGTGTTAATTGAACATATATAGCTAAAGAGTGTGCTTGTTAAATACATGGATTTCAAATAAAAATGTAAAGGCCAACTACATGTAAGAGTTATTTTAACAAATGTTGTATACTTTTAATCGTTACATCTACATAAATAAATACATAAATAGAACCAAGTACATTAAGTGTTGCCTGTACATATGTTCATAGGGTACAACTTGGTATTAGATAACCAATTAGAAAACTCATCTAGGAGAAAAATCTCAGTCACTACATCTAGTATGTAAAAGATAAAAAATAGAAAATCTAAATTTTATAGACATTTATAACTATTTCTAACATGCTTCTTTGTGGATTTGTCAAAGTAGTCACTACTGACTTTTGCTAGTTATAAAATAAAATATCTTAAAAGCCTTGAGCTTTTTTCTAATTAGTGTTGTATTTTCCATAATGAAAGACTCTTGTCACAGTTAATATTTAACCAGACATAAGTTTCAATATATCTTGATAAAAATTCCTGGTTAATATTTTAAGTAATTTTGATGATTTTATAAGTGTATGGATTTTAAACTCTGCATATGTCTTATTTAATTGAAATAAGTGCATTTTAAAAGCTTGTGAAATTGTTTCTAATACAATATTGCTGTGTATTCAACATCATAATTTTTAAATGTAGACATCAATTTCCGTGACCTCATATTGATAAGATAGCTAAACTTTTTTTCCAGTGCATTGCTCTCAGAATTGTTCCCAAAGTCTCTGAAAAATTAATCTTTACAAAAACAAATTTAAGAACATTGAAAAGAGTTAAAAATGCCTTAACATTAAATTTTATTATTATATATGAAAGATTCCTATCAAGGTGAATCCTGTAGCCTCTTCTATGATGTTTATAAACAGCTTATACAAGCAATGCAGACATATATCAGAATATTTTTCTGAAAATTTAAAGAATCAGCAAAGAGAAATTCTGCACTGCAGATAAATAAAATATAGCAAAAATTCCCACACTTGCATACTTGTTTGTATTAAGAAAATACATGATATCATACATCACTATAATTAAACATAATGTAGCAAATTAAATCAGTAACCTTTTTCTGAATTTTAAAATCCAATGCTTTTGACTAGGTAATAACATATTTATCTCCTTGTAAAATGTTTTTATTGGTTTTAAATTGTTAATAGTTGTCTAAATCACAGGTATGAGCTTCTCCAGCTATTGCTATCTTTAGTATTTAAAGGTTACTATGGCAGATTTCTGCAGGCACCGATCTCTTTGGTATATAAAGTGTACTGTGATTTTTTTTTTAGGTGAAAAAGCAAAATGGACGGGTTTGCATATACTGACTCTAATCCATAACAGTTTACAGAATGAGAAATAGCTGGTTTTGGTCATTTGGAAATAAGATAAATTGAAAAAGAAATATAAAGTTCTATGAGACATGATTTATATGACAGTCAAGGGGAATATGATAAGAGGCAAAGAAAAACATATCTGTTGAACTTTATCTATTTTGGGTAACATGTTAGTTTTCACAGAAATCATAAAATGAAAATATTGTTAGTACAATTCTTAAATATACTTGAAAATAGTTTTTTAGTTGATAATTCATATAAAATTCCCCAAAATAAACAAACCTGGTCTCTGGAGCCAAAGCAATTTTTTGCCAATACATAAAGCCCTTTACAACCCTACACTCTCAGATGATGTGAACAAACTTTAAGCTGAGAATTCACTGTTGCCACATTAAATATAAGATTTATATACAAAGTTGAATCTACATCATTTGACAATGCATAATTATGTAATTTTCCAACACTAAATATTGTGATAACAAAAATGTTAGGTTTTCTTAATAATGAACAGATAACACATTTAATCAAGGCTTCTTCCATCATCATACATAACCATACACTAAGTAACAAGGAAATGTAATAGACAATATGATAATTTATAGAAATTCTTGCATTACTGATAGTAGTTGAAATTATACCTTACAAGAAAGATATAAACTATGGCAATTTAAAAATCAAAACATGGCTAAGAAAACTCAGTGTAAAATATCCAAATGCTTAAATAAAAAATTACACTTGGGGAATTTTGATCTGTCTCTTGTGACATGCTTTATAAATGTCACATACTGTTATAGATGTGGCAGTGAATAAAATGATCAAACAGTAGAAATGAAAAATATCAGCCTCAAATCAGCAGTAGTAAGTAACCAATCTGGAATGCCAGATGGAAAATTAGCTGCAATTCAATTATCTATATTAAAATGACTCTTAGGTGCAATTGAAAAAGATACAACATAAAAAGGAGAAATTGACCATATGTAGCTCTTAAAGAAAGATTTGTCAATGCAAAATGAATGATTGTTGTACATGCGGCATGTGTTTTGTCATGGGAGATGTTTATGCATTTTATTCCAGTCTTACATGCTATTGTTTTGTGGAAAAGACTGTTTTGGTAAATTTTTAATCTTTTCTTTTGTAACCCAAACAGATTTCAGGGAAGAAAATAGTATTTTAATACAATGCAAATTTGTTTTTCCTTTATATTAAATTTAAATGATATACTGAATAAACAACCTTGAGAAGAGAAAAAAAGGCCTAGAATATAAGCTATAGAATATGACAGGGAGCATTAGGGACATCTGGAATGAGAAACGTTGGTCAAAGCAGTAAGGAGATACTCATGTTTCCTTTTAGATAGGAGAGAATTAATTTAACTAATTGTTTCCTGCTTCCATGCAATGTGTAAAAAACGCAGCAATGCCATGATGAAATAAAATGTGTGGTTGGAATGAATATCCAAGGACAGATTCAAAGCAATGATTGCACTGTAGCTGCTCATTTCCTGTGGATAAGCATTTCCAATCCTGGGAAACTAGTCATCAGAGGTCTGCATGATTGCCCACCGTGATAGGGTGATAGAGATTCAGAGGTGTTCAAGGTAACATTATTTATGGTAGGTAAAGATAAAATATCCTGGCTATCTCTTTGTATTTGTAGGTATTCAAAAATGGAACTAATAGAAAATAATACTCTGAAGAAAATAATGCATGTATGCCTAAGGTATTATAGCCTATCTCCTTAACAAACTGTGTTGAAATTTTCTATAGAATATCACTGTAAATTCAGACTGATCTATCACCATGAATGCAAATCGCACCGACATGCAAGAACAACTTAAAATAAAATTACTAATTACAAACGACTCAATTAGACAATTGAGTACAACTTGATATGCATTAATTTTCCTTCTGTTTCTATTTTATTACTACTGTGATTCATATGTAGATAAGATACATATTATGATGATTTGATATAAAACTGAAATAAATACCGCAGTTAGTCCTTGACTAGTTCTTGGAAGAGTGTCTGAAAATTCTGAAATTTCCATAATACAATGCAATGTAACTAGCAGGGTTCTGTATGCTACCTTCTTGATTTCATTAAACATAACTGCACTTATGATCAAAGGATCTCATTTACTTCACCCATTTCTCTCTGAGACAACTATTCTTTCTACATCTCAATATTCAATTACTTTACATTCCCCTATAAATAAAATAATGTGTTTATATGTCTAAAAGATAAGTAAATCACATATAAATGTAATTTTTCTATGTATCATTTAGTAGACTTGATTAATGATCTATGAGAATAAACCAAGCTGTATATTCATTATTATTTCTCTTTTTCGAAATTATAACATAATTACAACATTCCTCCTCCATTTTGCTTTCCCCCACATGCCTCTGCTTACTTACTTTAAAATTCACAAATTCTGTTCTCATTAATTGTTGATACATGTACAGATATTACTTTATGCAACAATGTATAATATCATATTATATAATATGTGTGTATATATGTATATATGTACATTCCTAAACACATGTAATCAGTATTATATGATTTTATTTATTTATCATAACTGAATATTTGTTGTTGGAAAACCAATAGCTATGCTCTTCCTTGGGGAAGACATTTACCCATTTCTTGGTTGTTCCCACTGAACATTTCTAGTTTGTATTTCTATGAGTAAGTATGAAGCCTCCTAGGCTTTTCCCTGTCTGCTTTAGCATTTCTGTTGATGTTCTTCTTCAGTTCATGTTCAATCAGTCATGTTGGTGAGACATTATGACTGAAGTTATCTGCAATACTAGGAGAAACAATCCCACAGCAATCCCCCTGATCCTCTGGTTCTTACAAACCATCTCTTCCCCAATCCCCTTTCAATAAAGTTCTCTGAGCCTTAGTTAGGAGAGCTTTTATGTAGATGGATCCTTTTGTAGCAGGCTATGCCATTCTGTATTTTATGTCTATAGTTTCCATAATAATCTTTGTTGCAATGAAAATTTCCTGAATGAGGAGTGAGGACTATACTTATATGTGATTATAAGAACATATACTTCTGAGCCGGGCGGTGGTGGTGCACGCCTTTAATCCCAGCACTCGGGAGGCAGAGGCAGGCGGATCTCTGTGAGTTCGAGGCCAGCCTGGTCTACAAGAGCTAGTTCCAGGACAGGAACCAAAAAGCTACGGAGAAACCCTGTCTCGAAAATCCAAAAAGAAAAAAAAAGAACATATACTTCTAATTCAATTAGGGATAATTTAGGTTTAAGTAACAGGACAGTTGTAGGTTTCCCTCCGAAGTACATGACTTCACTAAGCCTGGATTGTTTTCTGATTTCTAGTACTAACCATGATTTCTCATTTTTTGAATGGGTTTTGAGTCCAATTAGAGAGCTATTAGTTATAATCAAAGAATGCATCCTACTACTATAACCTTAGGTTATCCTGTCATGCTGGTCATTGTACATCAGATATTTTAATCCCAACTTATGTGGTTATATTTTATGTTGTTATTCATTAATTTAGTAACCTCAGTATAATGACTTTTTGATTTTATCATCTTTTAAAATAGTCATTTTGAGTAAAATATAGTTTAATATAAAGTATCACGTATAGTGAGCATTATCTATATAAGATCTTGAACATTTATATGAATTTAAAGAAATATTTTTCTAGTTCAAATTGATGGTTAAAAAATCTTAAAAGTGTTACTGTCATAAAATAGTTTGCATGTAATAGTAAATAGAATAAGAGAAAATTAAAGCACCTTTCTTTGCTTTCCAGGAGATTATATAGTAGGACATACAAATTCACAGAGAAGCATCTAAAACATATAATAGAGAAGTCAATTTAAGCTCTAGAATAAACAAAAGAGAATAAAATATCATTTGAAGAAAAGATGCCACCACAGTAAATACTAAGGAGTGGCATGAATGGTTCTGCCATATAGCATCCAGGGAAGAGAGTTGGTGATCAGATTAGCAGTACCAGGCCCTTGCAGAAAATGTATGGCTTAGTATTTCCCAAAGAGCTACAGCATATGAGACGTTGATTATGTTTGAAAGACAAGGTAAAGTAAAAAATTTAATTGTTATATGAATTCTCAAAAAATGAATAGGAAACAGTACTAGCAAGCTGTTTATTCAAAGATTTATACATTTCTCCTCAATGGGTAAAGTGCTTAGAAAAGAGTTTGAAAATGGGAATTCGGAGATGATAACAATTATTACGATTGTGACATTGGAAGGAATAAAGAGAAAGGAGTTGAGAGAAAATGTGAAGCACATGATGATGAACAATTGAAAATGTGGGGTATTAGACTAAATAATAAAAACAGAGAAATGAAGAACACAGAAATCATCTTGTCCTACTTCATACATGATGGGGACAAGGGAAAGAGCACTGGGCCATTTGGGAGAGTTTACCAGGGTATATGGTTTCTTTTATAAAGGATGGAGACAGTACTCTGCTTGTGGACTTTTCTCTTCCATCTCCATTGATAAAAGGACTATCCTTGATATTCTGTCTTGATATATTTGTTTCTATCTAATTATTCTGCTTTAATGTACATTTCCTTCCCCTTAACTGTTATATTAATAATCTATTCATATCCTAGTATTTTTATTTATTTTCATCCTAACATATTGAAAAAGTATTAATTGCTTATATTTTTATTAAGTGCTATTGTGTTGATTTAATATGAGCAGGCATTCAGGAGGTCACAAGTGACTAAATTGAGGAAAGGTCCCAATGCCTCCTTCAACAACACAAATGTATGGAGACATTTTTTCCTCTTATATTATGCCTTGGACTGTTTTAAACAAGGATTTTCTAAATCTATTGAAATCTTTTTTTTAGTTACATTGCTTTCCTTTGTGCTGAAAGTATGCTGGTTTCACATGAGACACAGGGGTTCAGTCCTGAAACAATCTAGAGACTGCAAGTCAACAACAGCCCTTATAGGGTACTTTTTATTCCAAATTTTTGCTGAAATTTATCTGTAATTCTTTTATTTGTAATGAGTTTTTCAAGGTTTAACAAACTTCACAAATACTAAAGTAATATTGTTGCCTTTAAGAAACATTTATTTTCTGATATTCTGGAAAGAATGTTACACTTCCGGCAACGCTACATTTGCAGTACAACTTCCATATCTGGAATATATAACAGGTAATATGTATGTGTGTGTGTGTGTGTGTGTGTGTGTGTGTGTGTGTGTGCATGTGAGTGTGTGTGTGTGTGTGTGTGTGTGTGTGCATGTGTATGTGACTCTGTAAGACAGAAGAAGAGGACTGTATGCCTTATTACCATGACACAAAGAAATCTCTCACAGTACCTGGGGCTTCACTAGCTGTGAACTAACATTAAGGATTCAGTCTCTGCTCCCCACAGTGCTAGGGTTATAGGCCCAGTTGTGTTTGTAAGGTGCCCTGTATGTAGGTAACTATGATTTAAGCTAAGGTCATATTTGCACAGTAAGCATACTTATCATTAAAGGCTCCTCATTCTAGGAGTCTCATTTTTATTGGGTAAATTATTCTCTACTATCCCTTTATGGTCTTACTTAGGAATTACTTGAGATTTTAAACATATCAAAATGATTTTTCTAAGTATATTTTTGTCTCAGATTTTGATTAAATTCAATTACCCTAAGAAATATATACATATTTCTATATTAGATATTTTATATATTTAGACAGTTTAATTCTTGAAGTTATAATTTATCTCAAGGAAATTTTATGTGAAATAAAAACTTAAGACTTATTTTTTTTCTGAGTCAATGTTGTATTAATGTCTTATAGATGTGGTAATAACATTTATTTAATTACTACTTTCTGTTGTTACTCTTGGTTTTATCATCTTGACTTTCATATATACATAGCTTTTCTATTATTGTAATTTGTGACTTTCTAGTCTAAGGAATTGTTAGCCATTGACTTGCAGTATATATTAATAGCTTTAGAGTTATCATTTTTTACATGGTACCACAAATGCTTACTGGTTTTTAATATGTTTATACTTTGAAAAATAATTTATCCCCTAGTTAGGTACAGGAAGATAGAAAAATAAACCAGTAACTATATCAATATATGAGTATCATATATCATCTTTCTCCACAGAAACAAATTTTGAAATAGGTAGATACATAGATAAGTAAGTAGACATACAGACAAGCAGGAAAATAGATAGATGAATAGATATAATAGAAGTAATAGATGTACTATAAAATCTGACTATAATAATGGAAGTAAAGTTTTATGTGATACTGACAGAGTTAAGACACAGGGATGTATAGGGTGTAATTAATCCAATTCAAGTCTACAGGCTGGGGAAGCAGATTCTCTAATATCCAACATCAGAAGACAATATTCCTGTATAAATTAGTATGTAGAATCCAGTTTTCTTTCCCTGAAATTCACTCCTACCATGAGTGAGGATGAGGCATAATTCTAGTAGAAAGGCTGCATATTTGATGGGGTGGAGAAATGGGGAGAATGTGGGAGATTGTTGGGGAAGGGAAACGGCAATCAGAATATATTCTATGAATAAATACTAAGAACAAAAATTTTGTCTTGTGAAGTTATCGTCCTGTTAAACTGATCTTAAATTTAAGATATTAAGTTTAATTTGCTATTTTGTATGTTGCTTTTAATGTATTGCTAAATTCAGTTTACCATTGTAGAAGTAGAGATGCTGATTATTTTATTATTCTTTTTCTTCTAGATTATAATACATTTGCATGATTTTCTCATCACATTTCTCCCTCCATGTCCTTCCATACAACCATTCTCTCTCTCTCTCTTTCTTTCTCTCTCTCTCTTTCTTTCTTTTGTTCTTTGGTTCTTCCTTCCTTCCTTATGTACATATATATGTACACACACACACACACACACACACACACACATATATATATATATATATATACATTTTCAGAAATACAACTTGCTCTATTTTTATAATGTTACATATATGTATGTTTTCAGAACTGGTCATTTGTCATTTAATTTTGATTATTGTGTTCTTCTGTGAGGATAATCATTTTTCCTACTTTCAGCTACCTTAATTGCCTATAATCCTTGATATAGAGTTGAGTCCTCCTGGCTTTTCCCTTCCACTTTAGTACATCTATTTTTACATTCTTTGTTCAACTCATGTTTAGGCATTTATGTTGATGAGACTTTGAGACTTCTGATGTTCTTAAGAGACACATTCTCAAAGTAAACTTTATGTTCCTCTGGCTTTTGCAATCCTTCTGACCCTCTTTCACAATCTTTCCCGAGCCTCAGTTGTGGGAACTTTTTGTAGATAAAGTCAATGGGAGTGGACTGAATAACTCCTTATTTTTATTGGCTGTAGTTTTGTATAATAATTTCGCTTTTTATTTAGAGAAGTTTCCATGATGAATGTGAAGACTCCACTTATTTTTGGGTGTAAGGACAAATATTTCCAACATTGTTAGGAATAATGCTTTTAGTAAACTTGCAGTTATAATTTTCCTTCAAGTTCTATGACTTCATTAACCTGAATAATTGCATCATTTTTTAAAACTGGATAATGATTTGTACTTTTACTTTAATGAAAAATTTTCAAGCTTTCTAAAACAAAATTTTTTATTGATTTTTATTGAGCTCTACAGTTTTCTCTGCTCTCCTCTATGTTCCTTCTTTTTCACTGTTTTTGGAGGAAGATTTGGGGCATGGTGTATGCTATTTATCTTAATGTTTAATAGAATATCAGTGACTCTTTCCTGTTCTAGGATATTTATTGAATATGTGCATGGTATGTGTGGGCAATACAGATGATACCATGAGGTCAATGAATAACTACATCTAGTTGTTTGTTTTCTTTCATATTTTTGTATGTACCAAAAACTGAGATCAGGTTGCCAGGCTTGGTGACAGTGTTCAATGTCTTTAACAACTGAGGATTCTTTGTGGTCCTGGTGGAAAATTGGAACACTAATTTTAAGTTTCTATCCTGTTAATAGACATGTTTATTTCCAAAACTCTTGTTATTTTTAAATAGTTCAAAATTTTATAAAATGAATGAGTCTTTGAAAGATAATAATTATGGTATGTTATCAGGGCGTACAACAAATAAAGGTAAATATGAAAGAATCAATTTTAAAATGGTAAATATGCCCAGCATATAAAGAATTACAAACTAAAAAGTACCCAATTATTTTTCTTAGTTTACTCTGAGGACCCATAATCATTACCAAGACTCAAGTAACTACTTAGAAGAGGCAGAAAGAAGATAAGAGATGGAAGATCAAGACTATCGGGAAAAGTTTTCTGTTGGACATCATAACTGTGGCAATCAAACATCACACAGCTGCTAACAATACCTATACAACAGCTAAGCAAGATTAAGCCAGTCAAAAGTCTGGCATGTTTTTAGTACAACATCTCCAAGAATTTATTGCTATTGTGAAATATTACAGTGGATAGTTCCTAGAGGTGTTGAAAAAAATCATCGTGTTTTTCTGGATGAGGCAACAGGTAGATGTTGTTCTACTGAATGGCTTCATAACCATGAACAGATCATACTCCCTTTTGTCAATGAATTATGAAAGGGAAAAAATGCATGGGTTTGGAATGACAAGTATGTGTTCCTGGAAAGGAGAATAGAAAACGGGACTATATTATATCTCATTGTGAGCTTATGGGAAAGTTTTAATACTAAAACTAATTTTTAACACATACACATGCTCACTGAGAAGAATGTTCAAGGGTCTTTCATTCTCTGCTTATTAACTGTTGGTCTCTGCACTTGTTCTTATCTAATGCATGCAGAAATTTCACTGATGTTTTCTGAGCACAACATTAATCTATGTGAACATCATTAGTAAGCTTTTAATTACTATGCATTCTTAGTCAAACAGTAGTATTTGATTTTACACTAGAAACCTGAAGTATCTACTATCAGGTTCTTGGTGATTGCAGCAGCATCACATACGGGTTCTATTTAGAGGAGTGGCATTAAATCAAATCATATATTGACTAATTACTACTACAAGATTTGAAACACCATTGCACTATTATATCTTTCAGGAAGAACACTATTGCAGATAAAAGTGTTTATATCTCGGGTTAATGTTTATGCCTTTCCTTTGGTATCATGTCAAGAACCTTCTGGTGCTAAGAAAATGGACAGTAGGGGTGGTGGTTTTAGGAAAGTACCAGCCTGTCTTCTCCATCTTCAGTCAGTTGTATTGTCTTCAACAATACCAGTATTTCATCATCAACTCCTACCCCTTAGGTCTCAGAGAACTTTGCAGAAGAGGAGGAAGAACAAGTGCTAGAGTCTTTGTTGGACAACATAGAAACAAGGCTTTATAGACAAAACAGGAAGGACATATTTGAACTAACAGAGCCCAGGACAGATTCCTGAATGTCTGTAAGGGTCTAACAGAGAGTGAGTTCTAGGGCTAAAAGAAAAAATGAATATATGCCTTCATGCCTCACCCAGAAACTATCTCCAATTGATAATCACTTGAAAATGAAAATGTAGTTTTCTCCAAAGGAGTCTTTCCCACTGGGAGCACAAATTATTCTTAAGGCTGGGCAGCATGCCCAGGAGTAACTGGCCAACACAAAATAAAGTAAATTGGTGTTTCTGTCTCTTAATGTTATGTCTGGGCTATTTTTACTTTTGCTTTTATTTTATCCTCATTTTATGTTTTAATTTAACTTTTTCTTTCCTTTTTTAACCCTGCTGGTTCTTTGCACATATATTATAGCTATGCTTTGTGTTGTTGTAATATTCCAGAGAATATGAACAAAATGGTCTCTGTGTATATATATACTTATTTTGACACTCAAAATATTATTTTCCTTTGTTTTCTCCCATTGCAATGTGTTCTATGCTTTATTTTATTTTGTTTTACTTTATTTTATTATTATATATTAGAATCTTTTTTGTTTATTCTGGGAGATAGAAAGGAACTAAACATGAAAGTGAGGGAGGTGGGACAGAACTGGTAGGAGTAGAGAAAACCATAATAAGGATATATTGCATAAAAATCAATTTCTAATACTATACAAATAATAGAAACTCAGAAGAATGAAATAATAAAGAAAGTTCAGGCACTAGGCAAAAGCACATGTATAGACATTCCTTCAAAGGCACGAAAGGATATCTGTTCTGTGAATATTTTAACATCACAGATTATCAAAGAAATGCAAATGCAAACCATGCTGCCTCATTTCAATTATGACAGCTGTTACTATAATAAAAAAAATAAGGGACTGTCAAGATATCTCAGAAGGTAGGTAAGATCTTTACTATGGAAAGTGAGCCCTTGAATTTGTGCTCTCAAACCTATATAAAGATCGGCACAAGGTGATGCATGTTATCATCCCAGTACGGCAGAGTTGGAGAAAGAAAGATTCCTGAAGCACACAGTCGATCCATTCTAGCTTAATGGATGATTCTCAGATTCCTAGGAGAGATTATCTAAAAGACAAGGCAGTAGGCATTGAGAAACAACTTCTGAGGTTGCCTGCCAGTTTTTACAAGCAGGGTCACACGTGTACACATTAACACATAACCACACATATGGTAAGACAGAAACACATAAACACACACACACACAAGAAAGAATACAAATATTGCCTGCTGGTAGAAATATTGTGAAATTGGACACCTTTTTATTGTTGTTGAAAATGTGGAAATGTTTAGTTGCTATGAATATTATTAAAATCATTCCTTTAAAATTAAAAATATGATATGATATATATGAATATATACAGTGGAATTAAAGTCATACCCTCAAAGAGCCACAGACATTCAAAAGCATTTTGATCCTGCTGCACGTGCTGGCTTTGGGGGATCCTGGGCAGTTTGGATGCTCAACTTGCTAAACCTGGATGGAGGTGGACAGTTCTTGGACTTCCCACAAGTCGGGGAGCCCTGATTGCTCTTCAAGCTGATGAGGGAGAGGGACTTGATTGGGGGAGGGGGAGGGAGAGAGGAGGCGGTGGTGGGGAGGAGGCTGAGACCCTTAATAAATAAATAGATTAAAAAGAAAAAAAAACAGTCAAGCTATAGAATCAGCTAACTGCAAAGAAGCAGAAGAATAGATATAACAAAATATTTACATGAAGTAGCATATGAGTTACTGTTCAAAAAAGAAGTAAATTGTGACATATGCAGATGCATAAAAATCTAGAAGACATTGATGTAAAATAAATAATGCTGTAACAGAATAACAAATACCACAATCAAAACCCATAAAAGCTGAACCTAGAGTATTGGCTACCAAATAATAGACAGGAAAGAACATGGATATAAACTTTAAGATACCATTCCTGTACAAATTTGTAGAGATTCACTGTGTATTGATAACACAGAGAATTAGCAATACTGTGTTGTAAATAAAAAAAATCTCAATAAAATAAAGATATTTTATTGAGAAGATAGTTCAAAATAACTCTTTTTACTACAATTTTTTTCAGAGAAATTTTTAGAGGTGATGGATGCATTTAATATGTTGACTGGTTTATGGCTAGAATCCACTCATGAGTGAGTACACACCATATTCATATTTTTGTGTCTGGGTTATCTCACTCAGGATAGTGTTTTTTATTTCCATTCATTTGCATGTAAAATTCAAGATGTCATTTTTTTTTTTTTTAATCACTGAGTAGTACTCTAATGTGTAGATGTGCCACACTTTCTTTATCCATTCTTTTGTTGTGGGGCATCTAGGTTGTTTCCAGGTTCTGGCATTACAAATAATGCTGCTATGAACATAGTTGAACAAATGCTTTTGTAGTACGATTGGGCATCTCTTGGATATATCCCCAAGAGTGGTATTGCTGTATCCTGAAGTGTTGACTCCATATATTCTGAGAAACTGCCACACTGATTTCCACAGTGGTTGCACAAATTTACATTCCCACCAGCAATGGATGTGTGTTCCCCTTACTCCACATCTTCTCCAGCATAAGCTATCATTGGTGTTTTTGATTTATATTTCCCTGATAGCTAAGGAATTTGAACATGTCCTTAAGTATCTTTTGGACATTTGAACTTCTTATGTTGAGAATTCTCTGTTCAGTTCAGTACCCCATTTTTAATTGGGTTATTTAGAATTTTAAACTCTAGTTTTTTGAGTTCTTTATATATTTTGGAGATCAGACCTTTGTCTGATGAGTTGTTGATGAAGAACTTCTCTCATTCAGTAGGTTGCCTTTTTGTCTTAATGACAGTGTCCTTTGCTTTACAGAAGCTTCTGAGTTTCAAGAGATCCCAGAAGTCCACGGGGATGACCCCAGCTAGGACCCTGTTCAGTGGAGGTGAGGGTGCCTGAACTGGCTTTGTCCCATAGTCAGACTGATGACTATCTTGAATATCACCATAGAACCTTCATCCGGCGTTGGACAGAGATAGAGACAGAGACCCACATCAGAGCACTGAACTGAGCTCCCAAGGTCCAGTTGAAGAGGAGAAGGAGGGAGAATATGAGCAAGGAAGTCAGGACCACGAGGGGTTGGTCTACCCACTGAGACAGTGTGCCTGAACTAATGGGAGCTCACCAAATCCAGATGGACTGGGACTGAATGAGCATTGGATCAAACTGGACCCTCTGAATGTTGCTGACAATTGGGGCAGACTGAGAAGCCAATGATAATGGCACTGGGATTTGTCTCTACTGGGTGTACTGGCTTCTTGTGATCTTATTCTATTTGGATGCACACCTTCCTAAGGCTGGATGTAGCAGGGAAGACCTTGGACTTCCCACAGGGCAGGGTATCTTGCCCTCTCTCAGGACTGGAGGAGGCAGGGTCAGGGTGTGTAGGGGAGTGGGAGGGAAGTGGGAGGAGGGGAGAAAGTGGAAAATTTGATTGGTATTATTTATAAAGTAATAAAAAATATGTTGACTGGTGATGATCTTATGAAGGAAATTGTTAATTTCAACACACTAAATTACATTCATGACTTGTGAAAATATTCTCATACATCAATTATACTTTGCTAAAGCTATGAAAAATGTCTCAGTATTATATTTACAAGTGATATGATTTGTGTGAATCACTTATATGTTCAAAAACAGTTTTCAATAGAAAGCTTTACATCAGTGATATAATACCAAAACATATTAAAACTTATTTATACTGTTTGACTACAAGGAAACACAGTCAAGTAAATGCCACATGGTAGTGCAGCCTTAAATCTTAACATATTTATTACCATCTTGTCTAAGCTAGTTCAGGATTAACTGTCTATTTTTTCTTACTTTGCTACAAATATTCATCAGTGACTAATTTTGAATAATTAAAAGACATATCACACAAAATATACTTAAAGAAAAAATTAACATATTTGATTTAGTGTTTGTCAATATTAATGTACCATTATAAATATAAATATAAGGTGTAATTCTTTATTAAAGCATTTAAATTGAATTATGTAAATCACAAAATTATGCAAATGATGGTGCTTGTTATGCATAGAAATAAACAGTTGATCTGTATTATCAAATCTTAATTTAAAAATATTCCTTAGTACTTAATATGTTTTGAGCTAGAAAAGATAAGATAGAGTAATACTAATATATTATAGATTTTTCTACTTTAAAGTAACTAAATGCAACACTAGAATATCATATACCTAATATCTTAATATATAATTTTGAACATCTGATGCTTCTATCTTTTTGCTATATGTTCTTGAGAATTCAAGAGAAAACTATTAATCATAATGCCAAAATTTGCATATTCAGATTTAAATCATCTTAAATATTGATGAGTGTCAAAAACTAAGATATTCTTAGAGAGTAAAAGGTTGAATTTATTATTGGTTAGATACATTATTAATGACTTCATTATATAATCATTAAAATTCTCAAATATAAAATTATAAGCATGGGATAGAATTTTAAAATTGCCTGTCTTAATTTAGGTCATTTATTTTACAATTATGATATAACATTGAAACCTTAAGTCTCATTTAGTATAACAAAATAATTGTCTTTGTTTTCTGTATATATCTATTATATTATGGAAATTACATGGATATCAAGTGTCAATATTAAGATCATTTAGCACAATCATTTATGTGTCCCTTTTGGAGTAGTATTGTTTCTTGTAGCTATAAACTAATATATTCAGATTTTACACTTAATATAAAAGCTGATGTACACTGTTACTGTGTATCCTATATCATTCAGTATATGTAAAAGTTAACTACTATAGAAAAGAATTAAACCTATTAATGTTTTATTATATATAAATTAAGAGAAAAGTAATTTTATAGGTATAAGAGAGTAATTTATATTATGGACAAGATTCTTAACAAAGAATAAATATTAGTGCTTTGAGGTAAATGTGGAATTATGATGTGAATTAGTTTTAGCTAGTAAATTGTTAAATAATTCAAAACAAATTCTAATATCATTGTCATGTTTAAATAGTGAAAAGTTACTATTAATGAAGAATGTTTACTTCTAAACAATGCACTATAATTAGTATTTGTGTATCAACTATTTCTTTTTTATTCAATCACTCATTCCTTATTTTTAAATGTTTCCAAATGGATAAGTTTCATGCTCTTTGATTTTAGTTGTTGTTTGAGTCTATCTTTTATATCACTAGAGGTCCCTGAAAATTGCAGTCTGCTTCTACAGAGAGTCGGCTATTCACCAATAGTTGTTTGCTGCCCCATTCACTTTTGCGAGTGCCCTGCTTCAAGAGCCTTTGAAAAATATATCCTGTGCTTTTGATGGCTTATGTATCATTCTTATCTTTCTAGAATGGAATGCTTCAGTTTAGAGGAACCAGGTTCCTGTGTCTCTCCTTTCCAATAAAGTTATTAATCATGTTTTTATTTATTTAGCTATTTACTTTTATATAGTAGATAACCTCTAGCTTATCATTCTGTTTTCAAAATATTCTTATAAGGGATAAGGTACCATAAAGACAATAACCCTTCTAATTTCTTAAGAAAGCCCAGAAAGAGACAAATAAGAAATAAGAATGAAGACTTGAAAAGTCAAAGTATATAAAGTATTAATTTTATAAATGTCAAAGCCCACAGTATAAATAAAAATATAAGAGAAATTGATGTTATTTCTCTTGTGAAAATATAAGTTTTTGTACATAAGTTCCAGAATAAACTAGATCCATTTCAAGTTGGGACTTTGGATGTTGCATCCATTCCTAAATAAAGAAGTATAATAAAAATATATGACAGTTAACTATAGACTAGCTGTTTGTTTCAGTGAACATTAAATTGCTGTGTCAAATAATTGTGAGGCGCCGGGCGATGGTGGCACACGCCTTTAATCCCAAGCACTCGGGAGGCAGAGGCAGG
>NC_022013.1:37972959-37974916 GCF_000317375.1 Microtus ochrogaster | reverse complement strand
AAAAAAAAAAAAAAAAAAAAATTGTGAGGTACAATGTAAAATGAAACATTTCAGTTGGCTGGGTTCTAGGGTTGTAAATTCTTATACCATTTTGTGTATTGTTTCTTCCCTCTGATTAGACAAAGAATCATGAAGGAAGGGCTCAGCAGAAAAAAAGTTTCCTCAATAACCAGTTTTCTATAAGAAGACTCTAACACCTTTTTTTTTTTTTGCCATATCTCAAAATTTACTACCAGCTGAGGATTTTTTTTTTAGAAGAATGGTTAATTTTCAAGCAATTTTCCCCTGGCCACCAATGGTTTCTTCCTTTTCCACAGTGAACTTAATACTTAGTGATTCTCAAACATACACACAAACCTAACAATTTTAGTTAAAACTTCTCACGTGAAAATGATAGAAAAATTTAACAGTGAATCATATACAATTAAAAACATGTAATATATTTCCAGTTCATACTAGTGATTAAACAGTCACTTTACAATAAGATAGAAGCTCGAGCAGCATGAAGCCCTCAAAGTCATTCACTGGCATTTGGTGTATTGTTGTGGCTCAATGTGATATTCAAAGCATCTGGGCTATCTCAGTCTCATAACCTTGCTGTTAGTAGATAACATGTCATAGATTTTGTGTTGGTTCCATTTGCTCCTAATAGCTTTACTTGTAGATAGTCTGTGTTTGTTGTTTATGGAGTCTCTAACTTCTTTAGTACCCACTGCACTTTTTCCTTCAGTCACACTGATTTATGCATGATATTTTAAATATTATTCAGTATGGTATATGACCCATCTGTATGTTGTTAACCATTATAGACTTTTGTCCACAAGATGAGTAGAATCCTCCATGATGACATGACACTTATTCAAATAAAACTAGCACAAAATGAATTTGTACAAGTTCTGCCCAAACCAGAATAAACTCTTATACTCTTGACCTTGTGGTGTATATAGTCTCAATGATCTTTGAGGTATTTTCAATGGTTCTGTTAGAAATTACTTTTTAAGGTGGTAATTTTTGGACAACCATTAATAATTTTTCTTTGCTCCACTGAATATATAATATGCTTCAAAACTCCTTTTTTTAAAAAGCTTTGTGTACAGGGCTTGTAGCAAATTCTATGAAGTGTCAAAAATCAAAAGTTGGAAAGTAGTTGAAGTAAGTCTCTGGGGGCATATTCATAGACTATTTTCTTTGGCCTTTGTAGATTTCAACAGTTGAAATTTCGGAGAATTAGTAGCTCAAAAAATTATTAAGCATTACCACAGTCATAGTTTCTTAATATAGTAAATGCTTGTAAATGGAATAAGAGGCAAGATCATAGTAAAAAGAATTACAAAATTGTGTAAAGAGAAAATAATAAACTGGTTTCTAAGGCTTTATAAGCTTAGTTTGTGAATTGCTGCTGCATAAGAGGGCTAGGTATTCTTCATTTTGCACATGATTCTCAAGGAGTTTTTGGATTTGATCTTGTATCCTGCCACAATATTAACCACCTGTGTCTTATCAGATCACCATGGATTAAAGCTAGAATTCAACAACATTGCTACCCCAAGAAAGCCTACAAAATCATGGAAACTGAACAGTCAACTACTGAACCACCCCTGGGTCAAGGAAGAAATAAAGAAAAAAAATTAAAGTCTTTCTTGAATTTAATGAAAATAAAGACACAACATATTCAAACCTATGGGATACCATGAAAGCAGTGCTAAGAGGAAATTTCATAGTACCAAGTGCCCACTTAAAGAAAATGGAGAAAGTACACATTGGAAACTTAACAGCACACCAGAAATCTCTAGAAAAAAAGAAGCAGACTAACCTAGGAGTAGTAGAGGACTGGAAATAATCAAACTGAGGGCTGAAATCAACAAAATAGAAACACAGAAAACAATCCAAAGAACCAATGAACTAACTGGGGACCTCGCTTTGGGCATCTGGAAGCCCCTCTAGGTCCAAGTCTCTT
>NC_022013.1:37952799-37971061 GCF_000317375.1 Microtus ochrogaster | reverse complement strand
ATCAAGGGGATTCGTATTGGAAAGGAAGAAGTTAAGCTTTCGTTATTTGCAGATGATATGATAGTATACATAAGCGACCCCAAAACCTCTACCAAAGAATTCCTACAGCTGATATCCATAACTTTTGTGTGTTCAATATTACTAGGTTTAATCATGTCTAGAAGTCTTGTGTTTCATAAGAACAACTTTTCATCCTCCAACTGTTTATGGTCCCTTTTTCTGGATATACTCTGGGTCTTAGACAGGATGATGTTTTAAGTATATAGTGTCTATTTCTTAGTTTTTTTCAAAATTTACCCACACTGCAAGTGAACTTGTCTGGGTGCTATGAAATTTATGCATCTGAATCTTTGTATATCTGTCATTGACTATCTGTTAAGGGAACTGATTTTTCAAATACTTTTGAAAATTTTTCAGACTCTACCTAATATGTTAACATTTAATTCTCAGTTTAAGTAGTATATTTCCTAAGGGATGCTGCACGCTGTAATGATAGTTCAATAATTTAATAAAATTGTAAATAACATGCCATAATTGGCTAAGCATGAAATGTCCTATGGTTTTAACAGCTTCCAACTAACATTTTAGTTAGAGATATGATATCTTATTTGTTAACTGAATGCTTAAATATGTTGAAACCTATATTTTTATCTCTAATACTAATTGAATTTATTTTAGGATTAGGATGTGGATTTATGATCATTTTGCATAAAATAGTTTTCAAGGTTTTTACTGAGATATAATTTACAAAGTTTAGCCACTAAATGCCTTAGTGTTCTTCATGATTAATGACCTCCTCATGTTTTACATGTATACAAACAAAATCTAGAGAATACTTCTAACCAAGTAGTTCACTAAAAAAATGGAATTTTAATTGCTATTTCACTGAATGTGTTAAACAAAACTTATTTACAGGAACACTTGATAATAGAAAATGTAATTTATTAGAACAATTAGAGTATTATGTATGAGCAGTGATGTACAATAAACTGAGCATTTACATAGAACCACAGACTATAAGAATGCACATTCATGTAGATTAATTCTTTCCTCATTGTTGCCAAACATATCTTACAATTCCTTTAGTTTTCTGAGATTACTGAGATTTACTGAAGAGAAATAATACAAATTGGAAGTATATCATAGCCAGAAGTAATATATATTTCCCTTTGTAGAACAATATTACACTAATTTTCTCATTTTTATTAATTCAGAAGTTTCATAAAAAGTGTCAAAGAGACATTTGTTTTCTAACATTTATTAGAACACTAAACAATCTAAGTGCTCATAAATATATTCTTGGAAAAGACTCACAAGGAAATAATATTTAAGCATAAAAATATGAGATCCAGTAATTGTACAGAATGCCTGAACTGGTAGTCATTACAACTAGAGAAATAAGTGCAAGTATAAGAATATTTTATTAGTTGATTTTATAGACTATTAACATGAAAGGATGGTTCTGAAAGGCTGGGAAGAAGAGCAAAGAAGCAATGATGAGGGTAGTCCTAATGCCATGCTAGATTTAGGAATAAGAACTACCATTGTGGTATACAAAGAGTGATTACATGATGTGCAAGAATCAAACATCACAATATACTATAAAATGCACAGTCTTCATGTTTTAAGGTTACTATAACAAACTTAATTTTAAAAGTAAAAGCCAACTATGTTATATTATATATAACTATACATACAAATATCAAGCATATATAATAATACATACATATATACATACATACATGTTTCCTAGTTGCCAGAAACATCACAAATGCATAAAAAAATCAGCATTCAACTGAAAAGCATCATTTCTACTGTCAGTGGCATATTGTATTTGCTGAATGAAAAGCTCAGGTCAAGCACACTTCATCATATACTCAGTCTTTGGAATATGGATGTGCACTATCTTCTGCTGATGCACTGTGTCTGATGAACTGCCTGCCCATTTCTAAGGTAAAATCACTTATTTGGGGAAAATAATCTTAATTCTACACTCACCGTTTTTTTTTAACATGAAAGATTGCCAAAGTGTTTTATGGAAGTAGTGATATGATTCCAAATCATGAAAAGTCTTGATAGGGTTATCTTGCACACAAAAGAAATTCAGTAACACTAAACAATCCAATCAAGTTCAATAAGACATTGATTTTATCTTCCCCAAAACAAATTGCAACAAATATAAAAACATAATTTAGATTTCAAAATTTTGCAACAAATAATGTACTAAATATGTTTATATGTGAATGAGATAGTTCTAAAACTTTGGTCATTTAAACAGTCATCTAGCCACTCCAGAATAGATAATCATTTTAGAATAACAAATAGTGAAGTTAAAACCAATACTCATTATATATGTGAGTTTGAAGTCATCTGACACTAGTAGAATATATAAAAATATTTAAAACTCGCCGGGCGGTGGTGGCGCACGCCTTTAATCCCAGCACTAGGGAGGCAGAGGCAGGCGGATCTCTGTGAGTTCGAGACCAGACTGGTCTACTAGAGCTAGTTCCAGGACAGGCTCCAAAGCCACAGAGAAACCCTGTCTCGAAAAAAAAAAAAAAAAAAAAAAAAAACACAACAACAACAACAAAAAAAAAAACCCAAAAAAGAAACCCTGTCTCGAAAAACAAAAAAAAAAAAAAAAGTTTAAAACTTAAACTGTTGCTTCACATGAAAAATTAATTTTTAGATGAATTAATGCTCAGATTATAAAAACAGAACATGAACTACACAGGAACTGAAAACCTATATATAGCAGAAGAAAATAGAAATCAAATAGTTCAATAATTGGGAGTAATAAAATATATTTCATTAAATTTAAGAAATGAAAACCATAAGAGCATACTTGATTGTTTCGTATTGCATTTAAATATTTAATATGAAAAAACATCACTAATACTAAGCAAGAAACAGCATGTGAATCAATATTTATAATAATTTACATAACAAATACTTAATGGCCAGCTCTTATAATGATTCTTAAATGCTATTATCAGCTTCTATATCACCCTGTTTTCATATCATATTTCAGAAATCAGCAAATAAATGACAAGTGCAATGAAATTTTGGCTTCTCCACTTTTTTTGCTCATTTGTTTATTTTCTATTTGGTCTCCATGTCCTACAGTAAGTATTCTTTGTTATGTCTGAAATCCAATTTGTTTATATATTCATCTATGTTTTGTACAGAACATTGTCTGGTGCAGCTTATTATATCTAAACAGTGTACGAAAGAATATGAAAAAGAACAGTGGCCTCATAACTTAGCAAATATATTAACACCTAAAAATTTTATAAGGATACCTATGAATAATTACAACAGTTTGAGAAAATTTCTATCTTTACATTAATTATTGCAAATAAAAAAGACATCCTTTTAAAAATTCTTCCATTTACTACAAAATTATTTGTAATCAGAGACTGTGCTTATTTCAGGCAGAAAATAATCACAGAAAACTATATTAATCACAACACTCTTTGATCCAAAGTTCAGGCATGCTCCTAGCTAGTACTTATATCTTAAATTAACCCATTACTATTAATCGGTAGATTGTCATAGGCTATGGCTTACAGGTAAGGTTATAGCATCTTTCTCCTTTGAGAGCTACATGATATCTTTTTGATTCTGCTTCTTTCTCTATACCTCTGTTTGGATTTACTTCCTGGCTTTACTCTGTTAAACCATTGATTAAACAGCTTTATTCATCAACAAATAGAAGCAACACATATACAGAAGGACATACCACATCATCGCCCTTTTTCTGTCTAATTAAAAAGGAAGCCTTTAACATTAACATAGTAAAATTACATATATAAAGTTATTAAGCAAGAATTATACTTATAATATTTACTCCATTTATATTTTAAAAATTAAGCAAAATGCTATATCATCTATCCTATCTTTGTGAGTCTAAAGTTTTACGTCTTATTTATCTTTTATAATATCTAAAGAAAACTCTAATTGTAAATATCTATTCTTCAACTCAATTAAAGATCTAATGTAGAGGGCTGGAGAGATGGCTCAGTGGTTAAGAGCATTGCCTGCTCTTCCAAAGGTCCTGAGTTCGATTACCGGCAACCACATGGTGGCTCACAACCATCTGTAATGGGGTCTGGTGCCCTCTTCTGGCCTGCAGGTATACACAGACAAAATATTGTATAAATAATAAATAAATATTTTTTTAAAAAAAGATCTAATGTAATAAGAAATACATTGTAAGCAACTTCTAAAGTTCTAAAATTAACAGAGACATTTTACTGCCTGGACAGCCACCAAAAGTTCTGTAACATTCAGGAATCACTTTATAGCCTATAAGCCCAGAATATATGGAAGACTTTTCAGTGAATGAGGAAATTTGAAGATCTTGTTTGCCGTGTGCTGGCAAAGTTCATAATTTGCTGTGTTCTGTGTCCTGCTGAATGGGTGGCAGTTTCTTCTGTGAAGTAGGAACCAAAAGACCATCCTGTCTTTTGGAAAGTTCAGTAATCTCTTTTCTGTGTATCCTGCATATCGAGTTCAGAATTTGAGGTAAAATAAATATTGTGCAATTTTTTAAATGCTCTGAATAGAAGAGGTATTCATAATTATTACATGTCCTCAATTAAAAGTAAAATATTTTAAGCTTGAGAGGTTTCAAGCGACACAATATTGTAAAATTATGTCATTGAGCATTCAATGTCCTATACATAAAATTATTGATTTAAAATTTATTTAGAATGCTTATTATATCACCCTCTCCGCCATTGAAACAATGTTATGCTGGACATGGTGGCACATGCTTGCAATGCCAGCATTTTATTGATGGATGATGAAGATTACTATTTTCAGGTGTTCTTATGTTGCATAGTCAGGTACAGATCAGATTGGGTTATATAATAAGACACTTTCTTAAAATAAAAGATTCAAAAAGGAAAGCCAGTGAAACACCATCTTTAAAAACCAAAAAAAAAAAAAAAGTGAAAGAAGTCAGATAAGTAGTGAGCAGTACAGAAAAATCAATTCCTGAAAGTTAGGAAGGACAGAGATATAACGCTATTGAAGAGAAACACTGCTTCTTTTGAAAGATACAAGAAAAAGTTTAACACAATCTAGAATATTGAGTATATAATATTTGAAAATATATGTGGATGTATACATAACATTGAATAAATCCCCAGTAGATTTGTACATAGAAAATTAAGAATGATTACATTAAGTGCTCTCTGTAACTTCATACCAAACCTTTTTATGACGCTTGGAGTTTGATTGTGAGTGATAAAATCCACCATCTTCTCACAGGAATGAAACCCTAGGTGAACTAAACAAATTCCCAATATAAGACAGTTGGGTAAATGGTATACTAAAAATCAGGGACCAGCTGGTGACAAAACAAAATGTGTAACTCACTATATAGGATTCAAGCACCTAGGACTGCATGTTACTTATACTGTGCCTTACAATTTAAAAAAATTATTTTATTTTATTTTATTTTATTTTATTTTTTGATTTTTGAGACAGGGTGACTCTGTAGCTTTTGGGACCTGTCATAGAACTAGTTCTTGTAGACCAGGCTGGCCTCGAACTCACAGAAGGATATTTTTAGGAAATTTGTGACATAGGCTTTATTTAAATTTTAGAAGGAGAACAAGATTATAAAGGAATGTTGTTTGTATTTTCTGTGTCAAATCAAGCTAAAAATGAAAAGTAACTGATGTTTATTAGTTTTTATGTTTATCTGTTCAAACCAAGATATTATATCTACCTATATGTGAAAATAGAAACAACTATGTGAATATATTCCATTTACATAGAACTTAGTTTTTATTTATTCATGTATCTAACCATTTATTCATTGAGTTCCAGGGAATTCAAGAATCTCAAACCATGTATTAAAAGAATTAATGACATGAACATGGTTCATCAATAAAAAATTAAAGGGTTGTGTTAGGATCATAAACAAAAGTTAATGTTTATGACCATTGAAAACGTTAGATTTCCCACTGTGGCCTACAAAAAACGTTTAGGAAATCAAGTAAATAAAAATAAGGTATATTAACCTAATATTCAAAAATTACTTTAGATTATGACAATAGAAATAATTTACATTGTCAAAATGAATATAGTTATACTCATACAAGGAAGATATACAATTGCATAATTTAACAGTAGAATGCTTAGACTTCTTTGCACACTTATAAATAATATATGTTATACTTAACTCAAAAATAATTCAAGACATTTATGTTTTAAACTTAAGGATAGATTTGGAAAGGTAACAATGAAAACATGAATATGATTCTCTATATCTCATGCCAAGAGTCCTATTATTGTGTCTTACATTTGACAAAATTAATAAAGAAGTAGTGATAAAGCACTATAAATTAAATTGAATACATTATAAATTTTTCTTGGTTCTCACCTGATATTTTATTTTTGTTCCTTGACCCTCAAACTGCAAATACTACATTTAACTCTCCTATTTCTAGATTTGTCCGGCCCTCACAATATCTCAGACTTTCACTATTTTCATCACTTTGAAAGTCTGTAGTTGTAATTGTCAAATATTTTCCTTACCCTGGGCACAAAAATGTCATTCATGGCCAGGTGTGGTCTCAGAAAACCACACTTGGAGGCAGTGACTAAGAGAACCTATGAGTTCAAGGTTATCCTGGTCTACAAAGCAAGTTTCAGCCTACACAGTAAGGAAGTACTCAAACAAACAAAGATGCAAACAAATTATAAAATGTCACTCAGTGAGTAGCCTTGGTAGGAAGAGAAAAAGATCAAAACAGTGTTTTGATCTCACCACAAGGTCAAAAGTACACATTACCAATATGGCATCTCTGCCCATATGAACACTTTCCATGTAATAGTGATATCAATAGTTCGTTAAGTGTCTCCACGGTAAACTGTCCTTTTTGCACTGCAGCACATCCTTAGGTTGTATCATTGTACAAAGTCCGTGTTTAATTAATGAGATCGCATTATTTTATGTCACTAAAGAAAAAGATCAATTTAAATTATTAGAAGTATTCCATTCAGGTTGTTATCCTATATCCCAGTTATTCATCAAAGAAATTATTTGCATCAATGTAGACAGAGATTATTGCAATATGCTTTGAGTTATAGTAGAATATAGATTTATTTGGTTACTTGTTCTTCTCTGGTTATTTTTCCACTTCACATAGTTAATGGGTATATATGTATTTGTATATATGTATGCATCCATGTATGTATACTTTGATCTTTTGTAAAACATACTTCAATCATACCCTATAGTCACTTTAACACCTCTAAACTCCACCTTCACCTTCCTGTAGCTCCAATTTCATGCCCTTTTTTCTTTATTTTTTTAAAAAGTTTCCAATCTAATTAGTGCTAGCCATGTACTCCTAGTTAAGGTCATACACAAGAATATTAACTTACCAGGGACCATACATACTTAAAGACAACCTACTCTTCCTCTTCCAGCGCTTATGAATTTCAAATAGTGCCTAAACTATGTTTTGGACATTAACATCCCTATTCTCTATGACAAGTCTTTTTCTACCTTGACTTCGAAAAAGTCATGTTTTTGTTACAGCCAGCATTAACATCCAGGGCAAAACTGCTTTGCTGCATCCAGAAAACAGTATTTTGACTTAGTTATCCACCATATCTGATTTTTAAGGTATTTCTCGTCCCTCTTACATGACAATCCCTGAGCTTTCTGCTGGGTGAGTGTCATGTGTCATTTAGAACGAAATACTGTGCAGTCATTTATTCTGTGTATCTTAAACAACACTCACATATATTGCATTAAGATCTTTGATGAGGCCTGAGAGCTCCACTAATCTATAGGTAGAAAAAAAGTTATTATGTGTTGACATAAAACTGTCTGTCTCCATTAACATAACAGGTAGTTCTCAAATAAGGGTCTATGACTTATCTCCTCACAGTTATCTTTTAGCTCTAATAACAATTAATAACAATTTCAGAAACAGATTTAATCTTTGAAGTGGGCCTTGAATACAATTGCTACCACTATTGTACCAGTGCACATATTTTGCCAAAACAATTGTTATTTTAGCTCAAGTGTTCATAACTGGTTAAGGTTGATAAATAACACATTACTGCTGAATAGCATTTTGATTTGACCATGAGTTTTAGATTTAATTCTATTTTGCTTACTTGTTTGTTTGTATGTTGCCTTTCTTTGGTTTAAAGACATTTATAATTTTGATGTTGACTTTGAAAGCAATGACTACAGAAGTGTCAAGGAATGAATGGTCAAGTTCAGTCCGCTAGTTTTCTCAGCAGGTGATTCAAAAAATAAAAACTCTGGTTGAAAAACATTCTTGAAATATATTTCAAAATCACAGAAAAAGAAAATTGCAAACAAATAGAGAATGTTGATTATAGGTCTACATTTGTTTTGTTCCACCTTTCATTTTATTTACAGAGTATCTATAGGGTCATTAATGACCAACATATAAAATGAGGTCGAAATCTGAATGCCTGACTTTCTTGAATAATTCAGATTTGTAATTAAATTGCATCAAGCAAATTAATATTTATATTGTGAGATCTTTTTTAATGCCAAACTTCTGGACATTCTTTATCACATGTCAAAAATAAAGTTGTTTCAATTTATCTGTAAATATCTTTTTTTTTCTGTTAAGTTAGCTAGGCAACAAACATAAGCATTTCAGTATGACAATAATTAAAGAAATAAACTTTTTAAATACATGAGAATCAATTAATTGTATAAGGACAGAAATGATACGTTTATCTTAGACCAATGACAGGTTAACATTTGAAAATTTTCTGTGCAGCTAGCTACTTGAAATATTTCTATTTACAAACCTTATTAAATTACAACTCGTCTTACAGTTTCGTGGTTGAACCCTCAGCAACAGTCAGTATCACCTAAACAGAGAAATTAAAAACAGAACATCAAGCTGGTTTTACTTCAAGGTTCATTTAATATAACTGATCAGTATGGCAGCAAACAATAAACAATTAAAACGAGATCCCATTCATATGATATATATCAAGCATTTTAATTGTCTTCATTAGAGATGCATGAAAAAGCCAAAAATGTCTTCTGGTGGCAGAATGTAATGATCCAAGATATAAATATATCATCAAGGGAAAAAATAGCACATAAAATGCTTTCTGACTTGTCACCTGGAATTAGTGGCATCTCTCCATGACATCATTGTAATTGTCAGTCCTTAAATTCTGTTATTAAATGTGCAGATGATGAAAGTACAGATAGGGCAAAGGAGTCCAATTAACAGGGAAGATTATTCTCAGAAGTTAGCCACTACTTCAGACACAATATGAAGTGTTTAAAATGTTTCTCACTAAGGATATCTTGATAAATGTTTTCATGTAAAAGGAAATTACAGAGAGTAGGCATCATAATGCAAAGAGAATAGCAAAACTCTCCATTAAAGGTAGATAGTACTTTCATACTAAATTACTCAGATTTTGGGTTTAATGATATTTGAAATCTATACTTTTTGCATCAGAAAGTGACTACAGTTTTGTAATATTTGAACTAGAACCTTTATACTCAAGTCGGGCGGTGGTGGCGCATGCCTTTAATCCCAGCACTTGGGAGGCAGAGACAGGCGGATCTCTGTGAGTTCGAGACCAGCCTGGTCTACAAGAGCTAGTTCCAGGACAGGCTCCAAAACCACAGAGAAACCCTGTCTCGAAAAACCAAAAAAAAAATAACCTTTATACTCTACCAGTAACCTTTTTATATCAACTTTTTTTCTAAGATAAGCAAAAGCTGTCTTTATACTGTAGAGATCCCCTGGAAAGCAAGAACATCTTCTGCCAAGACGCACAAATTACTTCACTTTATTTTAAATATTCACACATACACCCTACAGGGATTCAGCCAAAGGAATTTTAAGCATGTAAAATTAGTACACATATTTTAAATCAACATCTATTTTTAAATCCTATAAATGACAAATTTCACATCTAAGTTTACTATATTATTCTTAATCCACTCACCCATCATTATATTACAACATGAATTAAAGTCCTGCTACTTATCAGCACAGTCTCAGCTTCTGGGTATTTATGGATAATGTGAACGAAAGTATGAAGAATGTTCACTTGATTTTATAATTCAGTTACATAAATTCCATCTTAAGAGCAAGTGGTGTCTTGTGTTTGAATACATTAACAGAGAATTATTAATTGATCAAGGTTAAGTCTTCTGAAAAAAAGAGTAATATACATCTAATACAAGTATTAGAACATAAATTTGTTTCTTTTATGGTAAGTAAACAGAAAGAACAGATAAAATATTTCTTAAGTTTAAATAGCCTTCTCATCATACTCTATACCAGCGAGTATTCAGTTTATCTAAATTCAGTAACTTAGGTGCATTTGTGTATATACCTCAATATATGTTCTATCAGTGTAGGAATAAAAGAGTTATACATTGCTGATGTGTTTTCCTTGAACTTTCATTGGATATTGGAAAACATGAAAATGAGAGCCTAATTAGAAAATCGCCTCTTTTTCTCAGTATTAACTGTCAGAACTCTGGAACATATTTAAAAAATATTGAATTGATTTTGCAATACTTTTTATTTCTAGACAGGGCTTATCCATGCAACATCCTTTTTTTGTCCTGGAACTCGCTTTGTGGACCAGGCTGGCCCCGAACTCACAAAGGTCTGCCTGTTTCTGCCTCACTTGTGGTTGGAGTAGAGGCATGCATCACCACTGCCATGACTAGTTTTGCAATACTTAATTAAGAAGAACTTATTTAACAATAGCAAATCTCAGAAATGCAATCAAAAAGTTAGATGAAGAATAATATTCTCTGCAATTATAAATCTTATTTCAATGACTATTTTGTTTTAGTAATAAAATTATAAAATAAACAAGGACTACTTCGCATTTTTCATGGGGGATAGTTGACTGAATATAGCATATTCACTATTTTTAGAGTGTTTTTCATACACTAAAATTTATACAACATATGTCTAGGGCTTACTGGTCTGATCACATATAATATTTTTTAGTAAAACATTAGAACATTTAAGACTAATATTAAAATTGGCATTTAAAAATGGACCTTTCCAGGGGTAGGGAGATGAACTGTCAAGAGCATGTACGAATCTTGCAGAGGGCACCTCAAAGTGCATGTAACTCTAGTGCTAGTAGATTCAATACTCTCTCTGGCCTCCGCAAGCATAACCACTATGTACACTCACATATGCAGGTGCTAACACAGATGTTTAAACTAAAACATAAAATTGAAACTATGGTGAAAATATTTTATGTTATTTACATTATTAAAAACTTGGAATGTTCCATGTAACTAAAGTAAAATTTATTCTATAGTCTTGATATTGTTGAACTTGGGAGCTTTGTGAATGCAGCATTTTCCTGTGATTTCTCTCCTTTTTTTCTGAGCTCTTCTCAATTGTTTTGTCTCTTAGAAGTATGTTTACAAATTCACATGATAACTAAAACAATCACAACCGAAGGCAATGATTTATTTTAATTGCGCATAAGATACTTTTAGATTCCGATATATACAAAAATAATTTTAAATGAACTTTAATTACTCAGACTTACACTGAAAGATAATTTAAAATGAGAGTTAAAATCTACTATTAAATTGCCATATAGGACAAGGTTAGCTTAAATAGTTCAAACACAATTAAAATGAACCAATCTCTTTATTCTTTCTCGCTCTCTATCATATGTATGAATAATATATATGTTTATACAGTTTGGTTTTTAAGAGAATTGTGACAGAAAATTAATGTATTTTATTTGTATTTATTTTTTGCCTTTTAATCCAGATTATCACACATGGGATTTATAGTTGGTTTTATTGGGCACTCCTAACAGTGGGAACGGGGCTATCTTTTGGGAATCTACTCCTCATATTGGGTTGCCTTGCCCAGTTTTGAAACAAGGTAAGGTGCTTAGTGTTACTACAACTTGATATGCCTTGTTTTGTTGATATTTGTGTGAGGTCTGTCTCTTTTTAAATAGAAGTAGAGGAGGAGTGGATGGGGTGGGCAGGCAGAGAGGAGGTGTGGGAGAGGAGCTAAGAGGAGAGAAAGGAGAGGAAACTGGATAGAATGTAAAATTAAAAAAGTTTAATTGAAACTTTAGGTTTAGGAAGACAGTGCCAGGAGGCACTATAAATAGTATCTGTGGTATTCAAGAAAGGTACTAGCCCAAAATAAAACAATCGAAGGAATGTGAATTTTTAGATATATAGAAATAGTTTCTACATCTACTTTCACCTGCTGGTCTACTCCTGTCTTATTTGCAGTAGGATCTCTCATTATTTGCTCCTTTTATACCATGCTAGCTGGATCGTGGGCTTCCTAGTTTCTTCTGTCGTTGCCTCCTATCTTGATATAGAAGTACTGTGAAATGAGACATTTGCTACCACAGCCATTTTTATGTGACTGCCGGGCATCATGACTACATTGGAAGCAGTATTTTCCAATGAGCTATAACCTCAATACCCAAATATTAGTTCCATGGCTGATTGAATCCAAGGATTCAAAGCTCAAAATCTGAAAGCCTACTGTATATTTATTCATAAAGCCTTGCTGAAATTTCTAGGGTTCACTTTACCTGATCATAATTTATGTAATTTAATAATTTTTATATTTTAACAAATGTTACAATAATGCACGTGTACAGCAGTACTCAAAATAAAACAAAAACTTGGCATCAGGGATATGGTTTACCAGGTAAAGTACTCGTTGAATACATCTGACAACCTGAGGTCTGAACTATATAAAAACAAGATGGGAATCAGGAAGTGGTGGTGCAAGCAATTAACCGCAGCATGTGAGAGGCAAAGGCAGGTAGATCTCTGTGAGTTCAAGGCCAGACTGATCTACAAGAGCTAGATCTAAGACAGACTTCAAAGCTACCAAAAAAAAATGTGTATTAAAACAACAAAATAAGAAAAGAATAGAATAGAAAAGAAAACAAAAAGAAAGAAGAAATTAAGGAAAGCTACATGGTGGGAGACTCTGTAATTTGAGCACTCCTAAATTGATAGAGAAGGCAGAGACATGGAGGCACATGGTTCTGCAGCCCGGTGTATGCAATACAGCAGTAAACAGGAAGAATCCAGCTCAACAAAGTAGAAGCAAGTATCAACACACCAAAGATAACCCCAGGCATACCCTTGTGCACTGACACATGCATACATCATAATGTATTCAAACAAATAAAGAGTTCAAACCCTGATAAACTTGATAGAAAGTGATTCTGAAAATTAATTGAATGTTAACTGGTATAATTTCAAATTAATTTGTACATTAGAAAGCTAAATTTAAATAAATTTACTAGTAATATTTTTCTCTTGTATTTTTTTAATTTGTGTCTGTGGAATGTCTTAATTTTATTGCTATTATTTTATGAATTTTAGGGTATAAAATTATAAACTATATTGTCTATTTGTTTTGATAACATTCATTTCTTTTTAAATTGAGCTTCTCCACAGGAAACACAGATGGTAAACCAAAAATAGTTGATTATAACAGAAACACAAATGTAAACTGAAAATTATAGAAACCAAAATTATTATCTTATTTTTTTGTATTCTAATCAGTTTTATGAAATTACAAGTTCAAATTTATTTCTGGTATCAAAGAAAATATCGTGTACCATGTAAGTAGGAATATTCTAGAAGATATGAGTGCTGAAGTCATATGCATCATTTTGCAATGCAGAAGAAATGTGAAAATCCTATTTTCTCATTATTTTATATCTGATTGGAAGCATGTTAGTTTTGAAAATCACAACATGTCATACACAATACTAGTAGACTACAAATGCAAGGACATGGGTATTCTTAAGCTTGATCCCTTACTCAGTGTGTTTAAAAAATGAAGAAAACATAGAGAATTGTGGGAAACATTGGAAAAGGGAGGTTGAGGATCAAAATATATCATATATGTGTACAAGGATCTCAAAGAATCTGTAAATAAAAGACAAATTTAAGGTCCCATTTTAAATATGCTGTACTTTTTAAATTTAATTTCCATGTTATAGGTTTTGTTTCACTGCATTTTAATCTATGAAGCATCATTTTATTCAAATATATTTTACCACCTAAGCAAGCTCGATTACTGTTCTATCCTGACTATTATTTATAATATGCATACATAGACATATAGTTATATAATTATCTATGCATTTCTCCTGTATTCTTCTGGCTATGACTAGTGGAAAATTTGTTCAAGTTCAGCTTTTCCCCTAGTTAATGATATTCTTATTCTAATTAATTTTAGTACATAGTCCTATTATTTATTTTTCAGAAAAATATCTCAAAATAAGAATATGTCTAAATTTTTGTTGTTGTTGTTGTTGTTTTTGTTCTTTCAATACAGGATTTCTCTGTGGTTTTGGAGCCTATCCTGGAACTAGCTCTTGTTGACCAGGCTGGTCTCGAACTCACAGAGTTTGGTTATTTTTTTAAAATCTTATCTAAAGAGCTCATTTGAAAATTCATCCAGGAGCATCAAAGTAGATTAAAAATATTTTTATATCTATTTATTTGTTCTTGTCAAAGCTCTGCTAAAGAAAACTTCTTGGGAATTCCTTTAAGAAGTTATTCATAACTGTCCAATTTGATGAGAATATGGGTCTGTGAGTCCTCATTCAAAGGTGGGACATCAAAATATACACTGAAAGAACACTGTGCAATTATGACAGAAATAATGAAAAGGCCAAAGAATAGGGAAAAGTGCTGTGAAATACTGTTCTCAGAAAATGATATAGCTATTATAAACATGATTTCACAGCATCCATGGCTACTTGGATTAGACAGCAAAAACCAAAACAGTTTTTAAAATCCCAGCATGCATAGGGAGCTGTATTCCCAGTGTTCCATGCTTTGTTGAACAAATAATGACATTAAGCTGTTAGAGGAGAGAAAGTAACTTCTGTTTGAAGAAAAGGATATTAGTAGGCTACCCAAACCCCAGTTTAACATTCAGACCAATGCGCATATACACAGAAATAATAGGTCTTAGGATATCATTTTGAGAGAGAGTCTGAAGGAGAGGGGAAGACAAACACAGAGAGGCACAGAATGAAGTTAGGTGGCAGATTTTATATATATATACACACACACACATATATAATATGTGATATATATTATATATAATGTATATGAAATGTGAAAATATATGGAAAAATTAAAATGAATAACATATCATTTAAAAATGTTTATGGCTTCAACCTTTTATTAATCAAAATGAAAGCATTTGAGAAAACAATTTAAGAACTTCTTAAATATATTATATGAAACCTGATTAATTTATTTACTATAATAATATCTAGTAATTAATACATCTATATCAAGAATAGTTGCTTATAAAAGATAGTTCAACATTATTAAATGACTGTAGTTTGACAGAGCTCAAAAATGCCACTTTTATTCGATCATCCATTCCCTTTTTTAATACATCAAATTACATTTGTATGAACACATATTATCATTGCATATTTATTAATTAATGGATGTATTGATGCAAAATAAATTCAGTAGGCAGAATCATTCTTAATGAAATCAAAACAGTCTATTTTTTTAATTACAGAGGACTTAATTTTTCCCTTTATTATAGAATATTTCTTCCGGGTCTCAGAAAAAGACTATAGAATCCTTTAGTGTGGAGATTATAATATTTTTCACAGAGTCTAGTGGAGTGATGATAAGATTCCCTACATTCTCAATCAAACAGATTAAAAATAATGGGCAAAAAACATTTAGTAATATATGAGTAGAAAATAACTTTCTAGAGAATATAGACAAGAGAGAAACAGAAACACAGATAATACACACATTCATGCAGAGAGAGAGAGAGAGAGAGAGAGAGAGAGGAGAAAGAGATGCTTATAACATTTGGTGAACATAATTGAAATGTTTGATAAATTTTCTGCCTTGAAAACCAGTACATACATAATTTGCAAAAATCCCCACAGATGTGTTAATCATATGTTATATTACATATTTTAAAAATCTCTCTAAAAATTCACTATAAAATTTTATTGACACATATTTTTCACCTATGAATTGAGTTACCAAATCTTCAATAAATAACTTTTAACTACAGTATACAGCATGAAAATTCAAATATAATACTATTAACCTAGGGTGAGACGCTGAAGCTATATAAGCCTCTTATCTTTGGCTCCTAGACACCTTTATAGTTATGGAAAACTATTTGCATGTGTGTATGTGAAAACAGCAAGCTGTTGAGTAAATGGAGCAGAGTAATGGAGAAGGAAAAAAAGAGAGATTTAAGATGGGGAATTAAAGGAGCTGAATACTGTCAATGCCAAATGAAATACATGAAATATGTGGTCTGTATTGCACTCAATACAATGTGTGTCTATCCTTATTTATTTAAAACATTAAAAATTCTTTCATATGTGCATCTTAATCTATAATGCACAATTTGCACTATGTACCACCTGAACTGGCCCTCCCTTTTGGTTTGGGTCTGTCTCATCAAAAGCCTTGTTTTGCATGAAGTATTTTGTCCCACCTTAAATTCGCATGCTTTTTTCATATATCTTATTCTCTATAACATAGGAACTCACCTCATCTGCATCAACACTATTCTGTAGTGTGAGAATTGAAGCATGCAGGTCTTCCTGCCGATTTGTCAGCTTCATTTACTATCTGAAATTCTTTCCTCTTTCCTATAATATCAAGAACTATTTTTCCTTTCCAAAATATCAGTTATATACTTCATTTTTAGTTGAAGGATTACTAGTGGCCTAGTTTCACAAAGTTATACAATTATACAGCAGAATCCACTTACTTGCCAATAATTGGAGTACAGCCATCAGTGAGGGAATAATAGCAAGGCTTACAGTTCAGAGTAAAGAACAAAAATACGTACAGCTTTTACAACGAAAGTAGAATGTCGCTTGTCTGTGGTGACATTATGAGCTTCTGGTCTTTCAGTGTAGAATTTTAATTGCAGCTTGCTTTCTTTGAAATAAAAGATCATGTTCTAAACGCTTTCCAATAGAATTAATTCAGAAATCAAATTAAGGCTTTCACATTATGATTTGAGCTAATATAGCAGATCTTTCATGCCAAGAAAAAGGAAGTAATCTAGAGGCAATACCTTGTAGTTATTCATGGTGTGTAGTTATTGATATCTAATGTCATTCAAATTACTTCAGTTACTTTGAGAAACTAATCATTTATTACTGAAGAAAAATGATATAGATTATTAGAGATAGTTTTATCTTTCTACAGCCAATGATGAGGACATTTTCCCAATGTTTATACTTATATCTTTATTCCAGTATTAATAGTCCAAACTGAAATTGGTATTGGCTTTTAGAAATGGAAATTACATGCTTGTGTATCTTCGTCATTAGTACGACTTATTTGCTTATGCTGAAAGCCATATTCAAATGAAGACTAATATTTTGTTCTGCTATACACTTGCTCCTAAATGTTTCATTCTAAGATTCATTCAGTTGAATAACAAAATTCCCTCTAGACCGATGAAAAGCATATTAATGATCATGTAGTTCCCTAGGTTTGTTTCCTGGGTTATTTAAAAAAATTGAAAGTGAGCTTTGTGAAAACATGCATGCATTCATTTTCTCTATTCCCTTGATGTAGATGCGGCTAGCTGCTTAAGTTCCTGCATTGAGTTCCCTGTAAAAATGAACTGTAATCTGAAATGGTAGCTAAAAGTAAACCATTTCTCTTTTAAAGTTGATTATATCAAGATATTTTATCATATCAACATGAAACAAAACTAATCAAGAAATTAATATCAAAGAAATTGGTTATGTCTCTAATGAACCTATGTGTTTCTTCTACCACTTCTGTAGTAATATGAGAGGCGGGGCTGCGTCCCCAGCACCCCAGCCGCTTGGCTAGCTTATGCGCTGAAATAATTACACAGACACTGTATTCTTTTAATCACTGCTTGGCCCATTTCTATCTGGCCACTTCTAGGCTAACTCTCGCACCTGGACTAACCCATCTCTAATAATCTGCTGTAGGCCACAAGGTGACTTACCAGGGAGATTCTAGCCTATGTCCATCCTGGGTCAGAGCTTCATCGCATGTGCCTCAGAGAGCAGAGCTCTCGCCTCTGCCCACAAGAGTGGAGCATCATGTCTCTCTGAGGCTTCTGCCTGGGAGCCAAGAGCAAGGTGTCTCTCTGAGGCGTCTCCGCTCCAGACAGCAGAGCTGTCAAGTCTCTGAGCTCACTTCCTCTTCCTCCCGGCATTCTGTTCTGTT
>NC_022013.1:37950137-37950841 GCF_000317375.1 Microtus ochrogaster | reverse complement strand
TGTTTACTGCCACAACTCTATGGCATTTCAAGGTCCCTGCCAGCAAGCGAGCTTCAGCAGCCTGTGCGTGCAAACCACACAAACCTCCTGTGTAAAAAAGTCAGAGTTTGCCCTGGCACGACAGCCCAGAAAGCCGACATTTTTAAAAGGCGCAGCTTTTTTCCTGCTATGGCAGAAAACCGAAAAGCATGCATTCAGCTTTTCATCAACAGTGTTTAAGTGTTTTGTGGCAGGACCTCTTAATGAGCTGCAGGGTTTTGCAGCTAAAGCTGAGTCAGGAAGCCTCTGTTAGATGAGAGCGCTTGCTTGCCTCTAACAAGCAGAGTAGAACCGAGAAATGGCAGCTACCAAGAAAACATGCTTTACTTTTTCCCAAGCTTTCTCACGCTTTCAGTGGATTCAGTTGTCCACACGTCTGGGCGCCATCTGTAGTAATAAGGGCGGTGGGCTGTGTCCTGCCACCCTGCTGCCCGCAACTGGCTAGCTTTACCCAAAATAATTACACAGACAACTGTATTCTTTAAACACTGCTTGGCCCTTTAGCTCTAGCCCTTACTGGCTAATTCTGATATACCGATCAACCCATCTCTAATAATCTGTGAGCACCGGTCTTAGTGAGCACCAGTCTTACTGGAAAGATTCTAGCCTACGTCCATCCTGGGTGGGAGCTTCATTGCGTGTGCCTCAGAGAGGAGAGCTCTTGC
>NC_022013.1:37944651-37945250 GCF_000317375.1 Microtus ochrogaster | reverse complement strand
GCAGCCACCTCTCGCAAGGGGAGAACTGTGGCTGGCTTAATTTGACTAGTGGCAGCCTCCGCTGTGGCCCGCAACGCCCTCGCTGTGGCCCGTGAGCGCGTTAGGGGCGGGGTGAATTTTGGGGCAAAATGGCGGATGGGGTGGAGCTTAAAGGCGCTCTGGAGGACCGAGGGGGCGGGGTTGGGGGAGGGGAAGACAGAGAGTCCGAGGACGCTTCCGGGTGTCTGTGACAGAAAGAGACCGTTAATTGTTTGCACCGCCTGGTACGGGAGGAATTTGGGGGCATATCAGAAAGGCTGGATGAGGACCCCGAACTCCGGCGAGAATGGGAACTTTTTGGAGAAAGAGACCTGGACCTAGAGGAATGTTTATGCGGCGGGGAACGGGAGACAGACCTGAAAGTGGAATGGTTAGAGGCATCATGGGGGCAAGATTTAGGTGAGCCCTTCCGGTGTCCAGAACCTGTTGAAGGAAGAGAAGCAGTTAAGTTGTCGCGAGACCGGACGGGGCGGGAGGGGGTGGTCCCCCGAGGCCGGAAGAGCGGAGGCTTGTCCGCTGGATCCATCCTCATGGCTGGAGCGGAAGGTTCCTGTGGGGCA
>NC_022013.1:37942003-37943286 GCF_000317375.1 Microtus ochrogaster | reverse complement strand
AGAATTCTGTTCTGTTTACTCCTCCCACCTATGTTTTAACCTATCAGGGCAAGCAGCTTCTTTATTTAATTAACCAATGACCTTCCTCCATCACGCTTCAATTATGTGATTGGTATATGGATGTAACTGTGGCCTGGGGAAGTCATTGTACAGTGTTAAAAGGTATTTCCAGTGAGCAATCTAGTAATAAGAATGAAGAGAAAAGCCCTGATACTATCAGTCCAGCTTTAGAGTTTTCAGAAGAAAACAGGGACTCTTTTGTGACCATTGTATGGACAATTTATATGGATTTTTGACCACAGGTATGGCTACATTGTGCTTATGTCCTGAGATCCTGAGTGAAGCTTAATTTAAAGATTATAGACTGATGTGTTTCACAGAGAACATTTCAAAGCCCTATGCTGTTTATTTTGGTGTTTAAACTATAGTTATAATTTATAAAGCAGGCACACTGAAGTGAAAGTGAAACCATCTGTGCTACACTAGGACAAAAGGAAGAGAGTCTAGAAGGCTAGGCTACAGCCTTCACAGGTTATAAATATTTAAAATCATTTAAAGAAATTAAACCTAAGCTAAAGAGAGTTCTCATTTCCCAAAAACAGTTTCCTGGAAATATTTCTTCCAGGATTAAGGCATGGAATCTGATAACACGTCATCAAAATGGTTCACTATTCTGAACTGAGAGAAGAAAGTGTCACAGTCTTATTTGTTCTCCACGATGCTGGGTTATAAAGCAAAGATGCAAGATGGAAAGGCTTATAGAAAGCATCCTAGGCTAGGCATCTTGTAGCAGGGCTGGAGTCTCTACAACAAGTTTCTAAAAGGATAGTATATGAAGCTTTGAAGGAGAAACCTCAAGCAGTAGAGTCCATTAAGATATGGAAATTTCAAGTCAATGGAACTTGATCAAAGAGAAATGTAGGCTAAAGGACATGAGAAGTTTTAAGACACTTTGCTTGATCAGGAGCTTGTTAAGGCACTGGGTTCAAGAAACTTTGGAGCATCAAGAGTTAGCTGGAAACAAAACCTTTGCAGAAGTTCAAGCTAACCATTCCTAGCAGCTAGTCCACAGGTTTGTAGTCTATACAGGAGCAGAAAATTGTCGTGGCCTGTGAGGGCCCAACATAAATTCTCTAATTCCCTAACCCGGCAGGAACGGAGTCGTGAGGAAAAGAACCGACACAGCTTACACCGTCATCATGGAAAAGGCCAGATCTCTCGTTTATTGTCCAAACATTTTATATACCCACACCAAATTGAGCAGGGAGGGGGAAAACATATTA
>NC_022013.1:37922789-37924641 GCF_000317375.1 Microtus ochrogaster | reverse complement strand
CCAAGCTGAATGATGGCCATTGCAGCTCTTTCAATTTTTGATCTCTTTGTGTTGCATGCTTGTGGGACTTTTAATAGCTGTACAATTTGTGGATATTGGATTGATGGATAATTTTTTATAAATTATTTATGCCTTCTCACAGAAGTACCGCTTCTATGCTTCCCCAAGAAAGTCCTGAACATACTATTCCTTCTGCTTTTAGGAAGCACCTCCTACTTGAATGTCTTTCTTACACCTTGGAGTTGTGAAAACATACAGAAATCAGGGGTTGCTTCACAAGGTGACTAGTTATTCTTTTTTTTTCTTTTTAAAAGTTTCTTTTTGACATTTTAAGTTATTTTTAAATTTCATTTTACATTCCATGAACAATTCTCCCCCTCACCCTTTTCCCCATCTCCCCAGCAGTTCACACCCCATGGATTACTCGCAATGGGTAAGGGCTCCCAGAGGAAGTCAATAACTCTAGCACATTAAGTTAGGGCAGCACCAAGTCCTGTCCCCCCCCCCCCCCGTTTTAAGGCTAAGTATGATGTCCCATAATAGGAAATGGGCTCCAAGAAGCTAGCTCATGCACCAGAAATAATTGCTGGTACTACTGCCAGGTGCCTCTCAGAGAGTCCAGGCCTTACCACTTTCTCCCACATATGAAAGATCTAGTTCAGTCCTATGGAAGCTTCATAGCTCTGGATCTAGAGTTCCTGAATTTCCGCAAACTTAGTTCAGCTGTCTGTTCCAGTACTTACTCAGGAATAAGATAATGAAAATTAAATAAACCTGAAAAGATCAATAAGATTTGGTGGGTTAAAGGACTTGGCCACAGATCAGTCTACAAATATCTTCCCACTTTCCACTCAGGCAATTACATGGCCTACACAGCACCAAAGTTAGAGTACCTGGGATTACCTCTTCCCTACATAGTCATTTATATAGGCATACAAAGAATGGTTGTAGACAAATGATAAAAGAATGAAGTGTCAGGATCTCCCTTTCTTAGAAAAGTTAGATCAAACATAACTACTGTGGAGTCTTATGACCAACTAGCAAAAGAATGCCAGCATTAGACATATAAATAAGTTCTATAAGAATATAAATTGTAAAACATTTTGTTAGGCCAGAAATTGAATTATAACTGCTATAGTTTTTTTCTGAGGCTTTTTCTTGGATACTCAAGACTATTAAGTTACCAATATACTGCTTGGGGCATGGCTGTATCCTCAGGCAGGTTTGGACGTTTTCTTTCTTTCTAACATCCTTGAAGGCATAAGCACCACCAACCTGAGAACAGGTTGTCATTTGCCTCAAGTTTTTAAATATTGGGCTGTGGGATTGGTGAGTAAAAATGGTTATTAAAGATAACTCTGTTTAAGAATGATGACTAAGCTCAAGGAAAAATAATTGTAAAATGGTTCGGTCACACTAATGGTGACTAATCTTATGACCCCACACGTGGAACAGAAAATGTTAAACATGTGTCCAGAAACAAAAATGATATTTTCTATATTTGGAACAACATGAGTCTATCCCTGCTTACTCATGTCCATATAAATAAAGAAGCCCTCTGGCTACTAGTTAGTTAGACAGCAAGATTCTTATCACCCCAATGGCCTGGTTCATTCCTTCATTCCCCTACTCCTTACTTTCTCTCTGAGACCTAACTATTGCCAAGGCTGGCCATTAGCATGTGTAGATAGTCCAAGTAAAATATTCTATATTAACATGTATCATTAATTTAAAATTTTAAGAGAAGATAATGAGGTAATCAAATATGTGTATGAAAAATACCACAACACCTCACTCAGGATAGTGTTTTCTATTTCCGTCTATTTGCATGCAAAATTCAAGAAGTCATTGT
>NC_022013.1:37919299-37921849 GCF_000317375.1 Microtus ochrogaster | reverse complement strand
CTTTATCGAAAATCAGGTGTCCATAGGTTTGTGGGTTAAAGCCAGAACCAAAAAGAGGAACATGGGATGTACTCACTCATGATTGGTTTCTAGCCATAAGTAAAGGACATTGAGCCTATAATTCGTGATTATAGAAGAGAAGCTAAGTAAGAAGATGAACCCAAAGAAAAACATATAGTCATCCTCCTAGATATTAACCTTCATCAGGAGATGAAAGGAGACAGAGACCTACATTGGAGCACCAGACTGAAATCCCAAAGTCCAAATCAGGAGCAGACGGAAAAAGAACATGAGCAAGGAATTCAGGACTGTGAGGGGTGCACCCACACACTGATACAATGGGGATGTTCTATCAGGAACTCACCAAGGCCAGCTAGCCTGGGTCTAATAAAGCATGGGATAAAACCTGACTCGCTGAATATAGTGGACAATGCGGACTATTGAGAACTCAAGAACAAGGGCACTGGGTTTTGATCCTACTGCACATACTGGCTTTGTGGGAGCCTAGGCAGTTTGGATGCTCACCTTACTAGACCTGGATGGAGGTGGGTGGTCCTTGGACTTCCCACAGATCAGGGAACCCTGATTGCTCTTCGGGCTTATGGGAAAGGGGTCTTAATTGGGGGAGGGGGAGGGAAATGGGAGGCAGTGTTGGGGAGGAGGCAGAAATCTTTAATAAATAAATAAATTTAAAATAAAGAAGATACACAGCCACACAATGCTCTTGCAATAGGTGTCATTTTTAGGAGGAACACACCAGCTCCCTTCAAACTTCCCCTGCAGGAGGCACTGAGCTACACTGTCTACCTGTTCCAGTGTGATTCAATACAAGGACATTTCAATGACACTGTGAAGGCTGAGAACGGGAATTTTGTTGTGAAAGGAAAGTCCGACTCCATCTTCTGGGAGCAAGGTCCCACCAGGATCAAGTAGGTGAGTTCGAGTCCTTCATAGCCCACATGGCCTCCCGAGAATAAGACCTTCTTGGACTGGCTGCCCCCACAAGAACAAAAGAAGAGGGGCTTTCATGCTGCAGAGTTTCTTGTTCCAGTGCTCTCGGCGCCAGGAGAGCCAGCATTGGAGTGAATTTTTGACCCAGCGGCAGCAGCCTAGGACAGGGAACTCAGAAGTTCATCAACCCCCTGTCCTTCCTGGGCTCTCTGCAGGGCCTCTACTATCTGCATACTGCCTCTTTCTTCCTATCCCACCCAGCTTGCATCCAGAACCCTCCCACCTTCTGCCCCCCTGCCTTCTTTGGGCACCTAACATCACCCAGCTCAGCCTGTCTGGGCGCTGGGTCCAAATCCTCAGGGAAACCAGGCAGGCAGGAATTCCTTTGTTTCAATAGCCTGCATGCACCAAGCAAGGTAAGTGCTTTGTTTACTAGCTACCCAACAAGCACGGAGACCTGATCTCCACAACAGGAGAGCCAGCATTGGGGAGAGCCATCATTGGGCACGGAGATCTGATCTCGGCACCAGGAGAGACATCACTCCAGCACCAGGAGAGTCATCACTGGGAAGGTACATCAGTAGGCAAGGAGACCTGATCCTGTAAAAGAAGATCCATACGGGAGCATTCATAGGAAGAGATGGGCAGGCACCAATGCAAGAATTCACCCAACAATCTGAAAAGCAACATGAAACCACCAGAAACAAGCGACCTCACAACAGGAGGACAGCAACAACTTAATCAAGAAGTAGAAAAAATTGACTTTGAGAAAGTGATTGACGCCCTTAAACAGCATGTAAAGAATGTCCTTATAGAAATGGATGAGAAATATACCAGAAAGTTTGAAGAATTGAATAAATCAGTGAATGATACCCTAGAAAACCAAGGAAATACAATAAAACAAATAATGGAAACAGTTCAAGACTTGAAAAATGAAATGGAGGCAAAGAGGAAAACACAAACAGAGGGCCGGCTGGACATGGAAAATTTAAGTAAACAAACAGAGTCCACAGAAACAAGCATAAGCAACAGAATACAAGAGTTAGAAGAAAGAATTTCAGATTCTGAAGATACCATAGAGAAAATAAACACATTGATCAAAGAAAACAGCAAGTCCAACAAATTCTCATTACAAAACATTCAGGAAATATGGGACACAATAAAAACACCAAACCTAAGAATAATTGGAGTAGAAGAAGGAGAAGAAGTGCAGCTCAACTGTCCAAAAAATCTATTTAATAAATTTATAGAAGAAAACTTTCCCAACATAAAGAAAGATATACCTATGAAGGTTCAAGAAGCATACAGAACACCGAATAGGCTGGATCAAAAAAAAAATTCCCTCGCCATATAATGATCAAAATACAAAGCATTCAGAATAAAGAAAGACTATTAAGAGCTGCAAAGGAAAAAGGACAAGTCACTTATAAAGGTAAACCTACCAGACTTACATCTGACTTCTCCATGGAAACAATGAAAGCCAGAAGGTCCTGGATAGATGTACTGCAGAAACTGAGAGACCATGGATGCAAGCCCAGACTACTATACCCAGCCAAGCTTTCATTCACTAAAAATGGAGAAAATAAAATTTTCCAGGAT
>NC_022013.1:37916224-37918136 GCF_000317375.1 Microtus ochrogaster | reverse complement strand
CTCACCTAGGAGGAGTAGAAGACTGGAAATAATCAAACTGAGGGCTGAAATCAACAAAATAGAAACACAGAAAACAATCCAAAGAATCACTGAAATAAAAAGCTGGTTCCTGGAGAAAATCAACAAGATTGACAAACCCCTATCCAATCTAATCAAATGACAGAAAGAGAACACACAAATTAATAAGATCACAAATGAAAACGGGGACATAACCACAGACACAGAGGAAGTTCAGAGAATCATTAGATCTTACTACAAAAGCCTGTATGCCACAAAAAAATGGATAATGTAAAAGAAATGTACACTTTTTTAGATAAATACCATATGCCAAAGTTAAACCAGGACCAGGTGAACAATCTAGATAGACCTGTTAGTCGTGAAGAATTAGAAGTGGTTATCAAAAACCTCCCTACAAAAAAAAGCACAGGACCAGATGGTTTCAATGAAGAATTCTACCAAACTTCCAAGAAGAGCTTATACCTATACTCCTTAATGTATTTCACCATATAGAAAGAGAAGAGTCATTGCCAAATTCCTTTCATGAAGCTATAGTTACTCTTATACCAAAACCGCACAAAGACTCAACCAAGAAAGAGAATTATAGGCCAATCTCACCCATGAACATCGACACAAAAATCCTCAACAAAATACTGGCAAACCGAATCCAAGAACACATTAGAAAAATTATCCATTATGATCAAGTGGGCTTCATCCCATAGATGCAGTGCTAGTACAACATATGAAAATCTATCAATGTAATCCATCATATAAAAAAACTGAAAGCAAAAAAATATGATCATTTCATTAGATGCTGAAAAGCTTTTGACAAAATTCAACATCTCTTTATGATAAAAGTCTTGGAGAGATTAGGGATACAAGGGTCATACCTAAATATAATAAAAGCTATATACAGCAAGCCGACAGCTAACATCAAATTAAATGGAGAGAAACTCAAAGCCATCCCACTAAACTCAGGAACACGGCAAGGCTGTCCACTCTCTCCATAATAGCAATAATACAACATAAGGGGATCAAGGGGATTTGATTCAGAAAGGAAGAAGTTAAACTTTCGTTATTTGCGGATGATATGATAGTGTACATAAGCGACCCCAAAAACTCCACCAAAAAACTCCTACAGCTGATAAACACCTTTAGTAATGTGGCAGGATACAAGATCAAGGCCAAAAAGTCAGTTGCCCTCTTATACACAAAGGATATGGAAGCAGAGAGGGAAATCAGAGAATCATCACCTTTCACGATAGCCACAAACAGCATAAAATATCTTGGGGTAACTCTAATCAAGGAAGTGAAAGATCCATTTCACCAGAAATTTAAGGAATTGAAGAAAGAAATTGTAGAGGATAGCAGAAAATGGAAGGATCTCCCTTGCTCTTGGATTGGGAGGATCAACATAGTAAAAATGGCAATACTACCAAAGACTACTTATAGATTCAATGCAATCCCCATCAAGGTCCCATCAAAATTCTTCATAGATTTTGAGAGGACAATAATCAACTTTATATGGAAAAACAAAAAAACCCAGGATCACCAAAACAATTTTATACAATAAAGGAACTTCTGGAGGCATTACCATCCCTGACTTCAAACTCTATGACAGAGCTACAGTAATGAAAACAGCGTAGTACTGGCATAAAAACAGAGAAGATGACCAATGGAAACGTATAGAAGACCCGAATTTTAACGCACAAACCTATGAACACCTCATTTTCAATAAACGAGCTAAAAGTATACAATGAAAGAAAGAAAACATCTTCAACAAATGGTGCTGGTACAACTGAATGTCAACCTGTAGAAGAATGAAAATAGACCCACATCTATCACCATGCACAAAACTCAAGTCCAAATGGATCAAAGACCTCAATATCAGTCCGAACACACTGAACCTGATAGA
>NC_022013.1:37914298-37915704 GCF_000317375.1 Microtus ochrogaster | reverse complement strand
GGTTTCTCAGGAAATTTGGGATCAACCTACCCCTGGACCTAGCAATACCACTCTTGGGAATATACCCAAGAGATGCCCTATCTTATGACAAAAGCATTCGTTCAACTATGTTCATAGCAGCATTATTTGTAATAGCCAGAACTGGGAAACAACGTAGATGTCCTTCAATGGAAGAATGGATGAAGAAAGTGTGGAATATATACACATTAGAATACTACTCTGTGGAAAAAAAAAACAATGACTTCTCGAATTTTGCATGCAAATGGATGGAAATAGAAAACACTATCCTGAGTTAGGTAACCCAGACCCTAAAAGAGAATCATGGGATATACTCACTCACAATTTGTTTCTATCCATAAAGAAAGGTCTCTGAGTCTATAATTTGATATCCTAAAGAAGCTAAATAAGAAGGCGAACCCAAAGAAAAACATATAGTTATTATCCCTGCTATGGGAAATAGACAAGATTGCTGGGCAAAAAATTGGGGTCTTAGGGGTGGGGTGGGACGGGTGTAAGGGGAGAAGGGGAGAGAAAAGTGAGAAGGGTAGGATGGGGGAACTTGGGGAAATGGGATGATTGGGATATAGGAAGGTTTGATAAGGGGAGCAGGGAATCACATATCTTAATTAAGGGAACCACCTTAGGGTTGGTAAGAGACTTGAACCTAGAGTGGCTCCCAGGTGCCCAGGGCAATGTCCCCAGTTAGTTCCTTGGGCAGCTGAGGATGGGGAACCTGAAATGACCCTATCCTATAGCCTTACTGATGAATATCTTGAATATCTCCATAGAAACCATCTACCAATGGATGGAGATAGAGACAGAGACCCACACTGGAGCATTGGACTAAGCTCCCAAAGTCCCAATGAGGAGCAGAAGGAGGGAGAACATGAGCTTGGAAGTCAGGACCACGAGAGGTGCACCCACCCACTTAGACAGTTGGGGTTTGACTATTGGGAGCTCACCACGGCAAGCTGGACTATGACTGAAAAAGCATGGGATAAAACCGGACTCTCTGAACATGGTCGATTATGCGGGCTGATGAGAAGCCAAGGACAATGGCACTGGGTTTTGATCCTACTTAATGTTCTGGCCTGTGGGAGCCTAGCCAGTTTGGATGTTCACCTTCCTACACCAGGATGGAGGGGGGAGGACCTTGGACTTCCCACAGGGCAGGGAACCCTGACTGCTCTTTGGACTGGAGAGGGTGGGGGAGAGGAGTGGGGGTAGGGGGAGAAGGGTGGGAGAACGGGGAGGGAAATGGGAGGCTGAGAGGAGGCAGAAATTTTTTTTTCAATAAAAATTAAGAATGAAAAATTAACCTTCATCAGGCGATGAAAGGAGACAGAGACAGAGACCCAAATTGGAGCACCGGACAGAAATCTCAAGGTCCAAATCAGGAGCAGAAG
>NC_022013.1:37895803-37913813 GCF_000317375.1 Microtus ochrogaster | reverse complement strand
AATAAAATAAAAAAAGAAAAATACCACAATAAAACTCATTACTCCGCAATTACTACATACTAATAAAATGATAGATTGAAAAATGTATGCTTAAAGATGTTTTTTTTTTGTTCAGTTACTTTCTGAATGAATTATTTTGGTACGTAAATGAAATGCATCGTCAAAAGTATTGCTGATCAGATTGCTGGTCTCCTATGAATAGAAATATATAGCTTCTATATTTCATTATTCTAACATCTTCTATGTTATAAAGTAATTCACATAAAACCAGTTTTAGACACATAGAAATATTAAAGTAAAATCTGCTAATATTTACAGAGACCTATCTACCTATGGATTTCAGAGCAGCAAAGTGTTAGCAGTTCCTGAAGTACAATTCCCAGTGTTAACAAAGAGGAACCATGCTTATGACTGATTTTAGAGGAATCAGAGCTATAAATCTAGACACAATTAACATGGTTTATATGTCTAAATGAAAAATAGAACAAAATAAATTAATGTTTAATGGAAATAAACAAAGCCATATTGGTAACGCAGCAGACTTAACACTAACATTGGGAGTTTCAGGGAAGAATGTAAAACTAAAGCAGGAATTCTCATCCCATGTTCTGTTTTCCCCTTTTCAATATCATTATTGTTCTGGAAAAAATATTGCATTTTAAGTTCCTATTTTCTATTAATACATTTGCAATATAATTAATTTACGTTCTTAGTCTTAAAACTATTCTTATATTCTGCAGTTTGAATATTATCCATTTCCAAAAATTATGGAACAATGACTTACATCTCTGTTTTAGAGAAGTCATATGTCCAGAACTGTATGGAATGTAAGGTGAAGAAATTACGATAGGACAGTTCTTACCTTCCTTAATACTAGTTTAAATTTTCTTTCTGTTTCTATCTAGAAAGCCCTTCTTTATCTTTTAGCCATGAGCTCTTTGGTGGTTGTATGACCCTTTCATAGGAGTCATATATCATATAGCCTGCATATCACACATTTACATTATGTTTCATAACAGTAGCAAAATTGTAGTTATGAAGTAGCAATGAAAGTAAGTTTATGGCTGTGAGTCACCACAACATGTGGGTTTGTTCTAAAGGGTAATGGCATTAGGAAAGTTGAGAACAGCTGCTGTTCGGGCTACACAAGATTCTGATTACAGCTTCTCAACTTTGGTCATTTTTGTGGTCCTATATTAAATAAAGAAATTACTATAAATGTTAACATGCTCTTTGTATTGTATTAAAACATTAGTTTAGTATTTCTTTTATCTGTTATTTTGTGTTTTTTTTTTTTACAAATATGGTCTTTAGTGTTCATTATTAAATAGTGTGTCCAACTTAGAATGAGTTAGTAATAGATGTATGTAAATATTATGTATTGGAGTGTGACATAATATGCTTTTCTTGCAAATATCTTTTAAAATACATTGTGAAATACAAAGTTGATTTTCGCAAGAACATTTTAATAGGTTTCTAAAAGTCTTAACTATGGGGGCTGGAGAGATGGCTCAGAGGTTAAGAGCATTGCCTGCTCTTCCAAAGGTCCTGAGTTCAATTCCCAGCAACCACATGGTGGCTCACAACCATCTGAAATGAGATCTGATGCCCTCTTCTGGCCTGCAGGCAGACACACAAACATAATAAATATGTATACAATATTTAAAAAGAAAAGTCTTAACTATGAAAAAAATAGTCAGAAAGTTAAGATAAGCTTGTATGATACTACTATGTACTTGTGATGTCGAGACATAAAAAGGCTAAATTTAAGGTCAGCATTGACTATAAAGTGAGGGTTCGTCTTAGAACATACACAAGAACAAAATATTATTGCTTAGGTTGGAGAATTGCCTCAGCAAGTACTGGACTTACTGTGAAAGTCTTAAAACCTGCGACTGAATTCTCAAAACCATGTAAATACCCAAAATCCGTATGTGAATCTACCAGGACATAGGTGTCAGACATGAGACAGAAAGGAGACCCAAAGAAATGCTCGAAGCTCATTTGTTAGCCTAGACAGTTATAGTGAGCAATAAACATAATAGATTATCAGTCAAGCAAGATGAAAGTCAAGGTCTGACACCCACAATTGTCCTCTAAATTTCACATTCACACCAGAGCATATCTAAACCCATAACTGCAAACACACACACATGTACACACACGCATACATGTACATACACAGGCTTGAGGATACACATTATTTTGCTGTGTAGAAATTTTGTTCTGTTTTGATTTTGGATTTGTTTTTGCTTTTATGAGTTACAAGACTATATGTCACTTTCTCTTTTTTTTCCCGGTGTTTTAGGAATCTGTACAACTAATTCTTCCCTCTTTCTGTATGTGACAGCTTTCTTCCACTACCTTCTTCCTATGATTGCAGATTCAGATCTGCTGGCAAAGTCTTTAACACATGCAAATTTGTTTTTGTAACTGTTGAAAGGAATCTAGTGTCATTCCTCATGTGTATTTCAACCTATATTTCCTTTAAAATTTTAAACAACTTCTCCTGATTATTAATTTCAACCATGGCATCAAATTAATTTTTGGTTGACAAAAATAGCATATTTTAGGTTTATTTGTTTACTATATGCAAAATTCAATAATATTATCCAGGAGTAGTTAAGAGATCAGGAAACACCACACATTTATGTGATAATTAAGAACCTCTCACTGGAATTTCAAGGCTTATAATATTATAAATTAGAAAACTTTTGGACAGTATCTGATGATCATAATGGAAGATTTGTGCTTATTGTAAAAAGATGTTTTCTAAGGATAAAATATTTAATATAAAATATATTTATATCACTTATAAATGGATATTAATTGTTAAATAAATGATAATGATAATCATGCTTCAATACAAAGACCCCAAAGTGCTAAGTGAAAAGTAGTGTTATAAGGGGGATGCATGGATCTCTCTGGGAACAAAAATGAATAGAGGTCGGTGGGGATGGGAGTAAGAAGGATAGAGATTTTGTGCTAGGAATGACAGGATAAAGTATATGAACTGATGACATGAAATGGATTAAATTGGGGGAGCAATATAGAAAACTAATGTAGTAGAAACTGCCACAAGACTGATAGGGTGACAGTAGAAAGAATTCCTAATAATGGAAGATTCAGAACCTAAACCTGTTATCCACTGTAAAGTGGCCAAGCTTACAGTGGAAGGATTGAGACACCAGCCTAACCACAAAACCTTGAACGTACAACAATCCTGCCTACAAGATGTACTGGGACAATGGAGGAACAGAGCTTATGGGAGTGGCTAACCAATTACTGGTCTGATTTGGTGCCCAGCTCATTAAATGGAGCCCATGCTGGACCCTGCCTGGGATGACCAGAAACTGAAGGCTGAATAGCCCAGAGACCTATCATAAAAAAATCAATAAAATAATTTCTAATGATAGTATTACTTTTGGAATGTTTTATATTTTTAATGGTTTGTTAAATCTAGTAGTGATCTTGAGGATATGTATATGTTCATGGAGTGGTGCCTACTGCAATCATTATCAGAGAGGATTTCTTTGGCATCTATAGGAGCAAATGCCGAGATCCCCAGCCAAATATTAGGCAAGGAGAAAGTCCAAATTAGAGATTTCCATCAGGTCTTTTCATTTGAAGCCCTGGGGCCACCATGGAAAGAAGGAGGAAAAATTGCAGGAGTCAGAGTGGTCAAGGGCACCAAGAGAACACAGCACACAGTCATCAACTAAGAATGGACCATCAACCATAAGGACTCAGAAAATCTATGTGCTTGCATGGGTCTGAGCTAGGTACTCTGCATATTTGGTATGGTTGTTAGCTTCGTGTTTCTGTTTGACTCCTAAAAGTGGAAGTCGGGCTGTCTCAGACTCTTTCTTCTGCTCCTGGAATACTTTTCCTTCTACTGGGGTGCCTAGCACATCCTTGATATTAGGGTTGTGCCTAAAATTATTGTATCTTCTTATGCTATTTTGGTGAATATCCCTGGGAGGCCTGCTCTTTTCTTAAGGAAAATAGAGAGTTAATCTGGGGGAAAGTGGAGTTGGGGAGGAAAGAGAAGTGGAGGGATAGAAAGCTGCAGTCGGGATGTATTGAAAAGAAAAAAAAAAAACATTTATAGTAATAATAGTAGCAAGCTAGAGTGGCTCCCAGGAGCCCAAGGCGATGGCCCCAGTTAGTTCCTTGGGCAGCTGAGGATAGGGAACCTGAAACGACCCTATCCTATAGCAATACTGACGAATAGCTTGCACATCACCATAGAAACTTCATCTGATGATGGATGGAGATAGAGACAGAGACCCACACTGGAGCACTGGACTGAGCTCCCAAGGTCCCAATGAGGAGCAGAAGGAGGGAGAAGATGAGCGGGGAAGTCAGGACCACGAGGGGTGCACCCACCCACTGAGACAGTGGGGCTGATCTATTGGGAGCTCACCAAGGCCAGATGGACTATGACTGAAAAAGCATGGGATAAAACCGGACTCTCTGAACATGGCGAACAATGAGGGCTGATGAGAAGCCAAGGACAATGGCACGGGGTTGTGATCCTACTTCATGTTCTGGCTTTGTGAGAGCCTAGCCAGTTTGGATGTTCACCTTCCTAGACCTGGACGGAGGGGGGAGGACCTTGGACTTTCCACAGGGCAGGGAACCCTGACTGCTCTTCAGACTGGAGAGGGAGGGGGAGAGGAGTGGAGGAGGGGAAGAGGGATGGGAGGAGGGGGAGGGAAGTGGGAGGCTGGGAGGAGGCTGAAACTTTTTTTTCCTTTTCTCAATAAAATTTTAAAAAAATATTATCATTAACAAGTCTCTCTTGCTTCCCTTACTAATTATTTTTATACATAATGAAATATTTAATTCTTTGAGGAGAATTTCAAACTAATTAGTATCATTATTTTTAAATAAGTTCCAAGTTTAATATTTATTCTATTTATATATCTATAATAATTTCTTTGATATTGATGTGATTTTGAAATTAATATGAAAACATTAATGTACGCACATAAAAGGGAAACAGTCACAGACTTGCCCCAAGTTAATGAAACATCACAAACTCACAGTAATTAAAATCTTGAGCTACAGACCCAAAAGAATATAACATATTTAGAGATCCTATAAGAGAAAAATAATTTTGATAGCTATTAAAGTACATACTCAGCTTTGAACTCTGAGTCCTAGAAGTATGTGAACAATGTATATATACACACATACATTTACTCATATATTCATATAATCAAGTAACATTGGAAACAGTAAAGGAACACATAGTAAGAACAAAAATATTGTAGTTGTGGGATAAAACTTTAGTTCCTATTCATAGTTGAAACTTGTTTGTGTAAAAGAGGTTTTGTGAGGTTGTGGAAAATGGAAACCCAGAATCATCTATCAACAAAACCCATGTTTAACAAACATACACCTTAATTACTAATAAAACTCAAAAATTCCTTTTGTAAGTAGCTCAGTTTGAGAGTCACATATTAACAAGCGATGACATACTAAGAATAATGGATAAAGTTGCCTGAACAAACATGGGAAAGCATATATCTACTTGATAAAATAATTTAATTTTTGAATGTATATAGACAGAAACTGTTGTTCTTATCTGGCATATATGAATTCCTTCTTTGAGGAACCTCCACACTATTTTCCATAATGGCCCAATGACACCAACAGGATTTAAGTGTCTCTGAAAGTACCTTTTCCTCAGGAGTTGTCATCTACTGTCAACCATAATGCATTCATCACACATATGGATTTGAAAACTACACTGAAGTTAAAAAAATGGATGAAATGTTGTATATTAAAATATTGTGTAAACTTAAGAGTTTTATACTATTTGTTAAGTTAATATGCTGATTTTCAAAAATATTTCTTTTATCATTTATATCATTGATATAAAGAGAAATGAACTAATGCTCACTAAAAATATCACTATGAAATCTGTCTAATCATAGACACCTATTGCTGTGTTCTTCTGATAAAAAATGAGCCAAGTTGAAACACTATAATATAGTTAACTACTTTTCAACATTTTGCAAATTCTTAAAATATTCATTTGTGTGTTATTATTTTAAAATAAAAAAACTCTTAGTACATTTACACAGTTGTCTTTTGTGCACTTAGAATTAGACTTATCCAAATGCAATTATATGGTGAAATATATCTATTTTATACCCACTATCAATAACATCATTCTATAGAGATATTGGAAAACTTGAAGTAACCTAATAAGAAGACCTCATTCCATTTCCAGAAGTATATAACTCTGTCATAAATAGGTTTCCAGAGAAACATTTATTACTATCAGAATTTGAGCCAAGAAAATCTCAAACACATTTTTCTCTATACAAAAAAAAAAAAACCCACGAGATTGGAAACTTTTCTTTCATCACCCTTTCTACTTTCTTTTAATTTACTCAATTCCTCTCAATCCTCACCAAGATTCTCTATGTCCTGGAAAAGCTCACAAGTGTGCTGTTGCCTCAGACCTAATTTTAGTGGCCTTAACTCCACAGCCCAAGGAAATCTATAGACAAGTCTTTTACAATGAACAATGCCTACAGAATATCACAAGTGTGTATCTGTAAGTGACATTGTATCAGAAATGTTGGTATTGTTATACAATTTTCTCTGGTATTTTTTTCAACTACTGTACTTTTGATTAGCTAAATTGAGCCCTGTTTCTCATCTGACTTAGGTTTTTTTTATGCTTTATGAGTTAAAAAAAAAACCCACACAACATATTTTTAATCTACCTATGTTAAATGGAATAAGTATATTGGAAAATAGAGAAACATTATTATACATTGCATTTTGCCAGATATATAAAAATATTATACTCCAGTTCTTAATCCAGGCATTTTATTATATTCTGTATATTATATACAAATCTTTCATATGTGTATGTATCAACCATCAAAAAACATTCCAATCCTCTTTTCTCTTATTCTGTACTCACTCTGTATACCCTAGATTTTTATCTCCCCTTATAAAAAATTTCCCTATAGCCTCCAATTTATCCATATTTCATTTTATTCTCTACTTAACAAAACCGTTACCCTCCTAATTTACTCATATACTAATTAAATGCTCATAAGCATATAAAGAGACAACACATTTCACATGATTTACAGTGACAGAAATAGATACAGGAAGTCTGCTCTTAACTTAGAGATGCTGACATCACATTGGGCTCATCTTTTATTTGCCTTATTTTTCTTTTGTCTTTGTTTGCTTTTCATTTTTATTTTAAGGAACCATCTGTTGGCATGAGGGCCAGCCTCCAGCTGCTCAGGGTTTGAGAGGAAGCTTAGGGAGTCAGCAGACTTTCGCCTCTGCTATCTGAATACAAACATAAGACTAAAATGTGTTTTTGCTTTTCTTCATTAAAATATTTTACTGTCATTTTCATCATGGAGCCTTCATCCAGCAACTTATGGAAGCAGATGCAGATAATCATATCAGAACATTGGACTGAGCTCCCAAAGACCTGTTGAAGGTAGAAAGAGTAAAAAAACTAGCAAAGAGGTTAAGACCATGATGGGGTTATGTCGGGAGCACCTTTTTGTGCACTCACTTCTGTCATCCTTTTAGATGTGATGGTCTTGCATATCCCAGGGCTGGGGTTGGAACATGAAGATTAGAAAAATGTTAAGTAGGAGGAACAGACATAAGAAAGAATCACAAAGAAAAAGGATAGTAACAGAAAGGCAATACAGTGAATTTTGAATGCTGAATTCACCCTTGTTTATTTCCCATACACTTTTATACCCCAATACAAAAAGGGGAAGAAGACAAAAGACTGCTTTAACATAATACAAATGTCAACTAGAAGCATTATTTGCTTCAATATTTGAAGCATCATGTTGTCATTAGCATTCTGTTGTTTATGCAGTGAACCCACGCTAGAGCAAGTATCCAGAAGACAGTCACTCCCAAGGTCAAACACCCTATCTCAAAAGAAACAGCAAAAATATGCTTGAATTTCTTGACTATTGGTTAGGGTAGAGTGGATCACCTGTATGAGCCATCTTAATGTTAAAATGACCAAGTAACCACATCCTAGGTCAGGATGTGTAGCTCTAGTTGTTTCAAACAATTTTGAGCAGGCTCAAACCATCTGACCATTACACAAGGTAGAAATAGGCTCATTTTGTGGCCTCCGCAGGAATATCCACTGAAACACCTTACCTGAGCAATTGCTAGCTCATCAACTCCAGCATGATAACAAGGAAACCAGCATAGGCTCAAAATAGGCTCTCTTAATGTGGGTGACAATTGTATGGCTGGGGCAGACTGTGGCCCACTGGCACTGAGACCAGAATTTACTCCTATTGCTTCTACCTACTTTTTGGAAGCCATTTTCTTTGGAGGGATACCTTGCTCAGTCTAGATATAATGGGTAGGGCCTTGATCCTGCCTCAAATAATGTCCTAGACTTTGTTGACTCTCCATGGAAAGACTTACCCTCTGAGGAGTGAATGGGCAGGTGTAATGGGTGAGAAGCTGAAGGAAGTGGAAGTAGGGAAGTAGGAACTGGGATTGACATATAAAATGAGAAAAGAGAGTTGGTTTATTAAAATAAATTTAATAATAAAAAGCATCTTACTGACATTTCCTAAAAAAATAACAGGGGTTCTTTTAAACTATTATTATCTGTTATTAAAATAAGTCATGAGAAAAAAATTAATAATCGAAGGAAATTAACTTAGCAATTGATGTATTATGCAAAACAATTTATAATATTTTGTACAAAGCTTGATTTGTCTGTTAAACTACAAACATACTCCAAAATATATGTAGTATGTAATTGATGGAGGAAGGCCATTGGTTGATTAAATAAAGAAGCTGCTTGCCCTGATAGGTTAGAACGTAGGTGGGAGGAGTGAACGGAGCAGAATGCTGGGAGGAAGAGGAAGTGAGCTCAGAGATTGGAAAGCTCTCCTCTCGGGGGAAGACGCCTCAGAGAGACACGATGCTCCACTCTTGCGGGCAGATGCGAGAGCTCTGCTCTCTGAGGCACACACGATGAAGCTCCGACCCAGGATGGACGTAGGCTAGAATCTTCCCGGTAAGCGCATCTTGGGGTGCGACACACATGATTGGAATTGGGTTAGTTCAGGTGCGAGAGTTAGCCGAGAAAAGGGCTAGAGCTAAAGAGCCAAGCAGTGATTAAAAGAATACAGTGTCCATGTAATTATTTTGGGTAAAGCTAGCCGTGCGGGCGGCCGGGGTGCTGGGGACGCAGCCCCGCCACTCCTATTACTACATGTAATATTATATATGTAGTATGTAATATATGTTGATTATAGATCATATGTATAATGAAATACATAAGATATTGGGAAAATACTGGTCCATATCTTGTATACAGTAGTCTGTTCTTGTACTTTTTTCCTTAATAGAAAATTTAATGATTAAATTAATGGCATGGAATCTACCTTTATAGTATTAATGCTAAATTATGATAATAACCTAATACTTTTCATCATTTAAAATATACAGGGTTAGAATTACATACTGCTTGTTCTGTTAGTGTAATAAAGTTGTATGAGATACTCATGAACAGAGAAAACAGACAGTACGAGATGCACAGAGAGAAAGTGAGAGGTAGGATTAAAATGTTTCAGAGGAACGAAAGCAACACACTACATGTTTCATATTTCACCAATCCCATCCACCATCTCTTATTTTGTTTAAGTCACAAATAAATGCAAAGGTGTCAATTAAAATTATCTTAAATCTTTTATTTACTCTGGGCACAAGCCTTTAATCCTAGCGCTCCAGTGGCAGAAATGTGTTCTGTGAGTTTGAGACCATACTGGTCTATAGAGAGAATCCCAGGAAGGCTCCAGTGCTACAGAGAAAACATGTTTCTTTTTTTTTTTAATAGAAAGAAGTAATTTTATTAGTTTAAATTTTACTATTCTATGATAGCAAACATAGCCACTAAAGAACATTTGACTTCTCTAGCAGAAATCTAAATGCCTGTAACAAATCATCTTCCCCCTTTAGAAGTTTGGGTTATCACATCCCAAGAAAAGTGATTTTAGGGAAGAAATGAAGCTCCAAACTTTGGAATTCTGTGGAAGGAAACATCCGTTCACTCATGGCCAACTGTGTGTACTGTATCTCCAATGTTTACTGTCATTTCGGGGAGCTATTTTTGTACATTTAGTTATTAGGTTTATTTCTTTTTCCTTTTTGGCATCACTTGATTCTCAGGTGTGAGTCCAGATGTGACTGCTTACTTAGAAAGGGAGTTTTTCACCTAAAGTGGCCTCCATTAGTACCAAAACTTTCTTTGGAATTTGTAGAGTTGGTTGGAATTACTTTCAACTGAGCAGAATGCTCTGCGGAGTTTCAGTCTCAGACTCTCCCAGGGGCTGAGCTCACTCAGCTCACAGTTGTCCTGAGACAAGATGAAGGTCAATAGGTCATCTTATACATTTCTACATCCATGTTGTGCCAGAACTTAATGACCAGCAGAAAGTACTTTAGACATTTGCAAAACATATAACCTCAGGGTACAAACCAGGTCAAATTTAGTGTCCTGTTGTTAGACAGCATAAAGAAGCTAGTTCATACCCGAAATATTCATTATTCTCTTCTCTCTCTCTCTCTCTCTCTCTCTCTCTCTCTCTCTCTCTCTCTGTATTTGTCTGTCTCTAGACATATTTCTATTCCCCTTATTTTTTTCCTAATAAAGTTATCTGTTTTAGATTTTTATTGTTACATGGAAGTTGCAAGTATGCAAGCTATAAAACTACAGAATATTAGGCTTCATTGATACTGATTAAACTAAACAAGAATGTCTTCTCATGTGCATTGACAATTAGTGTCAAAAAATTAATAAGCTAAGGGTGGGTAGCTATACCAGATGATAGTAATGCCAAGTGATTTTGATACCTTTATTAATATTTCATCTATTGCTCTGAATCATGAAGTTAATAATAATTACAAAACATAACTGCAACAGTTACAAAAAGTTTAAGTAAGGGTACGTGTTCCATGTTATTGATACATGCAAATTATAGAAATAAATTATGTAGATATTCTTGTAGAGAAATGTGTTTTTCACAGAAATTTCAATCTCTCTTTTGTACTAATGTAAGTCTGTGTGTGCATTTTTGTTGTTGCTGCTGCTGTGGTTTATGCTTTTTACTTCCTTAATCTCCATCTAGATTCTTGAATAATCTGTTATCACTCTTACCTAAGAATGACAAAATATTCCAACTCTATACTTTTCAACATGATTCTTAATTTGAAGAATATTTTTGAGAATATAAATATGTCATTTTCGTTTTTACATCACCATTTCATTTCCTTTCTTCACTGAACACAATCTTTATTCTACCTGAGAACAATTTGTTTGCTGGGTGATTCTGTTGTTTCTCATTTTCTTAGTTATGTCACTGTTGCTATGACATAATACCCTGATAAAAGCAACCTCAAAAAGGCTTTATTTTTTCTCACAGTCCATCAAACAGTGGAAAACAAAGTGACAGGATCTTGAAGGTGATGATGACTTCACTTTCACAACCATAAAAGCACCAGATGATTAATAAATGTCACTGCTTAGATTTCTTTCTTCATTCACACAGTCCAGGGTCCCAGTTCAGGAATGGTTCAATATACAGATGGTAGATATTCCTATTCCAGTAAATGAAATGATACTAATTCTCCTTAAGCATGTGATAATGCCTCTCTACTAAGTTATTGCAGATTTTATCAAGTTAACCTCACAATTGCATAATTTAGTCTTTCTCTGGTCAAAGGATATACTATGTCTTATTGTATTAGATAGTAATTACTTAACTGTCTTTGCTTCTAGATTTTGAATTCTCTAAGAAATTGTACATAGTTATCCTTTAATTTCTGATGAGAATTCATCAACAAAGTGTGGATACCAACCCCCCCCCTTCCTTGGTACCATATTCCCACAGAGACCATGCAAATCTTCTCACTTAATTGGTTCTTCTTCAACTTGGTGTGCCAGGCTTTGTTCTACTCATGAGAGGTCTTATCCTTTCTGAGGAGTGAATGGGGGTGTAGTAGGGAAGGGGGAAAAAGCAGAAGGAGGGAAAACTGTGCTGAATATGTAAAATAAATAAAAAATGAACTAAAAAACTGAAATGTTTATAATAGTCACTGCAGAAGAGCTGTTATGTAAATAGTGGTTATACTAAAGTGTCTTAGGAATGAGGACAAGGGTAATAAAGTTTGCATGATCAACAAAAATGAAATACATTTCCAACCATTTTTTCTGCAGTTCCTTGCAATTGAAGATTTAAGAGATGCATATATGGAAGGCTTATTCTGGATGTGTGCCTATACATTTTTCTGAACACCTAAAACTTTCAAGATGTATTTTGTGTATGTTTAATGTGCACATCAAGATTTTCTAAGAGATAGCATAGACAGTAAAACAGTTGCTTCATTAGACAACATTAGTTATTTCTATTTCAATAGTTACTTCAGAGTGTGGTGTGGAGATGGTTGTGCAGCATATGCATCTAAAATCTACTCATTTAGTAAAATTTGTATCATATACAATAATGTGAACTATAATTATGTCATATCTGAAAAATCAGTTATTAATTACTAAGCTTCTGCTTTAACTCACTCTTATCATGTTTGTTCACACTCTTTGGCCATGATAAACCAATACGAAATTCTTTAAAAAGTTTTTGGTATTGAAACATTTCTCTTTAGTAAAAATATTCTCCAGCTTTATCTATCATTTCAAAAATGAAATTGTCTTGTTTATTAAAGCTGAATTATATCCCACAATTTGTCCATCATATATTTGATATGGTGATAACTCTTATATTTCAAATGGATAATTATTAAATATGTAAAATGCATGATATATACTACACATTCAATTGCTTATTATTAGTTATTTAAATTGATAATTAATATATCATAACTATTATAAAATTGTTGTAGTGAGCATAGAGACCATAAATAATTTAAATGCTGTTTTCAATATTTTTTATAAACTATAGAACCATTGAATTTTATAGAAAGATATTAATCTTCTAAACTTATTTCATTTCTTTTCCATGAAAACTTTTACCAATACTCAAATCCCTTAACAATATACGCCTTTAATTCACATCCTCTCTAATCATTGCTTTGATTTGTATTTTTAGGAATAAGCAGTGTATTATGTTTGAGGTGATATTCCATAAGTAAGGTAAGTAGCATTTTATTCTTGCTTACTAAAATTTAATATTTTTGCTGTACTTGCTAATAATAATAATGGAAGATTTGATGGACATATTTGAAAAGCTGCAAACAGGCAGATACCCTACCTTCATGAATTAGAAGAAATGATATTCATATTAGCAAATACAACACATTAATTTCATATCATTCCTATTTGAACAAAATATAATTTTTTTACTGAAACATTATAAAGTATAAAACTTATGAGGAAGAAGATTATCTAACACTAAGTACCCATTTAACAAAAGTAAAACAATGGAGAAAGTTCCAGGTTTTCTGACTTCAAATTGTATTATAAGGGTGCAGTAAAAAAAAAAAAATAGAAAAAAGAAACAGAAGATCTTGTTCTGTAGCAAGATAGAAAACCTAAAAATGAACTCAAGCATGAACAACAAGCTTTTTTCAATATATTGCACTAGAAGAAGTTTCTTCAACAATTTTGAGAAAGAAAATGAAACACACATAACACAAAATGAAACAAGAACCTATTTTGCAGCATATGAAAAACTCAGCTCAAAAATACTGAGTAAAACCATTAAAATTGAGGAATTAAAATTATCAAAACTAAATATAAGAGAAATAGCCCTTGGCTTTGCCAATGGTATTTTTTAGGTATCACATGAAATCTTACAGAAAAAAAGAACATATAAAAAGATTACCTCATCTACACATTGATATTTGGTTAGTTTAGGTTAGTTCTCTTATGTTAGGAATAACAGAAAGGCATAAATTTCCTTCCAAGTAAAATTGGACTGTTTGGAAATTTGGTTTTCAATTCTCGTTAGTTCTGATTTTCCAGAAAATCAGTTTAGTTTCAGGTTGGTGAGATTGAACTTAAATGTGAGTGACTCATTTTTGTTCTATTCAGAATCTTAGCCTACAACAATGCCTCCCTTGCATTTTACTGAATAAATTGAAAAAGCGACTCCACAAATTATTTTTAAAAATTGAATTTTTGCTGCAAAGAATGGGTGAGAATTTTTATGATGAGAAAAATAAAATATTCTGTATGTCATGATGGATTGGGCATTGGCTTTATTCTTTCAGTTTTTAGTTGTATTTTGTTTCCTAATATTTTTGACATATATTTCACACCTAATAATTCTGCATATTTATGAGATAAAAACATAATACTTCAGTATACATTTGCACTGTGTACTGATTGTCTAAGAAATGTTAATTCTGGGAATATATCTATCAATCAGAAAACTGCTTGAATGAGTTAGTTAAAAGAAGTGAAAGCATAAATGTACAAAGGTATATGGATACTTGACAGGAAATCTTGATTTTTACTGTAAAAAGGGACATAATACAGATTTTAAAGGAAAATTCTGCAGTTCACTGTCCTCTTGTCATTCTTAAGTCCTTCCAAAAATCATTTTCTGCATGCACAGCAATATTCTCTATGTCTTTCAACACTTTCATAGGCTGTTAGGTCAAAAATATATATTCAACAATTTAGTATAATTGTTTGTGTGAATTCAAACCTCAGTTTGTTCTCATCATCTGCCAGATGACTCACTATTTGCTTCCAGGCTTTCAGTTACCTATGGAAATGCCTAAGAGCTCATTGTCCAAACCCTTATATCATTGTGGTCTTACACCCTACATCACTGCAAACAGAGGATCTGATCTGTAGAAGAAAATATGAAGCATTTTTCTCAGTATATCTTGCCATTCTTTCAAAGAAATGAATCTTTAGAATTTACAATTCTCCTTTAATTTGTGAAAAAGATGTTTTATTTTCATTAAAGGGAAGCACACAGCTTTTTGAGTGACGGTTTTTATTCTATCACTAAGATCATTCTTCACCACATAGATTCCTTCACACTTCCTCCTGTATGCTTTTATCCTTTAGCAGTGGGCTCCAATCCATTGTTCCCAGATAAAAGCCATGTTCTTTACTACTGACCGGTCCAGGCAACATATTATCTTCCATGTTATTCTCTATGTTTCTCATTCCCACGTTTTTGTTTACTTTTGAAGTCCTTGAAAAGTGTAAATAATAGTAATACATTTTAATATAAGATCTTTTTTATCACAATGATGTAATCTTTATCTGATTGTTACGCCTTGGCATATTTTCTCATTTGACAGCATTTTTTTATCATATAACAGATCTTTATATATTCTCACTTTTTCAATATCACGAGGACCATCACACACTCTGATGGAACAATGTCTTTATTTATTTTATGTAAACTAGCATTTGGGCCATGCATTTACCTAACATTCTCTTGTTATTTGGCTGCCTGAAACATTTTCCTTACATTTATTGTTGTGAACATTTCTGTCATAATTTTCCAATATTTTAGTCCCACATGGGGGATGATTCATTAAGAATTTTTCAGTGGTTTACAAATCTACTTTCCATTATCATCCATACAAGGAAAAATAATTGCATGGCATGAGGTGATATTCATGTCTGAATTCAGCACACAGACATAGTAACGCAATGATTCTGTAACTCTTGCAAATGATGTAATGAAACCAATCAAAATAAAAAAGTGGAATAGAAAGTCTTCTGATCCTATATGAAGGAAACTTGAAGTTTGCAATGGCTTAAGTTATTTAAATAGATTGAATTCTATTCCTATTTTCACCCTAAAGAAAACAAGTCATGTAAGTGAGGAGGTTTGATTAGGAATGGCTCTGAAAAGATCATATGTTTCAATGTTTGATCATTAGAGAGTGACATTGCTTGACAGGAAGTAGAAGGTGTGACCTTTTTTTGATGGTAGAATGTTACTGGTAGACTTTGAGGTTTTAGAAGCTCACAACAGGTCTGGTGTCTCTGCATGCTGCCTGCAGATACAGTGGTAGAATTGTTAGCTACACTCCAGCACTATGTATTTCTGGATGCTGTCATACATCCCACCATGATGATAATGGAATAAATCTTTAAATTATAAGCCAGCCCCAATTAAATGTTTTCCTTTATAAGAATTGATAAAATGATCCTCCATAGCAATATGACACTGACAAATCAGTAAGGTTTTCATATCCACAATTTCAAAATGAAAACAAGCTGTGTATTTCAAAACAAGTGTGTCATCTAAAGGAGATAAAATATGTACAGTGATTGGTCAAAACACATTCTTGGAAGCATAGTTTATATACTGGCTTATTTATTTGTCTGTATCACGGCCATATGCTGTACACTGAGACATTCCAAACATCATCAAATGTAAATGGTAAAATAAAAATATAAAACACATACTTAGGAAATGCAATGGGAGAACCAGCATATTCATGAATATTAGAGATTTTTTACCAGTGTTCTTAACCATCTTGTTCTCTATGCTAAAAGTGAACACTTTTAAACACAATGAAATTATATTATAAAAATAAATTCAAGTCTCTGAACTAAAATAATTGATAGCTCAAAGGAAAAAGAAATCTGTTTACCAGTTGGCAAGATTGTCGTTAATAAAAAAAAAAAAGGGGAGAAATAGAATATATTCTGCATGTGGACTGGTGGGCAGGATATACAAGAGCAGGACAGATTAAGTTGAAGGGGGAAAAAGGAGGAACAAAATGCAAAAAGACAGCTGGATTTGGGGACCACTGAGGGTTGACATGGAATTCTACAGCAATGGTAACTTGCTGGTATCTATGAGGGTGTCCTGTCAAGAACCGACCTCAACAAAATCACCTCTTACCAGAGTAGGGTAAGAAGAGGCATAGGAATTTTGAAATATAAGTAAAGAATATGAATATGCATAAAAGTAATAAGACAGAAATCATAGAATAATATCTGGAGGGCATTCCGTCATTGAAATCCAGAAATCACCCATATTTATATTTCCACAGCTTTTATACCCAATGTAAATGTGAGCAGAGGTAAGAAGTGAAGAGAAAAAGCTAACAAAAGACTTTATTAACATGATACAAATGATAACTCACACAGTCAATCATTTTATCACTCTGAGACATCAAATCATTAACATTCTGTAATCTAGGTAGGAAAGGTGCTCTAGATCATGTATCCTGAAGGCCGACCCTCCCCAGCTGACCTCATTGTTACAAAAGAAGGAGCAAAAGTATGTTTGCATATCGTGACCATCTGTCAGGAATGAATGGAGCTCTCTTAATATTAAAAGAACCAAGCAATTACAATCTGAGTTTGTATGTGCAATTATACTTGTCTGCTAGGCTTCCTTGAATCCCCTTATTCCCCAGGGAAAGGTGAGTGTGCTATCCACACATTCCACAGCCCCACAATGGAGGACACTCTGGCCTCACTATACAGGACAATCAGACACAATAGGGAGTTGAGTCAAAGCAGGACCTCAGTTTATTACTGTGAGCGTACTCAAAGGGCCATGTAGTGTTGTGTATGTTCTTGGAATGCTTGTTTCAGCCTTTGGAAACACATGGGCCAAAAAAAATAGATCAATAAACAAACAGCCATCAGCCCAATTAGGGAAGAGATGAGTGTGGTAAGCCATAGGACCAATTAAATTAGGTCTCATTGGGGGTACTGGATTTAAATGAATCACAATATGTTTTCTTAACTCGTCTAGAGTTCTTCTAAGTATCCCAGAATGGTCTGCATTGAAGCAACATTCATTCCCAGGTGTCTTGCAAATTCTTCCTTTTTCCATAGATAGCAAGTCTAAGCCTTTCCTATTTTGTAATGTTACCCTTGCTAAGGAATGTTGTAAGATTTGTGTGTGGGGCGCTGTAGAAATAGGAGCGGCGGGCTGCGTCCCGGCACCCGGCCGCCCACATGGCTAGCTCTACCCGAAATAATTACACGGACACTGTGTTCATTTAATCACCG